>NC_090447.1:554483650-554789679 GCF_031143425.1 Pleurodeles waltl
AAACATACAGTCCTACATGTTCATTAGTTAACAGGGATGCTCAAGTCTGTGGGTAATACTTCAGCATCACTGGTCTGTGTGAATCAGGGTATGACTTGCTGACTAAATCATGAAACTGGCCACCTCCAAATTAATCATTGGCGTACATGTAGCAAAAAATCACCCTGTTCACCTGCCCATGCCTATAGCACAGCACTCGACTCCCAATATATGACTCTCCACCACAGAATGTCCAACTCAAACATGGAACAAAATGTCAACCTCCAGTCAAGTCACATATCAGATCATGTGCCAGCATACCATGCCTTGCAATGACCCCAACACACAGGAGTCAATCACACAACAGCTGCAAACACAACACAGGACAAACATATCAACACTTATTGGAAACGTCTGGGTTCACAAATCGAGCCACTTAACCAATTGTGTAGGGGGCTGGTCCATCTGTAAAACATGGAAGGGTGAAATGTGCTCAATGTCTGCTCCCTGTACAGATCTTGGATCAACACATTACTGTATGTGACATTTTACTTGATAGAGCAGCACATCAGGCATTTAGACACCCCAACAGACATACTACTGCAAACATGCATTGTCACTGTCACTCCAGTGAGTGATAGACACACATATGCACACATGCACTGGCCCTAACAATCATGTGGTGCCAAACATGATTACTCAATTTTGTGCAGAATTATTTCCAGAGGGTACTCCATTTCATCATTTGTTATTATGAGAGACATGCAAAGCCACATTCCTGGTGCACTGAAATACCAGTGACTCAGTTATTGTGGCTTGTGCATCAAGGGACAATGAGTTACTGTGTGATGCTCATGTGGGTTGAGTTTAGTACTGGAATTATTGTGCTTTCAATAGTCCATTATATGTGTGCCTGTGCTGTATGTAGGTTACATATGTCACATTGGCAGTGTACACAGAGCCGCATATGCCCCTTATGACACCATGATGGCAGGGATCCTGTGTTTTACTCTTTTTATTTTTTACATATGTTTTTATTGTTTTATCGGCCAAATGGCAACATTTTAAATGGAATACAAGATGTTACATTATGTTTCAACGTACATTACACATATAATTATTACGTATGGACAAAACGCAAGACTCGTGTGCGTGTACCAACACCCGGGTTGGGCTCTGCGAGCTGCGTTTGCACATTCACGGTATATTCAACATGTGCTAAATTGTACAAGAAACAAGAAGCATAGAGAAAAGAGAGTCGGCTCTGGCGGACACACAACGGTGGGAGGGGGGAGGGGACCGACAGTGGAGGAGGGGAAGGGCCCAGGAAGGGGAGGAACCAGTCGCAGGGAGGGGTAGGAGGCGAACCACATGAGGCATGCATAACATTTGCGCTAGCATCCCCGCAATTTCGTCGCATCAGCACATAACCAGGCCACCCCACGACCACAGGGGACTGGCCCACCGCTGGCCGTGGAGCGCCGTGTATGGGGAACGGGTCGCAGCAGGAGGGAACCAGCAGGATCCGAGGACTCCCAGCCCCAGTACCCCCCAGCGCACCACAAGGCTCCTGCTATGCGCCCAGGGGCACACGCGGAAGGCGTCACAATTTTATATTGGTCCATTTTTTAAATTTTTTTTATTGTTCTTTTTTCTTTTTCCCCTTCCTCTCCCCCGCGTGCCTCAAACGCCCCATTCATTAATGTTACACTATGGCCATTGCGATGATGTCAAATCTCTCCACTCATTTGTTTAGGGAGGATGCCCATTGTCTTTATTTTCTGCAGCTATCAAGAACGAGTTCCAAACCTCTGGGCCTTTAACTAGTATACCTTTATCCAGTAGATTCTGCAATGTCTGTGTTTTTGCTTTGGTCCAACGTATTACCTCTTCGCGCCACTGGGCAACACTGGGGGCGCCGGGGGCTTTCCACTTCATGGCGATCAGGCGTCTATACAGCACCAGCGCCAGGACAATGCATTTATAAGTGCGTTTGCGTTTCTTGGGATGAGGTGTTATGCCCAATAGGCACACCTCAGGAGTAGGGGATAATGTGGTATTTGTCCATTCAGCTAGCAACGTTATTATCTCTATCCATGTATTCCGGATCGGGAGGCATTCCCATGTCATGTGGTAGAATGTGGCCTCTTCTGTGTCGCATCTGGGGCATGTTTGTGGTGACCGGGGAAACATGCGTGTTATGCGGTGAGGTGATAGATAAGTCTGATGCACATAATTAAACTGTGTGTATCGGAAGCGAGGGTTGCGTGAAACCTCGCGAGTCATTTTCATCGCTTGTTCCCATAAGTTCTGGGGATAGTGGTTCCGGTAGCACACAGTCCCATTTGTTTTTTGCCTGTTCCTGTTTGTGTTCAGCCTGGCCGGCGAGGATGTTGTATATATTTGAAATGCTTGATGGGGCATTTGTGCTCCCCATCAGTTCGTGCAGCAGAGGGGAGATATCCTGTTCCGAGTTGCCTTTTCTCCAGCACTCTCTCATTACCTGTCGAATTGCTCCATAAGCTATAAAACCTCCCCGGCCGAGCGCATACCTATCGGCTAGCGCTTCATAGGTTTGAAGTTGCCCGTCCTGGTAGATGTCTCCTAATGTAAGTATGCCCCTGCTACCCCATGTATTCAGGCCCACTTTGGCTGCTATTTTTGCTAATGTCGGTTGGGCCAGCAGTGGGATTCTTGGTGAGTACTGCGGGACTTTTGCGTTTTGCAACGCGTATCGGCCCCAAGCCCAATGTGCAGTATACAGCAGCACATTGCTAGTGTTCACTGGGTCAGTACGATTCATGAGGTATTGCATTATCTCTGTGCCTTCGAGATCCTGCAATACCCTCTGAGTTTCGGCCCGGTTGGGTTTCCAACCCATGTGGATATCCATTGTAGTTGGGCAGCTGCGTAGTACGCTTCAAATCTGGGGGCGCCCAGTCCCCCCAACTTGAGCGGTAGAAGTACCTTTGTTAATGCAACGCGTCTGCGGCCATTGCCCCATATTAGGTCCGTTAGTAAGCTATTCAATAGTTTAAAGAAGGAGCTCGGAAATATTAAGGGTAACGCCATAAAATAATAGAGTAGTCGGGGTAATACTATCATCTTTGCAATAGCTACTCTGCCCATAGGAGAGAGTGGGAGTGAGCACCAGAAGGGCAAGGAGCCCCTCGTTGATCTGACCACTTGGCCGAGGTTACCATCCCTGAGATCTTGACTGTCGTGGTATATGTTTACACCTAAATATTTAAATGTTGTATAGCACCATTTCAAGCCTCCCGGACCCGCTGGTGTTCTCAGTGCCTCGGGGACCGGGCGCATGGGGAATATGCAGGATTTTGTCCAATTCACTGTTAATCCGGCCACCGAACTAAATTTTTCTAGTAGTTCCAGCAGGCCCGGCAGGGCTCCCACGTGATCTCGTAGGAAGATCAGCGCATCATTCGCATATAAGGATACTATCTGGTGCTTCTGGCCATCCAAGACACCCGACGTGGGGGCCATTATCTGAAGGCGGACGGCTAGAGGTTCAATGGCTAATGCGAATAACAGTGGTGAAAGCGGGCATCCCTGTCTGGTGCCTCTACTAATATTAAATTTTTCGGAGATCGTATCGCCCGTCTTAACCCTAGCTGTTGGGTCAGTGTATAATGTTCTCACCCAACCAATGTACACTTGCCCAAAACCCATCCGCTTGAGTGTTTCTGTTAAGAAGGGCCAACCCAACGTATCAAACGCTTTTTCTATGTCCAATGATACTGCCACCTGGTGCCTGCCTTCTACCGGGCAGTTTCTCATTAGGCGCAGTAAATTCCTGATATTGCTGAATGTGTTGCGGCCGGGAATAAAGCCTGCCTGATCCTGATGTACCAGCTCTGCCACATAGGGAAGTAGGCGGTTAGCTAGTATTTTTCCGAGTAATTTGCAATCAGTGTTTAGTTGTGATAATGGCCTATATGAGCGAACATCCAAGGGGTCACGGCCTGCCTTTGGTAAAACTGCTATCAAAGCCTCACGGCATGTTTCAGGGAGCTGGCCCAGTTCCAGCGCTTCCTTTAGCATTGCTAGATATGGAGCTAGAATCTGAGATTGGAACGTGCTGTAGTATTCTATGGGTATGCCATCGCTGCCGGGTGCTTTGCCGTGTGTCAACTGTAGCAGTGCTCGTTGGATTTCAGCTATCTCAATCGGGCTGTCTAGCTCTATAGCTTGAGCAGCTGTCAGGCTGCCCAGAGTTATACTGCTGATGAATTAGTCTAAATGGGTCTTAGTGGGTGGAGGCCGTGCCTGGTACAACAAGCTATAATACTCTTTGAAAGCATTATTTATCTCTACCTGAGTATTGACTATCCGACCTGATTCCAGGCGGATAGCGCTTATAGGGGCGTTCCGGTGTTCACTCTTTATAAGCCACGCTAATAGTTTACCGGATCTGTCGCCCTCCGCATGTGTGTGGGCCATGTGATGTCGATAGTCGAAGTGTCTGAGGCGACTGTCTGTCTCGGACAATTTAGTGCGCATGTTAGTGAGCATGGTCGCTGTTATGGCATCTTTAGCGAACTCGCCCTCAGCTAATTGAATTTCTTGTTCTAATGCTCTGAGTTCGCGCATTAGCGTTTGCCGCACTCCTACTGTAGTTGATATGCATACCCCTCTTATGACTGTCTTATGTGCATCCCATTCGATGGCTCTTGAGGTGGCCGTCCCTACATTTGATGTGAAATATGCTGAGATGTGTGTAGCAATGTCCTTCCTAAAAGGGGGGTCTTGTAATAGTTGCGTTTGCAGAAGTCAGATAGGAATGCATGAGCGAGGTCTGCCCCATCTTATTTGTACTATGAGTGGGCAGTGGTCTGAGATTACCCTAGCGGAATACTCCGCTCTCGTTATTTTATGCGTTAGATTCTGTGAGGTGAGGATGAGGTCTATACGGGTATGTAATAAGTGTACTGGGGAATAATAGGAGTACACATTTTCATGTGGATGCAAATGTCTCCATATGTCGATCAGTCGACGTTCTTCCATCCATGCGTCCAGCATTTGGGAGTTTTTCATTATTGGGGCGGCCACTAGCGGGGATGTGATCTATCCTTATCTATATGTGGGCCACAGTTCATGTCTCCCCCCCATATGCATGATGAAGTTAGATCATTGGTTAATTGAGAGGTCTTGGTTTGTAAGAATTCACCTTGTTTGATGTTCGGTACATATAGCCCATTTATCACGAGTTCCTCCCCATCCAGTAAGCCCCTTAGTTGTATAAACCTGCCCTCCTTATCTTTTGTGCTGTGTTGTACTGTGTACGGGACACCTGGCGCTATCCAGACCAGCACCCCTCTGGCGAAGGAAGAATCGCCAGCGCTGTATATTGAGCCCATCCAGCACTTTTCTAACCGAGCAGCCTCTGTGGGTGTAATGTGTGTTTCCTGTAGTATTGCTATATGTATGTGGTGGCGTTTTAGGTACGCATGTATTCTGTGACGTTTGCTAGTCCCGGCCATGCCCTTCACATTCCAAGTTATGAGGTTATAACTAGGTGTCCTATTCATTGTATTATGCTTAGGCGCAGGGAGCTATCTGATCTGTACCCATCACGCCTAACCACCCCAACCCCCCCGGCCCCACCCCGACCGCCCCCCCCCAGCCCCCAACCCCCCCACCCCAGCCCCCCAGCACCAAAGAGTGAGGAGTAAGCCCGTAGTGGGCTAAAGATAGAAAAGAAAGAGATAGATATAACAACCAAAAGGATATTACGGATTGTATACGTCCGTTAAATAAAGTGGCACAACCGGTGCCTAAGATGGCTTCCAGAGAAGTCAGTTCCATTCGGATACCGTTCAGGTGTAGGGGGTCGTGGGTTACTTGATGTCTAGCCCTTGGGTGGCCCACCTGCAGGATATTTCACTCTTCTGCAGTCCCATTCGCCTTTGTGCAGTTTACGAGGATTCAGTTGTAGTTACTCATATTAATGGCTGTTATTCGCTGTGGATCTCGGGGCGAGAGTCCCGATGTTGGTGTTATGCAGCACCTTAATTGCTGTCACCGTCGGCGAGGGGCCACGGATGCCAAATCTTACCCTTTTAAAGTTCGTCCGCCAATCGCGGCGTGAGGTCCTGGCCCACCAGCAGCGGGTAGGGGGATGGGCTTGTATCTCCCCCATGTGAGGCAGTGTCGTTGGTATCCGTTTCACTCCTTGAGTCTAGCATCCCACGAGCGAATGAATTTGTGTCTTTTAATATTTGTGCACGGTCCAATGCCATTTGCGCTTTTGTGGGACGGGAGGATGTTTTAGTGTTTTTTTTCTTCTTTCTTGCGTTAGCAATGGACCATTCATCAGATACTGTGTCTTCCTTGGCCGGGTCGGCCAATCCTTTAGCGTGGATCCAAGTCCATGCATCTTCAGGAGTGGGGAACCTTAAGGTTTTCTCGTCCATAACGATGCGCAGTCGTGCTGGGAACATGAGGGAGTAAGTGATGCCTTTCTCTCGCAGCAGCTGCTTGATCTTGCTATACGCGATTCTCCTACTTTGTACCTCCATTGTGTAGTCAGGGTAGGCAGTTACCCTGCTGTTCTCCATAATGCTCTGGTCAGACGATCTGAAGTGCTGAAGGACCAAGTCTCTATCCCTATAATTCAAGAAACGAGCTATTAGTGGTCGGGGCGGTGCTCCCGGCCTAGGTGGTCTGCCCGGTATTCGATGTGCTCTTTCGATCACTGGTGTTGTGGTGGGGTACTGCTCTTTAAGTGTGTTCCTCAGCCAGGCCTCTAAGAACACCTCTGCCTTAGGGTGTTCGATTCTCTCAGGGATTCCGAGGAATTTGATATTGTGCCGTCTGGAGCGACCTTCAGCTTCCTCAGCCCTACGTTGTAGTTGAGTTATGTCTAGTTCCATTTTTTGCATTCTAGTTCTCATTTCTAATACTTCGGGCTGGATAGTTTTCAGTGACGTTTCAGTGTCGTGGACCCTACCAGTTAATTTGCGGTGGTCAGCTCGCAGCAATGAGACTTCCTGTACTGCAGCGTCTATTTTAGTGTCCATTATTGCTTGCATAATTTTGTCAAATTGAAGGGAGTGCGTGCGTAATGTTTCATTCAACTGTAGCTGTGTGAGCGATTGCGTGTCCGCATGGCAGGTCTGTTGGGGAGGGTCACCTTCTCCCGTGGACCCCGTTTTGGGGTGTTTTTGTTTGACCATGATTTCCTTACTATTCTACGCTAGTGTGTTACGCCAACTTTACCGGTCAGCGGTTTGCCAGGAGAAGCCGCCCACGTCTACGGGCTTCCTCCAGCTCGTCCCTTAGTTCTCTTGGTCTGAGGTTCAGGAGGGAGTTGCGTATCCTTTTCTGATATTGGCGTCAGTTTAGTTTCACCGTTTACCTACTCCGTCTTTATTGTTTTAGCCCCAGTTTGGTGCCTAACCGATCCACGCCGCGTGGCTCCCACCGCTCCCGGTAGCCAGCAGGACCCAGATGGGCCCGATGTCATGCGTGGTGCTCCTCGCCAGGGGGGGCAGCTCGATGTTCATTGCTCCCGAAGATTCCAGGTTAAAAGCAGTAATAGTGCCATTAGTGACATCGGATGTCTGGTGAAGGTCAGCGTATGCCCGCGCGGCGCAGCCCGGATGGGGCACTCGTTCCGCCAGAGATCCGTAGTCCCGCCTCCGGCTTCCCCGTCAGTAGAGCCCAGATGCCCAACCCAATGCCAAAATGTCGGTGTGACCAGGGTGTGAAGCATGCACTGTGCGGGTAAGGCAGTTGGCGCACCCGTTCAGTATTTCAATAAGCCCTGAATGCCGTGAGTCCGTGGTGCTGGTGCTGGCTGAGGATGAAAGCGTCGACGAGGGAGCGGGGTAACGCCGTGCTCCTGCCCATGCAGGAATGACATGGGTGGAGTCTTCAACCTCCCCACTTCACTGTTGTCCGCTTCGCATGAGCAGGCCTAAAAGGGAAAAAGCGAACCCCCTCCACGCCGCGACCCGATCCGTGTCGCCGAAAGGGGTGCAGCCCCCCGTCGATCCAACAGGCCTGGGCGCCCAGGGCCCCAGCGGGGGATCCCCTGAGCGGCCGCCCCGGTAAGCGTGAGCGCGACAGCCTCACCGTCACCGCAGCACTCAGGACGTTTGCTGATTTAAGTTGATTATGCCTTTGAGGGCCTCAGATCCATCGGGCCGTGCTCATAATAAAAGCCGTGTTCCAGCGCCATGGGGGGCCACAGTTATTGTTGCCTTGGTGGTCCGGTTAGAGCGTTGAAAGATGAGGCCCAGCTGGGGAGGGAGCCCTGCAGGCCGAGGAGTCCCAGCGCCGCCGTTGTTTCACATGTCGCGCGGCGCCGGGCGCTCCGAGAGCTCCAGCGCCGCCACAGCTACCCCGCCTCAGGTAAAGGTCTGCGTGCAGGCACTTCGCCGCATCACGATCCCTGGGGCGCGAGTCCCACGGCCCCCCGGCAGCTCCTGGCTCCCCGCGGGTTCCCCAAGAGCCGCGCCGCGCGCCAGAAGTCTGGGGGCAGAGCCAGTGCACGGCCCGGGCAGTAGGCCCACCAGCCACGGCCGCGGGCGTCGGCTCGGAAGGCCGCCAGCTCCTCCTCAGGTTCCGATGCGACCCCAGCGTCGCAAAGAGGGTCGCTGCATCGGGTGATGGTGCTGAGACGTTAGACGGGCGGCACCGTCCTCAGGAAGGGCGATGGGCGCCACACTCAGGATAATATTGTGGGCCAGGCACAGAGCTGCAGAATTATCCTGCCACTCCGGTCGCCATGTTGGCCACGCCCCCCCGGATCCTGTGTTTTACTTGATGACAATGTTACGCTAAACATGGGTTGGCCATTTATCTAAATCAAAACAACAAAGAAGTATATGCTGACAGTGTCTAATTTGATTATCCATGACAGAATGCATGGGCACAGGTGTAGTCATTGCACCTGAAATGTGTTACTCTTGGCCCTGTGTACCTATATCAAGTATTGTAGATCTCAACTTGCCACCTTCATTGGCTTACATTTGCCCAGTTGGGTGATCTGAGGTTATACAACCAAACTGACACTGTCCCCTAATTGAAACATGGTTTAGCAAATGTCCTACTTCTGCAATCTTGATGACGTAGGTCTCTATTTGTAAGCACCTTGGGGATGGTGGCACTCACAGGAATGCTGGCCTGCTGATCTTAGCATACAGCCATATCCGCGATAGCCTTCATACTGAGAAGTTAACAACTGTACATATGCTGCACTAGATCAGCAGGGGTATACCAAACGTAAACTAGCAAACTAGTTTGTCACTTTAAATGTATGATGGAAGCAGTCAGTGGTCCCTTGCACAACATCATGCATATGCACTCACAAAGTTCAGGGATCCCATGATGACCCATTAACTTCATAAAATTGTTTGGCTATAAAGTGCCACAGATGGCAAATGCACCTGCTCTGTACCAGCAATTGTGCCCAAGGCAAAAAATGTTGTTGGCCCATGCTACTCAATGATAGGAATTCTTTGCCTACTCCGAAAAGCCATTAGAGGAAGATGTGTACTGCAACAGCAATCTGGTAGAATCTGGGCACAATTATGTTTGGCCATGTGAAAGATTATCTGTCCAGACGTAAACACACAAAAACAATGAACTTATGGCCAGATGTTAATTTTCTTTATGTGTAGCATTTGCTTCATTTGTTTACGCTACAGCTATGGGAAGTAGCACAAAAAATGTAGACATTATCAAGTGTGTATTCCATTGGCATCCGTAATTATTTTAAATGCTGCACAAACCAAGTTGAAATATCAGCCGAAAACATTAACAGAGGCTAGGAAGATATTTGTATCTAGGGCCATGAATACTGTGCAGACATGTATTAAAAAATGTGGGGACTAATTTGGTTACTTGCATTAGCATGTGAAATACATCTCATTCCTGGTACACTCACAGGCTCTGAATAATACTTTTGTTTGTGACGCATTACCATCATCTATTGACGTCAAAGCAGCACTTATTAACAAGATAAAGTTGTCTTTTGTAAGTTTGTGCAGCTTTTGGGTCAACAAATGACAGTAATGCGTAGCAAAAAGAGTATTCATCAGGGCCACAGTTTGTTCAACTTGCATTTCACATGTCCCCAAAAATTGCATGCAGCATGTCACAAAATCTGCTACTGTCACTACAGAGCATTTAACTGTACACATTAGTTTAATTTATACTCACCAACAGGGCCACCAATCACCACACCCAGGTGGTCCAGCAGGTCTTGTTCTCTGGCCACCAGGTCAGCCCAGCAATGTTTCAGTTGTTGGTCTTTGCGCTGGAATGTGAACAGTCTTTTTAGGTGGAACAGCACCTTTGACCACCTGAGCCTCCTAGCCTCGGTGTGATACCCCTGTGTCACCCTGCCACCAGCCTCCAACATCAGGGGGAGGAAGTGGCACACCAGCCAAAAAAAAGCCCCCAGCTCCTCCTCACCCATTTCCATCTAAAAAATAATAGGGATAGGAAAGGGTAAAAAGGGAAATACAGGGAAGGGAGGTATGGAAAGGAAACTTAAAGAGCCCACAAACAGCCCAACAATACCCCAACTAACAATACCCACTAACACACTCCCAACAGTACAAAGACAAATCTAATAAAAAAAAATGACAAAAACACACTTATACTGATTTACACAGACACTTACTGTTAGAAATGGGGTTTTTGGTTGGCAGTCAGGTTGCCCTCTGTCCAAGCAAGAACCCTCACTCTAGTCAGGGTAAGTCACACACAATCCAAAATCAGCCTGTGCCCACCCTCTGGTAGCTTGGCACGAGCAGTCAGGCTTAACTTAGAAGGCAATGTGTAAAGCATTTGTGCAATAAATCATACAACACCATAGCATAACACCACAAAAATACACCACACAGTGTTTAGAAAAATATATAATATGTATCTGGGTATCTTCAGGTCAAAACGATCAAAGTTGCAATATGAATTTGTAAAGATATCACTGAAAAGTGATATAAAGTGTCTTACGTCTTTAGAAAGTAAACAAAGTCTCTTTCAAACACAAAGTACCTGGTTTCTGGTGGAAAATCTCCTTAGAGGGCCACAGGAGAAGAGGTACGTGGAAAACTGGTGTGTGCGTCGATTTCTCCTCAGCACACACGGACTTGCGTCGTTATTTTCCACGCGGGGAGTCGTGCGTCGTTTTCCGGCGCGCGGACAGTCTCTTTCTGTGGTTCGCGGGGAGTACCAGATGTCCCGGGTCTGTGCGTGGATTTTCCTGCTTGTTTTCCGGCTGCGTGTCGTTCTGCGGGGCTGCGCCTCGAAGTTTCGATCTCACGGCAGGCGTCGCGTCGATTTCTCCTGGGGAGTCGGGCGGCGTTGTCCTTGCAAGGCCGTGCGTCAAAGTTTTGATCTCACAGCAGGCGTTGTGTCGATTTCTCCTGGGAAGTCGGGCGGCGTTGTCCTTGCGAGGCCGTGCGTCAAAGTTTCGACCTCACGGCAGGCGTCGCGTCGATTTCTCCCTGGAAGTCGGGCGGCGTTGTCCTTGCGAGGCCGTGCGTCAAAGTTTCGGTCATCCCGAAGGCGTCGCGTCGATCAGCGTCGGTGTGCGGCGTTTTTCTTGCCGCGGAACAAGCTGTGCGTCGAAAATTTCGGCGCACAGAGCGTCCAAGTGGAAGAGAGAAGTCTTTTTGGTCCTGAGACTTCAGGGAACAGGAGGCAAGCTCTATCCAAGCCCTTGGAGAGCACTTTTACAGCCAGACAAGAGTTCAGCAAGGCAGCAGGCCAACAGCAAGGCAGCAGTCCTTTGTAGAAAAGCAGACAGGTGAGTCCTTTGAGCAGCCAGGCAGTTCAGCAAGGCAGCAGGCCAACAGCAAGGCAGCAGTCCTTTGAAGAAAAGCAGACATGTGAGTCCTTTGAGCAGCCAGGCAGTTCTTCTTGGCAGGATGTAGTTTCTGGTTCAGGTTTCTTCTCCAGCAAGTGTCTGATGAGGTAGGGCAGAGGCCCTGTTTTATACTAAGTTGTGCCTTTGAAGTGTGGGTGACTTCAAAGAGTGTCTAAGAAATGCACCAAGCCCCCTTTCAGTTCAATCCTGTCTGCTAGAGTCCCAGTAGGGGGTGTTGCAGTCCTTTGTGTGAGGGCAGGCCCTCCACCCTCCCAGCCCAGGAAGACCCATTCAAAATGCAGATGTATGCAAGTGAGGCTGAGTACCCTGTGTTTGGGGTGTGTCTGAGTGAATGCACAAGGAGCTGTCAACTAAACCTAGCCAGACGTGGATTGAAGGGCACAACAAGATTTTAGTGCAAAGGAATGCTCACTTTCTAAAAGTGGCATTTCTAGAATAGTAATGTTAAATCCGACTTCACCAGTCAGCAGGACTTTATATTACCATTCTGGCCATACTAAATATGACCTTCCTGCTCCTTTCAGATCAGCAGCTGCCACTTCAACAGTGTATGAGGGCAGCCCCAATGTTAGCCTATGAAGGGAGCAGGCCTCACAGTAGTGTAAAAACAAATTTAGGAGTTTTACACTACCAGGACATATAACTACACAGGTACATGTCCTGCCTTTTACCTTCACAGCACCCTGCTATAGGGGTTACCTAGGGCACACATTAGGGATGACTTATATGTAGAAAAAGGGGAGTTCTAGGCTTGGCAAGTACTTTTAAATGCCAAGTCGAAGTGGCAGTGAAACTGCACACACAGGCCTTGCAATGGCAGGCCTGAGACAGGGTTAAGGGGCTACTGAAGTGGGTGGCACAACCAGTGCTGCAGGCCCACTATCAGCATTTAATCTACATTCCTCCCTAGGCACATATAGTGCACTCTACTAGGGACTTATAAGTAAATTAAATAGCCAATCATGGATAAACCAATCAATAGTACCATTTACACAGAGAGCATATGCACTTTAGCACTGGTTAGCAGTGGTAAAGTGCCCAGAGGTCAAAAGCCAACAACAACAGGTCAGAAAAAATAGGAGGAAGGAGGCAAAAAGTTTGGGGATGACCCTGTCAAAAAGCCAGGTCCAACATGACCCCCTACCAGCCTAAAGCCAGAGGAGAACAATCACTATCCTGATGTACTTCCCTGTTTGAGGCAACAGAACAAGGACCCAGGCCCACAACAGCAGGGGCATGCTCCAGTTCTTCGCCTTCCTGACTCCAATTGGATCCCTCTGTCCATACTCTCAGGGCCCACTAAGCCAACCCATGGGGAACCTTTCTCCTTACCTGCGGATCCCATCTGTGCAGCACCTAACCTTACTTTGCTCACAGATGTATCCCAGGGGCAGGATAGTACCACCATGACCAACACAGTGGTGTTGCCCACTCTACCCCCGGAGTGTGACACTTGTCCCCTCCCCAGGGATAATCTGTCCACCCGGACAGCAAGCCACAGTGGATACTGACAGCTGCCAGGGATGAGAGCCAGGCCCCAGGCCTCTCAAAGCTCTCCCACCACTGTGGCTGTGGAGAGTGGGGGGCGGTAGCTCCAGGTGCTGGGCACCCTTTAACCACTCTCCCTTCCACCAGGTCAGGGATGACAGCCTGAACCTGGTCTTCCCCTCTGGGGCTCTGTACCCTCCCTCCTGGAGCGGTACCCCCAGAGTCCAACATGGTCAGGGTGCTTATAGAAGTCGCCCTGTACCATTCCTCCACCAGTGCAGGGCTGTTAACCTGCAACTGGCCCTCCAACCTGGGGTCTGTACCTTCAGGTTGGACTAGGGCCCAGGGTGAGGCTTCCCTCCCCCTGCCCTCCCTTCTGGGGTCCAGCACCCTCCAACTAGGAGTGGCCTCCTCAGAAGACAACATGGTAGGGGCACTGTTATCAGTAGCCCCTCCCTCCAGGTCCGGGGGGACACCCTGAACCTGGTCTTCCAGCCCAGGGTCTGTACCCTCAGACTGGATCACTGCCTGGCAAACCAGGACTTTCTGGGAGGCACACCTACCCCCCACCAGGTCAAAGTTTAACCTCTGCACCTGACCATTCAACTCAGAGCCACCACCCTGAAGTTGAACAATTGCCTGGCACGCCAGGACTTCCTGGAGGGCACACTGACCCTCCACCAGGTCAGAGTTTAACCTCTGAACTTGGCAATCCAACTCAGAGTCACCACCCTGAAGTTGAACAATTGCCTGGCACGCCAGGACTTCCTGGAGGGCACACTGACCCTCAACCAGGTCAGAGTTTAACCTCTGAACCTGGTTCTCCAAACTAGGGTCACCACCCTGAGGTTGGGCAACTGCCTGGCACACCAGGACTTTCTGGGAGGCACACCTACCTCCCACCAGGTCAGAGGTTAACCTGTGAACCTGGTTCTCCAACCCAGGGTCACCACCCTGAGGTTGAACAATTGCCTGGCACGCCAGGACTTTCTGGGGGGCACACCTACCCCCCACCAGGTCAGAGTTTAACCTCTGAACCTGGGTATCCAACCCAGAGTCACCACCCTGAGGTTGAACCATTGCCTGGCATACCAGGACTTTCTGGGGGGCACACCTACCGCCCAACAGGTCAGAGTTTAACCCCTGAACCTGGGTATCCAACCCAGAGTCACCACCCTGAGGTTGAATCTTTGCCTGGCATGCCAGGACTTCCTGGGGGGCACTCTCACCCCCCACAAGGGACACACCGTCCCCAAGGGCCACACAAGAGTCTGGTTGGCGCTGGTCTCCCGACCTCTGCCCATCCGGCAGAGTCTGGGTTTCCCCCAAACCAGAAACGGTTTCACCTGGGTCATTCCTGGGGGGCTCTGCTCTCAGAGCTGACCCCTGACTCTCAAGGTCCTCCACTGGGGTGTGCAACCCCCTCTCAACCCTATGTCTGGACTTCTGCACCCCCTCACTAGGAGGGGTACTGCCAGACACCAGAACTGTTGGGATGCTGGCTACAGTCACCCCCCCAAGTTCTTCTGACACTGCGGGGCTTCCCTCAAAAGGTGGCCCTACGGTACAGGCTAGGCTTCCCTCCTGGTGTTCCCTCATGGAACCCTCTAGGACCTGGGACCTACCTGGGACACTACAATCCTTTCCCACCTCACTCGGTTGAGAACCACCTAGACCACTCCCTTCAGGAGCACTCCCAAATGCCTCTTCAGACTCTCTGGTACTCACCCAGAAGTCTGCCTCCATTGTAAGTTCCCTGGGGTCGGAGAACTCACACTCCACCTGGTGTTGGCGTAGCTCTGGAAAATAAGGACAAGACATAGGCTCTCCAGCAATTACATCACTCTGCCCTTCACATGTATTAACCACAGTACCCTTCACCCAACCATCCAGTAACTCAGCCTTGGAAAAGCACTCTACATCACCCTCCTGAGACTGGTGAGACAGTATCTGCCTGTCTCTGACACTCAACCCATACTCTTCTGGGATGTCTCTACACTCTATATCCAGGACGTCCACCAGTGGGGAGCCCTTTTCTCTGTCACTCTCTGCTAGAGTCAGTAAAGTGTCCCTCCCCCCAGTAGGAATTTGACTCCCTGTGCCAGTTCCCCAATCCTTCTCAGGGACCCTGTGCATAACGGGAACTACCTCATACTCTTGAACCACCTGGGGTGTGTCAACTCCCTTCTTCAAGTTGGGCACCACATCTCTGGGCTTGTGCCCTTCTTCAGCAGTACCGGATGCAAGATTTTTGCTGCCACCATCGGAACTGGACTCAGCCCTTCCGGCCTCCAGTTTCAGCTCTTTACAGCTCAGCTCTTGAGCTGCAATCTTTTCTTCTTCCAGGGCTAAAAGTCTTTTTGCCTCAACCCTTGCAAGATACTCCTCTAATTGTTGCTCCTGTCGCCTTTGACCTTGAAGCCATTCATCTATCTCTGGGTCTCTTTCCTCATCTGAGTAGTCTTCCTGCTCATGTGAGCAGTCTTTCTCCTCATGTGCGTAGTCCTCCTCCTCATCTGAGGGGTACTTAGTCATTTGGTTTCTTGCTGCCTCTCTCTCTGCCCATCTTTCCTCCCCCCAGACTATATAGTTATGTAGCATCTCCGCCTTAGTAGATCTCCTTGCTACAGGAAGGCACCATTTTTCTGCAAAGCTTCCTTAGGTAAGCCTTAGTTAGGTGGTCAGTACGAACAAAGAATGAGTAGGTAAGCAATCCCATTCTGATAAGATCTTACCAGCAAAAACCAAAATCCAAAGTCCAAAATATCAATAGTATATCCAGGAGGACATCAGAGAATCAAAAGCCAAAAAAAGTGAAACATCAAGTTGACCTTCAACTGTGGGTAGGTAGTGAAATACTTAGCTAGTGTATGTCACTGCACAAACACAAGTCCTATCCTCACCGCTGATCACCAATGTTAGAAATTGGGTTTTTAGTTGGCAGTCAGGTTGCCCTCTGTCCAAGCAAGAACCCTCACTCTAGTCAGGGTAAGTCACACACAATCCAAAATCAGCCTGTGCCCACCCTCTGGTAGCTTGGCACGAGCAGTCAGGCTTAACTTACAAGGCAATGTGTAAAGCATTTGTGCAATAAATCATACAACACCATAGCATAACACCACAAAAATACACCACACAGTGTTTAGAAAAATATATAATATTTATTTGGGTATCTTCAGGTCAAAACGATCAAAGTTGCAATATGAATTTGTAAAGATATCACTGAAAAGTGATATAAAGTGTCTTAAGTCTTTAGAAAGTAAGCAAAGTCTCTTTCAAACACAAAGTACCTGGTTTCTGGTGGAAAATCTCCTTAGAGGGCCACAGGAGAAGAGGTACGTGGAAAACTGGTGTGTGCGTCGATTTCTCCTCAGCACACACGGACTTGCATCATTATTTTCCACGCGGGGAGTCGTGCGTCGTTTTCCGGCGCGCGGACAGTCTCTTTCTGTGGTTCGCGGGGAGTACCAGATGTCCCGGGTCTGTGCGTGGATTTTCCTGCTTGTTTTCCGGCTGCGCGTCGTTCTGCGGGGCTGCGCCTCGAAGTTTCGATCTCACGGCAGGCGTTGCGTCGATTTCTCCTGGGGAGTCGGGCGGCGTTGTCCTTGCGAGGCCGTGCGTCAAAGTTTTGATCTCACAGCAGGCGTTGTGTCGATTTCTCCTGGGAAGTCGGGCGGCGTTGTCCTTGCGAGGCCATGCGTCAAAGTTTCGACCTCATGGCAGGCGTTGCGTAGATTTCTCCCGGGAAGTCGGCGGCGTTGTCTTTGCGAGGCCGTGCGTCAAAGTTTCGGTCGTCCCGAAGGTGTCGCGTCGATCTGCGTCGGTGTGCGGCGTTTTTCTTGCCGCGGAACAAGCTGTGCGTCGAAAATTTTGGCGCACGGAGCGTCCAAGTGGAAGAGAGAAGTCTTTTTGGTCCTGAGACTTCAGGGAACAGGAGGCAAGCTCTATCCAAGCCCTTGGAGAGCACTTTTACAGCCAGACAAGAGTTCAGCAAGGCAGCAGGCCAACAGCAAGGCAGCAGTCCTTTGTAGAAAAGCAGACAGGTGAGTCCTTTGAGCAGCCAGGCAGTTCAGCAAGGCAGCAGGCCAACAGCAAGGCAGCAGTCCTTTGTAGAAAAGCAGACACGTGAGTCCTTTGAGCAGCCAGGCAGTTCTTCTTGGCAGGATGTAGTTTCTGGTTCAGGTTTCTTCTCCAGCAAGTGTCTGATGAGGTAGGGCAGAGGCCCTGTTTTATACTAAGTTGTGCCTTTGAAGTGGGCGTGACTTCAAAGAGTGTCTAAGAAATGCACCAAGCCCCCTTTCAGTTCAATCCTGTCTGCCAGAGTCCCAGTAGGGGGTGTGGCAGTCCTTTGTGTGAGGGCAGGCCCTCCACCCTCCCAGCCCAGGAAGACCCATTCAAAATGGAGATGTATGCAAGTGAGGCTGAGTACCCTGTGTTTGGGGTGTGTCTGAGTGAATGCACAAGGAGCTGTGAACTAAACCTAGCCAGACGTGGATTGAAGGGCACAACAAGATTTTAGTGCAAAGGAATGCTCACTTTCTAAAAGTGGCATTTCTAGAATAGTAATATTAAATCCGACTTCACCAGTCAGCAGGACTTTATATTACCATTCTGGCCATACTAAATATGACCTCCCTGCTCCTTTCAGATCAGCAGCTGCCACTTCAACAGTGTATGAGGGCAGCCCCAATGTTAGCCTATGAAGGGAGCAGGCCTCACAGTAGTGTAAAAACGAATTTAGGAGTTTTACACTACCAGGACATATAACTACACAGATACATGTCCTGCCTTTTACCTACACAGCACCCTGCTCTAGGGGTTACCTAGGGCACACATTAGGGATGACTTATATGTAGAAAAAGGGGAGTTCTAGGCTTGGCAAGTACTTTTAAATGCCAAGTCGAAGTGGCAGTGAAACTGCACACACAGGCCTTGCAATGGCAGGCCTGAGACAGGGTTAAGGGGCTACTGAAGTGGGTGGCACAACCAGTGCTGCAGGCCCACTAGCAGCATTTAATCTACAGGCCCTAGGCACATATAGTGCACTCTACTAGGGACTTATAAGTAAATTAAATAGCCAATCATGGATAAACCAATTAATAGTACCATTTACACAGAGAGCATATGCACTTTAGCACTGGTTAGCAGTGGTAAAGTGCCCAGAGGTCAAAAGCCAACAACAACAGGTCAGAAAAAATAGGAGGAAGGAGGCAAAAAGTTTGGGGATGACCCTGTCAAAAAGCCAGGTCCAACACTTACAAAAACAATAGAGGAAAATGGAAATGGCACACAGGAGACAAAAGCACAATATTGAAAGACACAACTCTATAGACAGCCACACAGTCTAGAAGAATCACAGACTGCAAAGTGAAAGTGAAAGTACACCCACTGTACCATTTCTGTAAACAGGATATCCTATTACATCACTTCCTGTCTCAAATTCGGTGCGTTTTTTATGATGCATGAAATTTTATGATGCTTACGGGCTATGCGTCAATATTTTTTTACGCATATGCTTAAAAATTCCCCCACATTCAAGGATCAATATTCTTGTAATGGATAACCAATTTCATGGGGTACAGTGTTGGCATTAACGCTAGGGACCAATCGATGTATGATGGGTGTGAGCGTCATTTTATAATGCATATGCATCATATTTTGATGCATACGCATCTTTTTTATGCCGCTGCATCAAAATATCTGTCTATGACTGTGTTTGTGTCATTTTTCTTTTTTTAACATAGATGAAGGCTATAACTATACAAAGATTGGATGTTATGACCTGCTGTGTGTGTTCTAGTGTTTGGACACATGTGGCAGACCACACTACTGCGGACCATTATACTCATGTTGTAGTGCCGGATTAGCTCTCTTAACTGATGCAACAGCAACACAAATGTTTGGAATAAAATTGGTATTCCCTAGTTTCGAGCAGATGTTGCATCAATAGAGGATAGCAAGGCTATGCAACTTAAAAAATTCACTCATGGCCTGTGTGTTTATGTCTGTGAATTGGCTATTTCAATTGTTGTTGTGCCTCTGTGTGAGCGTCACAAGAAGTGTTTTGCATATTGTGCTTGTATGAATGTGTTGTAATAGTGGATAACCATCAGATGCCATTTATTGAGGTACATCAGTCATGATATGTGTTTGTTATATCTGTTGCGTCTTATGCTGTGTGAACTTCCCTGACTTTGGGGACAAAACATCTCTCATGACAAACTATACACAGGATAGATAGAGGACGGTTTATAATGGCAATGTCAGACATGTAAACCATCCCATGTAATGAAATGCTGGATACAACTTCATGGTCACTTGTGTGTATACTACCCATGAGTCAGGCACTTGAACATGCTAGGTAGGTACAGTGTTTATGACACAGAGTCCCAAATCCAATCCAAAAACGTTTTGGTACACCACAGTTTGACTAATGTAAATGACCTGTGTTTCTCTTGTGGCTGTGGAGGACCAGCAGATCATACTGCATGTGTTCACATATTTCCAGTGGTTCATTGCACAAAGGTGTCCAGTTCAAGTGTGTGGCCATGTGTACCCTTTGTCAGTATTGGCCTCCATCTTGTCATAGTTTCATGCAGGTCTAGTCATGAGTCTGTGGAGCCATTCCCTCAATTAACAGAGTATCCTTCAAAGCAGATTTGCCCTAAAGCCAAAGATCAACTAACGACACACATGGTGATAGCCCAGCTATGGCACTGCAGAACTTTAATAAGGCTGACGACAGGGCAACCTTGGTGTGCTCAAAACCTTAATGGATGAGTAATAGGTAACAGGCAGCTTTCATCACAACATGTGTACACAGGGTGGTCTTGAAAATTCCCACTGCAACAGGGAACATTAGTGCCTCTGTGCTAATTAATCTCACAGCTAGTCACCACGCAAGCACCATCAATAGGTGGCGGCAGAAGTGATTCTGTGTGTGGACCGTCAGGGCACAAATATGTTTTGTCCTCACATACACATTGGCAAGCCTTGTTTATTGTACTGGAGGCACCGTACCGAATCCATGCATACAGCCATAGCACACTGTCACTGTTTGGCAAACATTATTATAGGCAATACCGGACAAGAGATGGTGGCTGGATTAGGCCATTTGAAGATATGTCCCAGAACTGATTACAATGAGTAACATGATTAAAATATACTATTTGAGGATTCATTGTAGACCTACCACACACAATAACCCATGAGGCAAGAGAGGGCATGGAAAGCAACTATGAGACAAATGTAGCCGCATGGAACCTCTATGTTTAACACAAAGACTAGAACCAGTCTGGCTAACAGGATGCAGGTTCTGTCAGGAACAAACATGAACAAGGAAAATACACATTGAGCAGACTCAGACTGGGACAAGCAGGAACAACACTGAGGGAACTAAAAACAGTTTGTGCTGTGGTCTGCAACGTTACACGATCCCCCAAGGGCTCTGGTACACAAGTGATTTGTATGCCAATGCACAAAAAGGAAATTCTGAAACTGGCAGCTTCTAAGCAGTTCCAGACAGTAGCAAGGGCAGGGCAGGTTCAAATGGCTGGTCTGCAAGGTAGTGCTCACAGGTGTGTGCAGCTTCAGTCTCTCCAAAGTCGTGGAGTTGAGAATAAAGTTCAAAGGACCAAGTGGACCTTTCACATGGGAAGCAATGGACAGCTGATTGCAGGTCTTACCGATACCAGGCAGTGCATTATTTGACCTGAAGTCCATGCAATCTTGTGAACTATGACTATGGCATGCCACCCTGAAGTGGGAAGCACACAGGAGTCACAATGGGAGTCTGGGTGTGTGTAGCTGAGGAATCTCAGGGTGCAGATAGTCCATTTACAGGGCCCCCTAGAGAAGTGTGGGGAGAGACTTAAAACATGGCAGTGACAGGACTTATTACCTGGGATGGACTGCGCAGGGCATGTTTTGTGAGCAATGCTTGTCATAATTGGGGCACTCGTGCTATCCATTTTCAGATAATTTGGACTTCTTGTCACACATGCTCCTTGCATAGATAACTGATGTCACACTTACTGCTGTCAAGGGTTTGGTCATACATTCCTGTTACCAATGCAATAGCACATCCACTGCCTCATGTATGAGACACTTTTTTTCCTTATGATTGATGGTGTCTTAGTTGTGTGTCATGTGCTGTAATGGACCATGTTGGCAACATGGATGTGTCTCATAGCTGTAGTCCTCTGATATTGTCCTTCACATGTGAAATAGACAGGATATATGTCATTTACACTGTGTGTGATGTTGGCTGTACATTCATACCCATCAAATGTGATGTGGCTTTTTCAGTATCCTAATCTGTATTTCTGCAATGCTCCACGAGGCAAAACTCTGATTATGATTCCTAGGGGTCATGTGATACAGAAAAAATTACCCAGAGCATGATTGAGTGATGAAGGTAGGTGTTTAATGACATATGATAACAAAGTGGTGATGGTGACTATAGTTAGAAGAAATTTTGTATGATGTGTTGTCTGCGAGGCAATCCTGCAGCAGTGTTTGGATGTTCCCCCTAATTTTCACAGACAGCATCCTCCTCTTCCTCCTCTTCAGGCATTTGTGGATCTGGTTCATAGAGGAGAATGTTCCTCCTTACACAAATGTTGTGCAGGATGGCACAGGTCAAAATGATCTTGCAGACCATTTAAGGTGAATATAGGAGGCTGCCTCCGGTGATGTTGAGGCACCTGAATCTAGACTTCAGGATGCCAAAAGTCCTCTCAACTGTGGTGCGTGTCCTACGATGTGCCTCATTATAGGCGTGCTCTGCTGCTGTGCTTGGGTTGGCAAATGGGGTCATGACCCATGGCTGGATCCCGTAACCCTGATCAGCTGAAAGAGGAAATGAGGGTAAATATTTGGTTGTTTGTTGCACCTAGATTATCACTTTGCATGGCGGTTGTGATCTTGTGTCGTTTGTGACTCATCTGTGTTTGTGGTATTGTGTGGGATCCTAGGCTTCTAAGATGTTCTTTCTGCATTGGGTTGTTTAACTATCAAAACTGGTGTTTGGCTGATTGACATGATATCAGCGGTATATTTCTAAACTTTCAGTTCATTGTGTATCTCCCATGCATTATGTCATGTGAAAGAAGTGTCCATGTGCCTTCCCTGGAAGTGACATGATACGTTCACACACACAATCGATTCCACTCTGGTGGTAACAAAGTTGCACTATATGGGCTGTACATCCCATCAAATTCGACATATGTAATTGCATGTGAAATGCAACAGCGAGGCCCTATGAATTGGCTAGGTGACAATGTAAAACACATCTCCATGAGTTGGCAGCACTGAAGTGTCCACAATTGACAATGCACAATTATCCCATGTGTGACAAGTTCTATGCCAACCTATTTTTGTGCCTTCACCGAGTTGGCTCATATGCAAACGTGTACCAACACTACTGAACCTGCTCCAGGTAAGCTGGCTATCTTGGTTGTGGGGTGAAGGTTTTAGTGTCAGGAGGTCCATCTGTTATGTATATGTGGAATTGTCTCAATCCGTATGTGTAGCAGTGTGCACTTTGCATTAGTGTCACATCCACATGTTTTCATAGCACAGTCCACTTCCTTATTGCTAGCGGGCAGTCTCACCCCAGGAATGATGTGAGATGTTGGTACTGCCTCAATGATTCCATGTCACTTCATTAGAGTCAGCATCATCTTGCTATGTGTCTCATGGTGTTTGACTTAAAGCAAAACACATTACACACCCCATACACAGTACGTATTGCTTGGAAGGGTGTGCGATTGAGTGTTATTGATGTGATATTGGAAGATTCATCTTCCAAGTTGTACTGCCAGTTAAGGCCATGTCATTGTCACTGTGTGGTTTACAATTAGACCCTTGTGGCTCTGGAGTGGCATCTCTTGTTATTTGCATCTGTCATTTGTCCATAAGTGTGTATCCCATTGGCTCAGGATATCAAACATGACTACCAGTGTTACAACATCAGTGTCTTTCTGGCCACGTGTCAATGTAGTGGTGTATGTGTTGTGTGTCATACAGGGTTGCTGTGCTGTGTGCATATTACTAGGTTTCTGTACTTACCAACAAGTAGGCCATTGCGATATTGTCCATCCTGGAAGTGTTGATTGATGGTGCTGTGGCGGAAGATGAATTAATCATGTACACTCCCAGGATACTTTGCCACGATGTTGGTGATCAATCCACTGTGATCCACAATGGCCTGCACATTGATGGAGTGTGTGCGCTTCCTGTTGCGGTATAGATGCTCTGTTGCAGCAGGTGGCACAATCCCTACATGTGTGCAGTCAATGGCACCAAGCACGTGCGGGAAGCCATTGATTTGATAGAAGCCCTGTTTGGTCTCCTGCTGCTTCTGCTGTGTGTTGGGGAAGCTGATGTGGTGGGGTGTGAGGGAGATGATGGCATCAAGTACCTTGGGAAGGAAGGCAGAAAATAAGGGCTGTGAGATTGCGGCAACCA
Organism: Pleurodeles waltl; assembly: GCF_031143425.1. Lineage (NCBI taxonomy): Eukaryota > Metazoa > Chordata > Amphibia > Caudata > Salamandridae > Pleurodeles > Pleurodeles waltl. The sequence goes on from NC_090447.1 coordinate 554,507,451, forward strand.
GGGCACCAGTGGTTTGAAAAGAGCCACTTGACAACATGCGCAGGACAGCTAGCAGCTTGGTCTCTGGTGGAATGATGTGGGGTGTCTGAAAGCTGGGCGCCAACTGTGGCTCAATGTGACGCAGCAGCTGCTGTATGGCTTGCCAGTTTAGTCTGTACCTCTGGATGATGTCATGTTCCCTGAGGCCCTGAAGGCTTGTCCTGGTCCTGAACATCCTCTCTTGTCTTCGGCGTTGCTTTTGGGGTCCCTGTTGGTGTGGTGGAAGCAGCTGCTGTTGCTCCTGTGCTCTGCGTCTTCGTGCATGCTGGATGAATAACACCCTCATGTCTTCCTTTTTGAGCTCTGATGTTGCTTCTGTGGGTTTTCCTTAAGTATTGGTGTGTTTGCCCCATTTTAACACCTGCCTTCACCGAAGCATTAAATTTTGGCGCAAATCGGAATTTGTGTAATTTTCCGGCTCCGTGTCCCAGCCATGCGCCATTTTTGCGCGGTTGGATAAATATGGCGCACGGGTGTTTAAGTCATTTTTGGATGGAAACGCCTACCTTGCATCTCATTAACGCAAGGCGGTTTCACGCATCCAGAAAATAATGCACACTGGGATATTTTGACGTTAGACGGGTCTAGCGTCAAAGTATAAATATGGTGTTAGCTTTGCACCAAATTTGCGTAAAAAAAGAAATGACACAAATCCGGCACAAATAGAGTATAAATATGGGCCATGGTCTTTCACACATTCAGTCACAACAACAGGAACACACTCTCTGAGCATAGTTGATTCTGTGCAGTGCGCAAGTCATATATCACAAAACATAGGTGGTTCTATCACAGTTACGGAAGGGACAATATGCTATTTTCTATTACACAACAGTTCAATATTCTAGCTACTTGTAGGAGGAGAACTCTTTCTAGTCACCATATCGAAATAGTTGTAGCTTTCTTGAATACTGTTTATTGGTACTTAGATATGCGTGTGACATTAACTTCACATGTTTATATACCGTCTTGGCAAAATCACCCTTTTTCCAATCAATTCCCAAATGAGTACTTGGTTACACTGGGAAATAATATGTAGAATTATAGATGGGTAACATAGAATTATGGGGATGTTTTTTACTGAGGAGATCTGAGTGACATCAAAAAGAAATAAGAGTGAAGCTCGAGTTTTATGTGATGTTACTCATAACCCCGATTGAAAAATAGCCCTGTAATTCACTTTATACCCATCTACAATTTTATTTTATGTATGGTACCCAAATCATCTGCCCCGATTTCAACTGCTAGACGCTGGTAGATGAGTAATGGGGAAGCCATACATCACATAGTATCTGTTAAGTATACCTGTCTCAAAGGTTAAAAAAAAGTACCTGCCATCCTTGCCCAACCCCAAGACCTTCCCTGCCTTCCTTCCAACTCAAGCATCTGTACTTTATGCTTTAAGTCAAAGCAGACAAGCAGCTGTACAGCTCTCAGAGAGCCTTGTCAGTCTGGCCTTGAAGGCCTTTATGACATACAACCCTGGATGACAAGTTTAGTTATTAACTGTTGCTATGTCATAACATTGTTATCAGATTTAGATATTTAAATAAACAATTGAGGCCCTCTATAAGAGCCATACATAACAATTGCATAATAAAAATGTTCCATCTCAAGCACTAATAATAAGCAGTTCTTATTATTGGAAAGAAAATGCAAGGTTTTCTTTTCCGGCTGGTATTTATTTCAAACCAAATGTCAGACGTGTATATTTCAACTCAGTAGTGCCTCTGAGTTAATCCTAGGCTACCACTAGTTTGGAGGCCTTGTTATCTTCTAGAGGAGACGTGGGAACTTCAGGACTGGAATAGCAGCAGGTTGACAGGCTGATACGCTAATACTTTGCAATCACTCATGACTGTTGTTTTATCTCCAGTTCTTAGTGATGTTGCCATGCTCACACAGTTCTGCTGACAGGATGATAAAAAAACGAATCGTAGGCTCTAACACAACCTAATAGCAATAAAGCAGCTGTACAATAGGGTCCCTTCAATCTCTGGGCCCAAATGCCATTGCACCACCAGCACTGCTGATAACTATGTCCTGCTTCTTGTGATGGGTACTTTCTGCCAAAAATGACTTACAATATGTCAGTACCCGAATTTTGTCAATCAAGCTGCCCAAATATCATTGGTGCTCCATACATCAAAAAATGCCTCTACTATGTCTGGGCCAGCATTTTGCTATGTCAGCTCAGCTCATCCTAATATGCAATGGTTCCCTTCACTTAAGGAAAGAATTAACTCCAATGTGCCAGCATCTGCATTTTGTCATTGATATGCCCTTCTTCTAAGAATTATCTCAAGTATGGCAGAGCCTGCATTTTGCCATGAATGCCTCTCTTATAAGAATTGCTGTCAGTAGACCAGTGTCAGTAAGAAACAATACGTACCTCCATAAGCCAAGAAGTACCTTCTACACGCCATAGCCAGCAGCAGACTCACAAATTTTACACACTCATACACTCAAGCACATTCAATGACTCATTTATTCCGACTTACTCATATTCACACTTTTTCATTTGACTCTCTCTAACTTATACTCACTCCCACACAGAGATTTAATGACACATTTTGACACAAGCTCAATCAGTCTCACTTTCATTCACTGATACTGGAAGAAATTGGGGAATTACTAGAAGAGGGGTGAATACCATCTCATGTATTAATAACAATCCTTGTCAATTGAATCACTATGGTCGCTAAATGAATCAAGATTAATCTCCCTGGTAGGTGTGGCACGGAGCAGGCAGGCTTAATTTAGGGGCAATATGTAACATGTTTATGCAATACTAAGACAGTCGAAATACAAAACAATAAAAATCCCAACATTAACTAGAAAAATAGAGTAAGATTTAGTAGACAAAATGACAAAAATTACAAAATTCATTAAGGGAAACCAGAGATATGGGGCCAGATGTAGGTACATTCTGAATTGCGACCTGCAAATTGCGAGTCAGACCGACTCGCAATTTGCGAGTCGCAATTCAGAATGGTGGATGGTGTCCCTGACACCATTTGCGATCACAGGGGGGTCGCAAAGGCCCACCTCATGAATATTCATGAGGTGGGTCGCAATTTGCGACCCCCTTGAGAATCGCGGCACTCACAGGGATGGTGGCCTGCTGGAGACAGCAGACCACCATGTCTGTGACTGCTTTTAAATAAAGCATTTTTTTTTGGTAATGCAGCCCGTTTTCCTTAAAGGAAAACAAGATGCATTACAAAACAAAAAAATGAAACATTTTCGTTTCATTTTTTCAGAGCAGGCAGTGGTCCATAGGACCACTGCCTGCTCTAGAAAAATGTTTTTAATGCCATTCACAAAGGGGAAGGGGTCCCATGTGGACTCTTTCCCTTTTGCGAATGGGCTACCACCCATTTGAAAAGGGTGCTAACGATTGCTTTGCAACCGCTTTCCGGTCACAAATCAATCTGGCATTGCACTGTGACTCACAATTAGGAAGGGGACTCCCCTTCCTAATTGTGACTCGCAAACCCATTTTGCGATTCGGTAACCAGGTTACCGAATCGCAAAAGGGGTTTTGTGCATTACCAAGTGCAGTTTGCACGTCGCAAACAGCGAAATTCGCTGTTTGCGAAGTGCAAACTGTGTGCTACATCTGGCCCATGGTTTTTAAAGTTTTAAGTAGAAAGAGCTCCAAAAAACACAAAATGGCAATAATAGTCAATGGTTATGGTAGAACAGAACCTAAGTGAAATTTGACATTGACCGCAATGTAGCGTGGGTCGTAGACACTAACCAGATTTGTCCAGGTCAAAAGATGTTACCTTCTGACTTAGTTCTTTAAGTCCCAATCCACCATGGGAATACACTTCTAAACCCTCCACAGGACATTAGAAGAAGTGATGGGTATCAGGTAGAATCCAACAGTAGGGTGCAGTCCAGGTTCAGTTGTCAATAGTCAGCTGGGCATTTGCAGGAAAGGCCTTTTGCAACTTTTTGTTGCTTGAATAGGGGGTTAGCCTAGGAACCATTGGAGTCCACTTCTTTGTCCTAAGTTCAAGAGGGAGAGCAGGCTCAGTTCTTTAGGGCTCTTTTCAGGCCTTAAACAACAGGATCAGTGCTCTTCTGATCTTCCACAGGACCAGGAGTGTTCTGAAGTGGGTGCCACATTTATACCTGCCATAAGATATATGGTATGAATGGCACTTGGGCATGCCCCAACCAATTTGGTTAAGGTTCCCGGGGTTAACCCTACCCACTTTGGGTATTTTCTAGAGGGCAAAAGTCTTCAGCTGCACTAAACCTGGGCTCTGAGTGCTGGGGGTGAGTAGTATATGCTAGCGCGCCCGTTCCTTAGTAAGTAAACTTACAAAGGGACGCGTATACGTCGATGAACCTTTTGAATTGCATGGAGTATCCTAGTCATGCAGTGACCACTGAACCAATAACCGACATCAATAAACAAGATAAACACTTTATGGAACCACAATAGAAACCATACTAATCAGAAATAACCACTACTCATAAAAAGGGTTAACAAGTTCTATTCCCTATTGCTTACAATTCTAATCATCTGTTCGTTCAATCTTTATTCAAATCAATTCTTTATTAATTCAATCAGTTATAAGACATTATGGGGGTCGTTTTGACAGAAGCACCGCCAACAGGCTGGCGGTGCTTCCTGGGGCATTACGACTGCAGCGGAAGCGCCGCGGTCGCACCGCCGGGACTGGCAGTTTCCCGCCACTTTAGTCCCAGTGGTTTAAATCCCCCAGGGCAGCGCTGCTTGCAGCGCTGCCCAGGGGATTACGAGCCCCCCTCCCACCAGCCTTTTCATGGCGGTTTGAACCAACATGAAAAGGCTGGCGGAAAGTGGAGTCGTGTGGCCCCTGGGGGCCCCATGCAGCTTTTCACTGTCTGCATAGCAGACAGTGAAAAGCGCAATGGGTGCAACTGCACCCGTCGCACAGCCGCAACACCGGCCCAGCAGGGATCTCAAAATAGACTCTGCAGGAGTGAGGCCGCATTGGCGGCCGCCTGGCGGTTCAACCTTGCCTGCCAAGGTTGTAATGAGGGCCAATATCTTGGAAAAATAACATATGCAGCAAAGAAACACTATAAGCTATGAATATCAGCATTAATAATGTAATCCAGCAATTAGGTTTGTCAGTCATTTGTCACCGTCAACATCACCCCTAACAACCTACCTAACCAAGATTAGCATTTGCATGGGGGTCTTCATGCGAAAACAATTTAGAGAAACATTAATTTGGAAAAATCTACCTAAGTGTGAATCTCTGCAAAACAGCACAGTTGGTACCTAGAAGAAAAGGCACAAAATCGTCAGTCACATTTTCATAGCTACCCATCCAGGATGATCAGCAACAAGTCAGTCTTCGTCTTGAGGTCATCAATGGTTAGCTACAGATCAGGCTCACAGAGTATGAGCCCAATATCAGCACCTCGGACAGCGTCTCCTGACGTCATCAAATTTCTCCCCGCAGTTCTGATTCCTCACCCCTTGTCATGACTATTCATTAGGGTCTCCCAGTCCATCCCACTAATTGCTAATTGGTCAATCAGTCAAAAGATATGAATCTAACCTATAGTTTTTATTTACCAAATCATATTCTTATATTTCACAAAATGCTGATTGGTTCTTCTTGCGATGAGGACATCATCCGGCTCTTCAGGTATCAAAATTGTTGCACATGGTTCTCTAGTCAGTGCTTCCATTGTTCACATCCTGGGAAAGTACATTTAGCCCACACTACACATAATTGTTTCAAATTGTCTTCACCATCTCCTGTCCGTTGGTACATTGCAGAATGTTCTAGCTAAGCGACTTGAACTCTGAGCGGTTCAAGGTCTCTGTTTCCAGTTACCAGCCCCTTGCAAGGCGTTTGAATTCTCCATGTTCAGAGCGAGCAAGGTCCAGTGAAACTAGGCCTCTGGTACAGCTAAATTAAAACTATTGAATTAATACAAAACATAGGTTATACATCTCAGTATGACACATTAGTACATTTTTCTCATATATTTTTCATTATTTCGCATATTTAGTCACTTTAGTACATATGGTGATCACTCCCCGAGGGCACATTTCTAAACACACACATTATTTTCTATTATTAATTTCTCTATGCATTCTTCTCATTAGTATACACACATATAAGTCATAAGTAATGTCTAAATTAACATATCTGCTCCAACATATACAATGGTAAACCCAGTGTCCTCCCATGTCTAACATTAAAATACAGTTAAACGCAGGTCCTGTGTCCACAACACACCCAAAGACAGAAGTATGATAAAGCAAAAGATGAGCTTCCCAGCAACCAGACAGGAGATGCACAAGCCCTGTTTTGGCATTTTATCATCCTTTGAAGTGCACCCCGAGAGTTATGTTTAAAGCAGAATTATCAGGCAGGGTTTGGTGCTCCAGCAGGATTTCACACTGTAATATCAAAAAAGAGGCCCACTGTGTTTGGAGACGGTCTGGCTGGGGGACAAATGAAGGGGGTAGGAATGGGTGTTAGCCACATGTGCTTGTGACAGGGAAGGCCTCTTTGAAGTTAATCAAGTTCCTGAAATCAGTCCCCAGGCCACCCTATCAAGGATACAACAAACTGCCCCTTACCCAAGGCCTTTACCTCAAGTATGAGAGCATGTTCCATCTTAACAAGGGGGCTATCCAAATGCTAAATACTGGCTGGCATACGTGGAAGAGTAAAATGCAGATTAGCTTCAAGGAACTTCGGACAGAGAAAGATGACTTCCTAAAGATTACATTTCCTTAATATTTAATAGTCATCTGACTTAAAAATAGGTGTTAAGGTGCAGATGCAGTTTTAGTATTTAATATTGCACCCCAGTGTTTTCCTATGGAGTCACCAGCCTTGCTACTGTCAACATAGCTTTTGTGGTCTTTTCACTGTAGGGACATGAGTAAAATTAAACTTTTACATGCCATACATTTAATCATCATGCACCCAGCCTCGTGGGCAGTAAGGTCTACTTAGGGGTGACATAAATATTTAAAAGGAAGATTTAGGCCTGTCTAAAGGGACTGTTTGGACAAGTGAAATTCATTGTTTAAAACCACATAGCCACCCTACAGAAGGGGGACTCAAGGTAAGATAAATATGCCAATTCACAGCATCCCAATTTACGAGCACAAGCACGTTATCTCAGATTAGCAGGGGTAAAGTGCACAGAGTACTACAGCCAGCAAAAATACAGAGTCCAGCAAAAGGCGAACAATCCGGGAAGACCACACAGAAAAGGGCAAATTTCCCATAGATATTCACTCTCACTCACTCAAACACACTCACAAGCACATACACAAACACACTCATGCTTTCACGCTTCCTCTTTCTCACGCTACACTACTCATTCTAAAGCACTCATACACTGCTTCTCCCACATTTATTTCCTGTCCCCCATTCACTCCCTCTTTCCCTCTCTCTCTCACTTACTCATTCTCACTTTCACTCATTCTCTCATTCTCTCAGTTACACATCCCCTATGCATACTCCTCATTCAGACTCACAGTCACACATACACTCACTCATTCAGTCTCACTTATTCTTATTCACTTTTACCGATTCTCACTCACTTCCACCCCCTCTCTTCCATACACATTCACTCACAAACACTCACAAATATTCACTCTTACATACTTGCGTTCACACACTCTCTCATTGATTCTCATGCCTTTTCTCTCCCACACACCCTCACGCGCTCTTACTCTCATTTACTAATTCTCACTCACACACACTTAAAAAGACAGAAATGCATACTCTCACTCTTTCACACTTCCTCTCTCTCCCTCACTCATTCATTCTGCCACACTCAGCCCTGCCACTTCATCTCCCTCTCTCACTTACTCATTCTCATGCATAGTCTCTTTCACTCACTAATTCACTTTCAGTCACACACTCATTCATAAACACAGTCAGAAGTACTCAATCTCAATCTCTGATTGATTCTCATTCACTTCCACACACACAATCATGCACACACTATCAACAATTTACTCTTACAAATACACATGCACAAATGCACAGAGGAACATCTTTGGTATGATTTTAATTACCTTACCTCTACTGGTGACTACTCTATTACAACAAGAAGGCAGGACTCCAGCGCTGGACATAGGATCCAACAAAGCATTGTAAAAAAAGTAGTCAGAGAGGGCAGATGCCAGTGAGTACAGCAGCCTAGCACGCAAGAGAGGGAGGGGAGAGTGAAATGCACAACACACACCATACACACACCACACACCCAGAACAATTTGCAGAGTAAACAACAGCAACATAAGCCAGAAGTAAAGAAAGCCAGGACACATTCCTTAGGTCCAACCTCTGTATTTCGCTGGATCTGTGCCCACAACAACTGAGGCAACTATACACAGAGGGCCATTGACCAGTCCAATGTCAGCCATAGGCCACAGGGCAACGTCCAAGGCCCAACTTCACTCCTGACAGCTCAGTCACTCCACTGGGCAGGGGCATCATGGAGATGGTAGGCAGGCACCTAGGGCGGTGGGTGGGGGGGTGGTGGCGGTTTCTTCTTGGGAGTGGGGTCCTTGGCCTTGAGTTTGGGAGGGGGTGGGTCCTTGCCTTTCTATCTTGGGGGAGGAGGAGTGGCCTTGGGACGGGGGCCAGAGTGCCACCCTTCTTCACCTTAGGGGAAGGAGTACTCTTATGGGGAGGAACAGGAGTCGATTTGGAACGAGGTACTGGGCTGGGGGGATGGGACTTTTCTCTTATGCACAGGATGGGGGGGTGGGGGAGGGAAGAGGTCAATGCCAGAAAGGAAAATCTTATTAGGACCAATGGGGCAGGTTGTGGGAGGAGGTATGGGAGTGGAGGTAGAGGGAGTGGTTGTTAGAAGAGAAGGTGTGCTGGACTTGGGTGCAGGTACATGGACAGTGTGCGTGTGTGAGGTGGATGGCTGTTGGGGGTCTGAGTGGGAGCGCTTATGTGTATTTGGAGGGGGCAAACAAGGTGGGGGAGGGCAAACAGGATGTGTGGATAGCTGTTGTGGTGGTGTCTGCAAGTGAGGTGGGTGTGCTGTATGAGGTGGTGATAGTGTTGGTGGTGACTACGCATGTGGTATGTGGGGCATGTCTGCGGTTCTGCTGTTGTGGTGACTGTGAGCAAGGCTGTACAGGTGGCAGGATCTGGGACTGTTGATGCAGTGCATGCAGGTGTGAGTGCTGCTGTGACTGTGAGGGAGGAAGAGAAGGGGGAGACAGTGGAGGTAGTGGCTGTTGTGTGTGCATCTGTGTGTTGGCTGTGTGTGCTTGTGGAGTGAAGTGTGGTGACTGTGTTTGTCTGTGTGAGTCCTGTCTGTTGTTTTGGGTGCATGCTTGTCAGCATGTGTGCGTGGGTTGGGTTGGTAGAGGAGCCAGGGACTGGGAAGAGGTAGTTGGAGGGGGGACGGAAGAAACAGGGACACTGGCTGCTGTCAGAGAAGTCGCCAGAGCCTGAAATGATCTCTGTAGGGCTGCCAAGCCACTGTGAATGCCCTCCAGGAAGGCATTGCATTGCTGCATCTGGGATGCCAGCCCCTGGATGGCATTCACTATGGTTGACTGCCCTACAGAGATGGATCTCAGGAGGTGAATAGCCTCCTCACTGAGGGCAGCAGGACTGAGGTGCCTGGGGCAAAGAAGACACCCACCCTCCTGGGTGAGCAGGCACGGGCCACTGGGTGGGGTCCTACTGGGAGGACAGTGCTGGTACGGGGGTGGAGGAAGATGCACAGCTGAGGTGGTTCCAGAGGGGTCCGCCACCACCAGGGAGCTTCCATCGGAGTAGGAATCAGAGTCAGTTGTATCAGCTCCAGTCTCCCCCGTGGTGCTACCATCGCCCTCCAACCCACTGGTCCCTTCGGTGTCGGTGGACTCTGCCTCCTGGGTCCCGTGGGCTGCAGCTCCTTCACCAAATGATGCTAATGCACACATGGACAGGATGACAAAAGGAGAGGGGGGAGAAAGAAAGGGAGCACAGGGCCAATCACAGCACCAATAGCACAGATGGTATCCAGATCACAATTACTCACTGGGACTAAGATTGGGCAGTATGGACCACAGTGACAAACCATTACCTAGGTACTACAGCAGGAAGGAACCCAAACACTACCATCTGCACACCTACTGGGACCAACTAAGCCCTGTCTGCAATGGCAAGCTAGCTACCTAGCAATACCAAAAATGCAGGCCACGCTACATAGCTGAGTAGGACCACGCAGGTATGGTTAAACCGGTACTTGGGGGCATCCAATGACTAGAACCGTGCACCCAAATACCATGCCAGGCAACAAAAATTAATACCATACACACTGTACTCACCCCCTTGTGGCTGCTCTACTGCCCTCAAGTGCCCATCCAACTCAGGATTGGCCACTGCCAGTATGCGGGCCATCAGGGGGGTCAGGCTCTGATGGGCACCCCTCCCTCTTTGGGAGGCCATCCCCAGCTGGGCTTCTGCGGTCTTCTGGGCCCAGCGTCTCAGGTCCTCCACCGTTTCCTGCAGTGGGTGCTCTGCTGGCTATAGACCTCCACAGGATCCGCACGTCCTTGGGGATGGCACGCCACAACCCCTTTTTTTGATGCCTGCTGACCTGCAGAGGAAACATACAGAAAGACACCATGAACCATACAATCCAGCCTGTCACAGAAATGGGCTACATACTGCATTTTCTCCTCATCAAGCACACACATAACCTGTACCTCTGCATTCACATAGCCTGCAGCTATACCCCCCAAATGACACACTGCTAGCACACACATACATCTATATGCAGCCATGTTGCATTCAACGCACCCATGATGCACTCACCTGTTTGTCTGGAGGCCCATACAGCTGCCCAGACAGAGGTAGGACCCCATCCACGAGCCTCTCTAACTCCTCTGACATGAAGGCTGAGGCCCTTTCCCCTGTATCACAGGCCATGGCAGGTTCCAGACACAGGTCACAGCAGCACACGCAGTGGAGATATCGTTTAGTGGAAAGTCAGGAATCAAGTGAAGTGGTAGAGAGAAAATGGCGGTCACGCCCGCATCGGTGAACACCGTCACCGCAGGCATTGATCATCATTGGTTCCTGTACTCCAAAGAGCCCCATGTTAGCCAATGAGGAATTGCAAGGAGGTGCAAACCGCCTTCTGCCATGACCCCTAACCCGGGCAGAGTAAGGGCACTTCCACCTGGCCTGCATACAGGACAGGCGGGTGCCATTTCCTACTGCTAGCACTCACGTATTGAATTTATATGTGCATCATTGGTGTTGACTGTACACACCTAGACAATACTAGTGTCCTACATACATACATACTCTGTGTACTCTGATGTTGTGTGTCCAAAGGACCTCTTGTCACACCCATTTTACTTTTTGCTCACTTAGTTACCAACCACTGCGGAGGAATAGGAGGAGGCGGCAAGCACCTATGTACAGACCCCTTGTGGACTTGGCTACACTGGAGGAAAGGCACATCATACTCATCTATTGTCTGGACAGGGCCACAATCACAATGTGTACAATTGGAGCTTGATCTGCACCTGCGATCCGTTGCACCACAGTAATTCAACCTCTTGTGTAGGTACTGTCAGTGCTCCATTTCCTGGCAACTGGTTCATTCCAGGTGACTGTGGGATGGGCTGCAGGAATGTCACAGCCAATGTTCTCAATTGTGCTTGAAAGGGATTTGGCTGCCTTGCTCAAACACATGTGCAGCTACATCGCATTCCCCGGGGTTGATGATTTGCCCACTATGAAGGCTGGATTCTACGCAATGGGACGCACACCACATGTGATTGGGGCCATTGACGGGACCCATATTGCCTTAGTCCCTCCCAGGGCAAATGAACGGAATAGGAAGAGTTTCCACTCTCTCAATGTCCAGATGGTGTGCCTTGCTGACCAGTACATCTCCCACGTCACTGCCAAGTATCCTGGATCTGTGCAAGATGCCTTTGTCTTGAGGAATAGCAGTGTCACACAGGTGATGGCATGACTACAGAGGCACAGAGTGTGGCTTATAAGTGAGCTTGAGTCCCCACCCAATGTATGTCAGTGTATGCCTACTGGAGTCATACCCCATGCCATTGTGCATGGCTGATGTGTGACCCTCACTTATTCTAGGTGACTCTGGCTACCAAACCTGTCCTACCTGTTGACCCCTGTCAGGAATCCAAGAACAGGGGCTGAAAACCAGTACAATGATGCTCATGGGCGTACCAGCAGGATTGTGGAACGCACCTTTGGTCTCCCGAAAGCCAGGTTCAGGTGCCTCCAATTGACAGGTGGATCCTATGCTACTCCCCTGAGAAGGTCTGCCAGATTGTGGTGGCCTGCTGCATACTGCACAATTTGGCCCTCAGGCACCATGTGCCCTATCTGCAGGAGGAGGGGGGTGACAATGCACATGTAGCAGCAGTGAACACTGAGGACAGGGAGGAGGAGGAAGAGGAGGAGGATGTGGACAACAGGACACATATCATTCAGTAGTACTTCCAATGACACTCAGGTAAGACTGTTGATCTATACATGTCTCCATTTTAGTAATGTGCTGTGTGGCTGTAGCATTATGCCAGTCACTACCTTTGCATCACAATTGACTGTCACCTATGCCTTCCCTTATTGCAGATGTTGGTGTGGTTACAACAGTGTACTGATGTGATGACTACTGACTGCTGATACACATTTGTTGGATGGATTCACACATTACAGGACATTTGCACAGGATCATGCAGTTCAATACAGTTCAATATTGCACATTTCTTAATGATAAAGCATTATTACTCAAGTTGTGTTCAAGGGTGTTAAAGTGCAATAAAGTGGGGTGATGGTTGGGAATAGTCCAGTGTAGTGGGCCAGTCTGTTTGCAGCACAGGTCCAGTGTCCAAGGGGCCATAGGAAGAGGAGCAATGGCAGTCCAAAGTGAACAAGGTGACACAGTGGAACACAAGGGGACATTCTGGAGGAGCTCATTTCCTGGTGGTGGTCTTGGCCTTGGCAGCTGTCTCTGGTGTCTGTCTGGGTCGCAGGGAACGTTTGCGGGGTGGTTCACCTTCTGCAGGGGGAGGGATGCTGGTGGTCTGTGAGACCAGTGGCACAGCCTCCTGTCCACTTACTGCAGCAGATATGGAGGGCTGGTCAGAACACTGGCTAGTGGGTGGGACCCGCTGGTGTGCTGTGTGCTGTGTACTCCTGCATGATGTTCCCCATGTCACTCAGCAGCCCTGCAATGACGGTCATGGTGGTATTCAAGGCCTGCAATTGTTGCATGACCTCCTGGTTGTGTTCCCCCTGCAGCCGTTGGTTCTCCTGCAAAATGTTGAGCACATGATCCATTCGGTCCTGGGATTGTTGGTATGCCCCAAGGACATTTGGGCAGTCGGTTCCCTGGGCCTGTCCTCCCCCTGGTGCACAGCTGTCCTCTGACTGTCCCTGGTGTCCTGTGCCTGTGTCCTCTGAAAGGTGTGCCCACTCCCAATTACACCAGGACCCTCATCGTCTTGCCTGTGTGGTGTCGACTCAGGTCCCTGTACAGGTGGGCAGACTACTGATTGACGTGTCCTGGGGACAGAGGTTTCGGTGCGTTGGCTGGCTGCTGTGGTGTATGAGTCTGAGTGGGGGCCCTGTGGTGGACAGGCTGTGGGATGTGGTAGCCGACTGACCAGTGGTCCAAGATGTGTAAGGGAGTTCATCCAGATCAAGAACTCCAGAGTTGCTGTCATCACTGAGCGCATCTTCTGGTGGGGAGCTGGGTTGCCGTGGCACCTCCTTGCCGGTGACATTGGCTGGGGCACCTGTGGGGATGTAAGTGATGTGTTAGGGTAATTGTCTGTGACATATTCTGCATTTCTAGCTTTCCAGTGTTATTGGTGTTGTCCTTTGGTAGTGTATGGTGATGTATTGTGAGATTGGTAGTTATTCATGCTGTCCATGCATTGGTGGTGGATGTGCATGCAGAGCTGGGAGGGATGTGCTTGCAGTGGTTATGGCATGCAGGGGTAGACATTTAGGTGTGGTAATTGGGGTGATGCACTGTGTGGATGGAGTGGGGTGAAGGGAGTCCGAGTGAGGGCGTGAGATGATATGCAGGTATGGGTGGTGGTAGGTTGTTAATGGTGACTCACCAGTGTCCTGTCCTCCCGCTACTCCAGTGAATTCCTCAGGATGCAGTATTGCCAAGACTTGCTCCTCCCATGCTGTCAGCTGTGGGGGAGGAGGTGGAGGTCGCCTGCCTGTCCTCTTGATGGTGAGCTAGTACCTTGCTGCAATGGAACGCACTTTCCCTTGTTAGTCGTTCATCTCTTCCAAATGTCATTCCTTGTGCGTGGATGTTGTCATACGGTGTTCACCCTGTCCATGATTCTCCACCATACCTTCATCTTCCTGGCAATGGAGATCTGCTGTTCCTGTGCTCCAAAAAGCTGTGGCTCTACCCTGACTATTTCCTCTACCATGACCTGCAACTCCTCATCAGTGAAACATGGGTGCCTTTGTGGGGACATGGGTGTTGTGTGGTGTGTGTCTTGTGCAGACGGTGTTGAGTGATGTGGTGGGATGTGTGGTGTGTGACAGATGTATGGGTAGTTGTGGGATCTGTCTGCAGTTTTCTCTGGTTTAGCGTGGCAAGGTGTAGCGGGCTTCTCATGTTTGCAAAGGTTTGTGGGTGTTGTGAGGGTGTGTTTTATCGTGCTGTTGATGGGTGTGTGGGGTGTGTGTATTTGCGTCAGGTGTGGCTTTTTTTGTTCTGGTCAATGTTGTCTTGTTTTTGGGTGGCCATTTCTGCCTTAGCAGTGTGCACGCCAATGATTTAATGCCATTGAATGTCCACTGTGGTGATTTGTGGGTCATTATTTGGAGGGCGTTGTTTTGTTGGCGTAACAGTATGGGTGCTAGTTCTGACAGTTTATTGCATTTGTTAGGTCTGGCAGATTTGTGGTTGTCACTGGTTTCTGTCGGTTTTGTGTGTGTATGTCATAATCTAGTGGACGGATGTTCGCCTCCGCGGCGGTATGTTGGTGGCAGTCACCGCAGCAGTATTCATAATGACATAATGAGGGCCATAATGTGCTGCCAGAGGCCTGCACAGTATGTCTGCTACATGAAATGGATTGTGCCCATGTGAGGGGATTATAGTTGAATTACACCCTCAGACATGTACAATCCAAACATCCTCCTGCAATGTCTTGTTCTTAAACTAGACTGTTGCTGGATCATTGATTAGTCTCCTCATCTGCTCCATTTCGTCATGTCATGTCATCAAGATCCTGGAGAGGCCAAGAGGACTGACCTGTGAACTGGCAGTGTTCATGAATATACTTAAAGTTTTTTGTGAACACTGCTGAATTCAATAAAAAGCAGTGTGCCCTTGTCAACTAGTCAGAATTGCTTTTGACCAGTCTCACCCCAGCAGTTTTCCAGCAAATCATCAGTATGACATCTGTTTTAATGCAATCCGGCACTGTCTAGAGTAAAGAAAACAAGCTTGTTCGATTACAGCAGTACACGATCAAAATGTTCTGTGTCCAGTCTGTTTCTGCATTCACTGCCTTTAACATCCACCAATACAATTTAGCAAATTAATTATAATACTTTCTTTTGTATGGAATGCTAGAATAGCACAATGGGCAATGAATTAAAAAAACTCTTTCTTCCAGTTTTAAGTTCCAAGGAAGGGTGTGTAGGAAGTTGGCTCTGTATCTGCTATTTCAAAGTAAGAAATAGTGTGCACAGAGTCCAAGGGTTCCCCTTAGAGGTAAGATAGTGGCAAATGTAGATAATTCTAATGCTCTAATTTGTGGTAGTGCGGTCGAGCAGTAGGCTTATCAGAGGGTAGTGTTAAGCATTTGTTGTACACACACAGGCAATAAATGAGGAACACACAATCAAAGACTTACTCCAGGCCAATAGGTTTTTATATTGAAAAATATATTTTCTTAGTTTATTTTAATAACCACAGGTTCAAGATTTACAGTTGATACTTTAAATGTAAGGTACTTCACTTAGCTACTTTAGGAACTTTGAATGAAAGCAATATCACATACAGTCTTTGTAAAAATGGCAATAGGCTATTTTCAAAGTGGACACTGCAAAAATCAACAGTTCCTGAGGGAGGTAAGTAAAGGTTAGTTTTGGAGGTAAGTAAAACACTTACAAGTCTCAGTCCTGGATCATAGGCAGCCCACCATTGGGGGTTCAAGGCAACCCCAAAGTTACCACACCAGCAGCTCAGGGCCGGTCAGATGCAGAGGTCAAAGAGGTGCCCAAAACACACAGGCACCTATGGAGAACAGGGGTGCTCCGGTTCCAATCTGCCAGCAGGTAAGTACCTGCGTCCTCAGAGGGCAGACCAGGAGGGTTTTGTAGAGCACCTGGGGGGGACACGAGAAGGCACACAAAGTACACCCTCAGCGGCACAGGGGAGGCCAGGTGCAGTGAGCAAAGCAGGCGTCGGGTTTCAGGTAGGAATCAATGGAGGGACCAGGTGGTCACTCTAGCGGTGCAGGCAGGCACAGGGGGGGCTTCTCGGGACAGCCACCACCTGGGCTAGGCAGAGGGTCACTTTGGGGTCACTCCTGCATTGAAGTTCGGTTCCATCAGGTCCTGGGGGCTGCGGGTGCAGTGTTGGTTCCAGGCATCGGTCCCTTGTTACAGGCAGTCGCGGTCAGGGGTGCCTCTGGATTCTCTCTGCAGGCGTTGCTGTGGTGGCTCAGGGGGGTCGTCTCTGGTTACTCACGGGCTCGCAGTCACTGGGGAGTCCTCCCTGAGGTGTTTGTTTTCTGTAGGTCGAGCCGGGGGCATCGGGTGCAGAGTGTGAAGTCTCACGCTTCCGGCGGGAAACGTGCAGTCTTTGAAAGTTGCTTCTTTGTTTCAAAGAAGTAGCTGGTTTTGAACAGGGCCGATGTTCACAGGAGTTTCTTGGTCCTGTATTCCAGGGCAGTCCTCTGAGGCTTCAGAGGTCGCTGGTCCCTGTCGGATGCGTCGCTGGAGCAGGTTTTCAAAGTTGGAGACAGGCCGGTAGGGCTGGGGCCAAATCAGTTGTCATCTTCTTCCTTCTCTGCAGGCTTGTAGGTCAGCAGTCCTTCTTATTTCTTCAGGTTGCAGGAATCTGATTTCCTGGGTTCTGGGGTGCCCCTAAATACTGAATTTAGGGGTGTGGTTAGGTCTGGGAGGGCAGTAGCCAATGGCTACTGTCCTTGAGGGTGGCTACACCCTCTTTGTGCCTCCTCCCTGAGGGGAGGGGGGCACATCCCTATTCCAATTGGGGGAATCCTCCAAAATCAAGATGGAGGATTTTGAAAGGCAGGGGTCACCTCAGCTCAGGACACCTGGGTAGTGTCCAGGGGGTGGGCATCTCCTCTAGCTGGAGTGCCCTGGGGTATTGTAACAAGAAACCTGAGCCTTTGGGGCTCACTGCTGGGTGTTACAGTTCCTGCAGGGGGGAGGTGTGAAGCACCTCCACCCAGAGCAGACTTTGTTTCTCTCCTCAGAGAACACAAAGGCTCTCACCCCAGGGGGGCAGAAACTCGTCTCTCGGCAGCAGGCTGGCACAGATCAGTCAGTCCTGCACTGAAGGAATGGGTAAAATACAGGGGACATCTCTAAGATTCCCTCTGTGTGCATTTTTTAATAAATCCAACACTGGCATCATTGTCGGTTTATTATTCTGAGAAGTTTGATACCAAACTTCCCAGTATTCAGTGTAGCCATTATGGAGCTGTGGAGTTCGTTTTGACAAACTCCCAGACCATATACTTAATATGGCCACACTGTACTTACAATGTCTAAGAATAGACTTAGGCACTGTAGGGGCATATTGCTCATGCAGCTATGCTCTCACCTGTGGTATAGTACACCCTGCCTTAGGGCTGTAAGGCCTACTAGAGAGGTGACTTACCTATGCCACAGGCAGTATTTTGTGGGCATGGCATCCTGAGGGGGATGCCATGTCGACTTTGCCTTTTTCTCCCCACCAACACACACAATCTACATTGGCAGTGTGCATGTGTTAGGGTCCCTTAAGGTGGCACAACATATGCTGCAGCCCTTAGGGACCTTCCCTGGTCACAGGGCCCTTGGTACCACTGGTACCTTTTACAAGGGACTTATCTGTGTGCCAGGGGTGTGCCAATTGTGGAAACAATGGTATATTTTAGGTGAAAAAACACTGGTGCTAGGGCCTGGTTAGCTGGGTCCCAGCACACTTCTCAGTCAAGTCAGCATCAGTATCAGGCAAAAAGTGGGGGGTAACTGCAACAGGAAGCCATTTTCTTACAGGGTGTTAACTGCAGAGTACACAAAGAGCTGCATTAATCGAGGAATGATATCTGCATGACAGCCAGTCTTCCAAATGTGGGGATGCATTACCAGAAATATGTGCTGGAAAAGCTGGGTCTGCTTATCACATAGAATCCTGCTAGTTGGGTCAGAGATGGAAGGAACAGCCAATGAGGCATTGATAAACCAAGTAACATGGGTGCTCTGTGTCTTGCCTGCACTGTGACTGGATGGACTTGTGCTGTTGCCTCGACATGCTGAGTGACCTATATAAATCAACAAAGAAGCCTTAGTGGAGGACCTTTTGCATGGCCCAGAGGTTGCAACTGTCGAAGATGAGCATGTGATGACAAGGCCTGCCATTCTGTTCTTTCCCAATGGCAAGAGCGAGAGACAAGAACTGTGCCCGTGACCCTGCTGCCACTGACAAAGACACTGAAGGTGCAATCACAAAGAATGCACCACCAATCTCCGTACTGAGCAGCATCTCAATGAACAGGTAACATGAGAGCTGAGATTAAAAATTGAGAGATTGTGTTGAACTCATAAAGATAAGCCTGTCATTAGGAGCATAACAAGCGCTACCATTAACTTTTGTGTCCAGCTGAAGAACTGAACAAATTGACCTATACATTACTTAACACTTAACATCGTAGTTACTTAAACAGCCTCACACTGTTGTCTAATTCTTGCCTATGATGCTTTAGCTCTGTTAAGACATGGTAGATATTGTGGACACTACAGGAGTTGTGCTGGGTCAATATAGATGGTGTAAAACTTGGCTAGGTCTCTACAGCTGAATCAGCAGTAATGTGTATTGTATTTCATTTGGAGTGGAAAGGGTGTACTTGGCCCAGTCTGCATAGTAGGTTGGAGCCACACGGTTGTGGCCCAATAGTCGCTGCCTACCCTGTGCTCCCCACCAACTCCTCAACAGGCGACCAAGTACTAGGCCTCTATGTCACTGTCTACTCTACACTACCACCCGAAGGCCACCGACATGATTTTTAAAGGGGACACTTCCGCCACAAAATGAACTACATCAAGGAAACCTGGAAATCAAATGAGTTTTTGTCAATGAAATACAGAAGGAAATTGAACATTTTAATAAATTCATCTGAACTCTCAAATATTTATTTTTTTCCGTAAGCATTTCATAAGTCACAAATACCACAGATAGACATGAAAGTGAAAGGCCTTTTCTCTCTGAACTTCAATACGCAATGGTGTGTATCAACGGTTTGTAACTGCAATGGTCACAAATAGTTTAAAAGTTACTCACACTTCAAAGAACATGGTAACTGACTTGTGAAGGGGAAGCTGCCCAACCGGTAACCATGTCTGGCAGCAATGGGAATAACAGGCAGTGGTCACCAACCACTGCTCGCCCCCTGCCTCAATCTCTTTCGAAATGGGAAACATTTTTTCAAGCAGCATCAGTTCCTCAGGAAACACTGGCACCATTCTTGTACTGGAAGCATATCCCAGTATGCCATAGTGACCTACTTAATTAATATTCATGAGGCAGGTCAATCCGTGATCCCTTGCTAACAGGCATTTTGTGGTGCGACCTATTAATTCATAGGTCACTTCACAAAATGACAGGCAGGGCGCAAAAAATGCACAGTTTGCACCCAACATTGTAGACCTCCTTGTTCATAACTATTAATTTAGAATGACACAAAACTGAATAGACATGGACAGATTCAGAACTATGTATGCCCTTCAAGTCATACGCAGTTCTCTGGAGTAGTACATCTATCCACTGAGCTGTTTCATCGTTGTAAAAGTGAGGACAGAGGGCAAAGCAGTCAGTGCCATCATGGCTGCATTTTTGGGACAGAATATTGTTATTAATGTTACTGAAACACCGTATACAGTGTGAGGCACAGGAGGGTGTTTGGAATACATAGATTATTATTGAAATATTTATAAAATGCGGACTGAGAATGACTTACTTCTAAAGGACACATTGAGTTTATGAATAGCATTCCGTTTTGTGCATTCATAAATTCTCACTTTTTATCAGCACCACACATCATTGATGCAGCCCTTCATTACAACAATGTGGCAATTAGCGAGGGCCGGCATACTCCTCTAAAAACGCACACGTGCCGTGATCTGCCACTCACAGAACCAGATTAAGTCAGATATTTTCTATGCAGCGTGGAGGGATATTGACTGTACCAGTTAAGCTAAGAAAATAATTGAAATATGCAAGCGATTATCCAGACGGTTAAAAGTGTCTGACTACTCATGACAGACACAAATATCTTTCTTGTTAACAGAGAAGGGCATGTTTATTCTTATACAATAATTCCTTGAGGTTTAATACATACCATGCCCGTGTTCGAAGTAATGCCTGAGCAACTTCAGCTCAATAATTGAGTGAGTACCCTCATTTCTAGGGACAAAGCAGGTGAAGCACCTTAGGCACTCCAAGTGTTCTTTAAGGTTAGCATTCCTACTTTGAACTGTATCCAACTTATTCTTAGACAATGAAAAAAAACAAATCTCACTGCAGCGTCGCATATCTTTGACATTGACGTGGCTATAACTGAATTTGTGTCATACAGAGAAGCTAGCAATTTTAAAAACAAGCATTTGCAATACAATGGGTCTCACGTTTGCTCGAGTTAGAGCAATTAGCGTTGAAAATTCCAAACTGGACTTTTCTTGCCACATAAATTAAAAATGAAAAGTAAAACAGTTGACATAAGCGAGCCAATTCAAAGCACGACGGCCGCTGTGAGAGCAAAGGAGAGATACAAAAGGAAAAAGAAGTTTGCTGGCAGTCAAACGTATCAGCAAACGTGCAATTATCCATGTAAGAGGGTTGATGGCCAAGACGGTAACAAAACTGTCCCAAGGAGAGACAAACATAAAGCATTAACCAGTGATAACAAAGGATTTTTTAAAGGCAAGGCCACGAGCAAGTGATAGTGATGGGATTGAGGTGGGCGTGGTTAAAAGCCCACAGATAGATTACAACACGTCAGAGCACTTCCGCGCTCAACCTAAAAATGACAATGAAATAATACTGTCACAAAATGTGCTGCATTATGCTGCATAATTTGAATGTTCTTGCCATTTAATTTAGTCAGTCCTCTCCAGTCACATAATTCAAGTGGTGCTGATATAAACACACACACAGATGCTCAGAGTGTAATATTCTATTTATTAACATTGTCGAGGGAGGGGCCATGACTCATGAAAGTCAGAGCCTTGAGTGAGTCATGAAGCCCCTCCACTTCCTCAAAAATGCTACTAAAGAGCGCTCTGTGTAGTTGCATGTTTGGTTTATGCCATGCTGTTTTGTTAGTGTACAACAGTTATAAACAATGTCATGCATTCTTATCCACAACTAAAGTGGGTAAATTCAGGCAGTGACATAAAATCACACTAAATAACAAAGCTTTATTTGCAAGGCCCCAGCTGTTTTCTGCTGTTTCTGTAGTTGATTACAGATCGTAATCTGTGAGACAATCGCCATTGTTTTCTCAAATGAGTAACACGGTCCTCAAACAAGAATGAGAAATGAATGAAGGAAGAATGAATCAATGAATGAGATTGAGAGGCCAACAGCTGCTCCAAAGACGTGTCCCAGTCCTGCAGAAGACCAATGGAAACCGGTACTAAAACTTAAAATTAACAAGTGGAAAATAAACACGTTTTTCAGAATTTTTTAGAAAGCGCTTGATTGTGTGTGTTTCGTAAACTCAACTGGAGAAGGTTCCATGTTTTGGCTGCCAGAATTGAAAAGTGGTGTCCTCCTTCCCTGGAGTGTCTAAACCTGGGGATGCAAAACCAAAGGGCATCAGAGGAGCTTAATGTTCTGACTGGCAGGTAATGAAGGAAATGTACTAGAGAAGGATATCCTTTATGACGTTTGCACTTTAGTGATAAATGAGGGAGGTGTGTGTATTAATACACTTGTTCCAAATAATGTTTTATTTGGACACATTTATTTTCACTGGTGTTGCATGTATACATATAAAAATATATAATATAGATAATTATTTTCAATGCAACCTCTTGACTAACCATGCAATTATTTTGATTTTTCTTGCTTTTTTGTCACGTTAAAACATATATTGCTATTTTCATTAAAGGTTATAGAAGCATTAACAAGCTGTGTAATGTGATCTACAAATATGGCCTTTTACAGTGCATTGACTCCAATGTTCATCATTTTCAAGCCCAATATAACTAATGTAAATAAGTATAAAATTAGAAAACTGTTCTATAATATGCTATAACCTCCGAACTCTAGAATTCTAGAAGACCTGGTATCACTGCTGAAGCTCTAGCGACGTCACTTCCTGGAACATCACTGAGGTTGAAGGGTAAGTGATCGAACTTCTGATTTCACTATCGTTTTCATAAAATAATTACATTGCCTCAGTTACTTGAGGAGGAGCACTGAGGAGGTGCTGAAATGGGAAGGTGTCACAATAAAACAGAGTTAATGTAGCTTACTCAGAGTGACAATTTTGCGTGGACCAGTTTATCTTAAAACAGGTATTTTTATCATGATGATGCATACCATTCTAAAATGAAATGCCTAATATTTCCAGGAAAGCTATCATTACTGACTGCAGCAGCTTCTGAAGAAACAAAAATCTTGCACATGATTCTCAGATAAACGGTTCTGCCTACAGAAGCAAATTGACTACCTGTTGGGAAACAGTTAGTTAATTTTATATGTTTTGACCTAAGCACTTGCAGTGTAACGTCAGAGGTTTGAAAGAAGAACTATAGTAAAACCTAAAGCATGTATCAATTATACAGGAATATGGAACCAAACTATAAACAAGTCTGTCAGAATTAGAAACAAGGCTGTAAGATGTTTGACCTGTCCTGTCCTGAATGTAACCTGTGTGTTGACTTGAAGTGATAGGATGGCTGAACATTGTTCATGACCTCAAAAGTTACATGTGATTTACGAGGAAGTATTTATGTCATGAAAAAATCACCAACTTTACTTGAAATCGCTCTACGAACAGACAGCTTTATAGATATGTGTCGGGTCTGCAGTGCAAAGAAGGGAACCATCCGTGAAATCACATTGTGGCCTACTTTAAACAAATAAGGTGTCACATAATCGAGCCAAGATCACGCTACTTAAAAATACCAAGCAAAAAGAACGCATACCTCAATCGCAGCGAGAGAGGCGGTGGGAGACTAATTAAATTAGTATGTACTTGGGCAATGCTCCACACAGCCACAAGGAAGTGACGGCATGCCACGGGATGCAAAATAGAAGGCAGCAAACAAGTCATAATGGTGCTAGCAAATGGGCAGGCTAAATACCCCTTTTTGTAGAGTTT
Organism: Pleurodeles waltl; assembly: GCF_031143425.1. NCBI lineage: Eukaryota > Metazoa > Chordata > Amphibia > Caudata > Salamandridae > Pleurodeles > Pleurodeles waltl. The sequence continues at coordinate 554,531,086 of NC_090447.1, forward strand.
TTTTTCCTAGATACAATAGATCATCGCCATAGTGATAGCGCATGTGCGCTGCCTGCAGGCTCAACCTAATGATGCGCTGCTAATGTATGTTGTTTCCTTGCAGCTGACTTAGGGGTGATGACATTCCCACCAAGTTGCTGTGTGATTTCGGTGCACTTTCACCTGCCCTTTCCGCTGGAAAAGTTATGACTGAAGATGTTATGTGATTTGTTTACTATCAGACTGTAGCCACTTCTGTTTTTTCGGTCTTTGTTAAAACATTTAGGCCCTCATTATGACATTGCCGGTAAGTGGCGCTTACTGCCATGCTGACTGCCGCCAACATACCGTGACCGCGGCGGTATACCACTACGGGTATTATGACACACACATAAAAATCCGCCACTATATAGACACACACATAAGTCCGCCAGCCCAAAGGTCAGTGAAAAACTGGCGGTACCAAAACCCACACCGTTACGCCAACAGAAATACTCCCACAGCATCATGACCCACGAATCACCACAGCGGTCATTCAACCGCAGTAAACTATTGGCGGTACAGACCGCGGCGCTCAAAATACACACACACTAACAAAACAACACCACATTGGAAAATGCACACTACACACACCTGACACACATACACACACCACACCCACACACCCACAACACTATAAAACACACACCCACACTACTCACAACCCTTTACAACCTAAAGAATTTGACAACTGAGAGAGAGACAAGTTAGGAGCACCCACTGAATCTGAGCCACAAAACACCATCACTCATACTCCATCCATGCACCTTACAGCACACACCCCAACACATCACCCCACACACACCACTCACACTACACCCATGGCACCACAACAACACCCCAGATTCTCTGAGGAGGAGCTAAGGGTCATGGTGGAGGAAATCATCCGGGTAAAGCCTCAGCTATTCGGATCACAGGTGCAGCAGATGTCCATTGCTAGGAAGATGGAGCTATGGCGGAGAGTCGTGGACAGGGTCAACACCGTAGGACAGCACCCAAGAACAAGGGATGACATCAGGAAGAGGTGGAACGACCTATGGGGGAAGGTGTGTTCCGTGGTAGCAAGACTCCAGATAGCTGTACAGAGGACTTGCGGTGGACCCCCACCTCCTCACCCACCAACTAACAACATGGGAGGAGCAAGTCTTGGCGATCATGCATCCTGAGGGCCTGGCAGGAGTAGCAGGAGGACTGGACTCTGGTAAGTCAAATCTTTACTACTTTATCCCCCCTACCTGCATGCCATCACAAACTCCTACTCTTACCCTCACCCCATCACTCCACCACCTCACATATACCCCACCATCACACCCCACCCATCCCAATACCAAGCCCTGCATGCAACACCAATGCATGGACCCCCATCACCACAGCATGCACACTAGTGACAATCACTTAGCCAACCAAATCATAACTCACACAACCCAAAGCTGATTGCTCATAACAACCATAGAGGAAAACATACCCATGCACAAGATGTCACATGCAGAAACACTGTATTTACATCCCCACAGGACCCCCACACAACGTCACCGGAGAGGAGGTGCCAGCAACATCCAGTCCCCCCACAGAAGCGGCCCACAATGATGACAGCAGCTCTGCATGCCTGGATCAGGATGACCAACCTGGCCTATCAGGGCCCTCTGGACAGACAGTGACCCAGCCACAGTCCCAAACCACCACAGAGCCTCTCCCCTCAGGAAACATCAGCACTGCACCCACCCAGCTGGCCCATCCCTCTATCCCCAGGACATGTCAATCAGCAGTGTGTCCACCACTACAGGGACTCCAGGCAACCCCACAAACACAGGATGATCAGGGACCTGGGGTCAGTGGCAGTGGGCACACGGTTCAGGGGACAGAGGCACAGGACAACAGGGAAGCTGGGAGGACTGCTTTGCGACAGGGGGAGCACAGGCCCAGGAAACCGACTCTCCACGAGGCACTCACCAACATACTGGGAGCATATCACCATTCCCAGGAGACCATGGGCTAGATACTGGCCAAGTTGCAGGAGACCCAGCGGCTGCAGGAGGAACAGTACCTGGGGATCAGGGAGGACTTGAGAGACATCCACACCACCCTGGCCACCATTGCAGGGATGCTGGCAGACATGGCCAACACCATGAGGGAGGCAGTAGCACACCAAGGAGCCCCTGACAATAGCTACACTGAAGAACAGTGCTCCACCTCTGCCGACGCTAGTGGACAGGAGGCCCCGCCACTGGAACAACAGGCCACCAGCACCCCACCCCCTGCAGAAGGAGAACCACCACACAAAAGGTCCCTGTGATCCAGGCAGAAGTCAGAGAACGTTGCCAAGACCCCCACCAGGAAATAGGACTCACCTGATTGTCACCCTTGTGTCCCACTCTGTCACCCTGTCCACCTTAAACTGACATTGCTTCACGTCCTATGCCCCCTTGGACAATGCACCTGTGATACCAATAGACTGGACTCTATCCTGGACATTTCTCCACCATCAACCCAGCCCATTGCAATGCCCCCTACACATATTCTCACAGAAATAAACACCCTAGGAACAAATACAAGTATGGAGTCTGTCAATTGATTGAAATATGTATTACTTAAACAATCTGTAACATTGCAATTCAAATATACAGTTATATTTACATAGGAATGACCTGAAGTGGGCAGCAGTAAACACACCAGGAGCCAGAGTGGGGCACACATATCTGAAAACAGAGATGCCAAAGGGTACAGTAAGTGGCTATAGAAATAGGGAAATCAGGATGCCATGTACAATGTCCAACACAAAACTGCAATGGAAGGTGAAGTTACAGTGTCTTACCTGTGTGTCACTGGAAGTACTGTTGGATTATTGTAGTTCTGTTGTCCACATCCTCTTCCTCTGCCTCCTCTTTGTCACTACCACAGGCTCCACTGCTGCCACATGACCATCCCCAGGCTCATCCTCCTGCATAAAAGGCACCTGGTGTCTCATGTCCAGGTTGTGTAACATGCAACATGCAACATGCAACGATGATCTTGCACACCTTCTTGGGTGAGTAGTACAGAGATCCACCTGCCAGATGGAGGCACTGGAATCTGGCCTTCAGGAGGCCAAAGGTGCGCTCAATGATCCTCCTTGTTCGCCCATGTGCCTCATTGTAATGTTCCTCTGCCCTTGTCCTGGCATTCCTCACTGGGGTCTGTAGCCATGAGAGGTTGGGGTAACCAGAGTCTCCTGTAAATATCGAGGGATACCTGTTAGCCACACACTCACTCTTAGGGCCAACCCCACACCCATATATCTACATCAACTGAGTGGGGACCATGGGCTCACCTATTAGCCACACCCGGTGCCTTTGGATTGAACCATCACATATGGGATGCTGCTACTCCTCAAGATAAAGGCATCATGCACAGAGCCAGGATACTTTGCATTGACATGGGAGATGTACTGGTCCGCCAAACACACCATCTGCACATTCAGAGAGTGAAAGATTTCTGACCACCTGTTCGTTTCTCCGGGGTGGGACAAAGGTAATATGTGTACCATCAATAGCACCAATGATGTTGGGGATATGTCCCAGTGCATAGAAGTCAACCTTCACTGTGGCCAAATCCTCCACCTGGGGGAATACGATCTAGCTGCGCATGTGTTTCAGCAGGGCAGACAACACTCTGGTCAGCACGTTTGAGAACATAGGCTGTGACATCCCTGATGCCATGGCCACAGTCGCTTGGAAGGAACCACTTGCCAAGAAATGGAGCACTGACAGGACCTGCACTAGAGGGGGGATACCTGTGGGGTGGCGGATAGCTGAAATCAGGTCTGGCTCCAATTGGGTGCACAGCTCTTGGATTGTAGCCCTATCAAGTCTGTAGGTTAGGATAATGTGCCTGTCCTCCATTGTTGCCAGGTCCACCAGGGGTCTGTACACAGGGGCACGTCTCCATCTCCTATTCATCCTCAGTGGTTGAACTCTAGAGTGAAAAACGGTGAGCAGAATGTCATATTCAAAAATGTCCTCAGATTAACATGCAATTTTTGTTTTACAGAAACAGTATGTGAACTTGTAAGTCAGTTGATGTGCCTATATCTGCTGTGATGCAGTTAGGTGCCATGGCCTGTTTCCCCTCCTGAAATGGCAGCTGCTTGACCTGTGAGGAAGGACAAGTGGAAATGAGGTAATGCTGCTGGCGTTGTGCGCCGTTGTGGTCGGCGGTCGTTGACCGCTGTGCAACACTGCATTGGTTATCATTGGGACCTACGGGTTCCAGGAGCCAATGGCGATGTATGCCGGCGGTGATGGTATGCACGGTCATGGACGTGACCGCCATTTTCTATCTGTTCACTCACCTGCTACCTGACCTTTAACAGGAGAGGACCTACACTGCAAGTGCTGCTGTGACCTGTGTCTAGAAGCGACCATAGCTCGAGTGTCTGGGGAAAGGGCCCCTGCCTTCACTTCAGAGGAGTTGGAGAGACTGATGGATGGGGTCCTACCCCAGTACCCTTTACTTTATGGTCCTCCAGACCAACAGGTGAGTACACTGTGAGCATGATGCGTGGTGCATGAATGTATGGAGTGCTGTGTGTGTAAGCTTCATATGGTGGGGGGCTGAGTTGTCCTGGGCAGAGTGCTGCATGTATGGTGGTCAATGTCTGTGCGTAAGGGGATGGGAGGGATATGGTGGGCCATGAGCATGACAGTCCTGACGGTATGACGAATACCTTTTCTGCTGTATTTTTCCTGCAGGTCAGCGCCCATCAGAAAGAGGGTATTTGGCGTTCCATTGCCAAGGACGTGTGGAACCTGGGGGTCTTTCACAGGAGGAGCACCCACTGCTGCAAACAGTGGGAGGACCTGCGCTGCTGGGCAAGGAAGACGGCGGAGGCCCAGCTGGGTATGGCCTCCCAAAGAGGAAGGGGTGCCCGTCACATCCTAACCCCCCTGATGTTCCGCATCCTGGCAGTGGTCTATCCGGAGTTGGATGGGAGCTTGAAGGCATCACAGCAGCAACAAGGAGGCGAGTACAGATTCAGATTCTTGACTTTGATTGCGATAAGGTGTTACCTGGGTGGGTGATGTGGGCTGTGGGTGCCCCTAAGCCAGAGCGAACATGGCAGGGCAGGTTCCATGATGAGCCATCTCAGATGCACTCCAACCACCATAATGTTGGTGGGCATCTACTACTGGGCAGGGTCCTGTGGGTTTCAGCTGTGCAGCTAACGGCGTTAGGCATTGTACCCCATGGGCTGGTGACTAGCATTGTAACTGGTAGTGCATGGCCTAGTGCACAGGGCTGTTCCCTGTGAGTTTTGTACGCCAACAGTATTGTTGTTGCAGGCATTGACCAAGTGTATCCTCTGATCCCCCCCTTTTTGTTTTGCCACCCTGTTCTTGTGTGCATTAGCATCATCTGGAGGAGGAGCAGTGTCACGGGCAATGGAGGGAGCTGCATCCCACATGGGCCTGGAGGCCGAATCCACTGACAGTGAGGTCACCAGTGGGACGGAGGGAGAGGGGAGCACCACGACAGAGAAAAGAGGGGACAGTACCGACAGCGACTCCTCCTCTGATGGAAGCTCCCTGGCGGTGGTCGACATCTCTGTGCCCACCCCAACTACAGGTACATCTGCCACCCCCGTACCAGCACTGCCCTCCCAGCATCCCCTCAGCGTGTTTCCCGTGCCCGTTCACCCAGCAGGGTGGGCATCTCCTTCGCCCCAGGCACCTCAGGCCCTGCCCCAGTCTGCCCTGCTGTCCTCAGTGAGGAGGCTATTGACCTCCTGAGATCCCTCACTGTTGGGCAGTCAACCATACCGAATGCCATCCAGGGTCTAGCAGGGCATTTGCAACAAACAAATGCATACCTGGAGGGCATTCACTCTGGCGTGGTGGCCCAACAGAGAGCATTCCAGGCTCTGGCCAACTCACTGATGGCAGCCATTGTCCCTGTCTCCAGCCTCCCCCTCCAACTTCCTCTATCCAGTCCCAATCCCCTCAACCCCAGCCTATCCCAAGCACACCTTCAGACCAGCAATCACCCAAATGAACACACAAAAGTGGCTCAGGCAAACACAAGCACCACACTTCATCTCACAGGCACTCACACAAGCACTATCCACATGCAGACACACCAACATCCACTGCCTCCACTGTGTCCCCCTCGTCTTCGTCGTCCACCTCCCTCCCAGTAGCGTCTCCACTCACGCCTGCATGCACTACATCCTCATCCACTACCTCCATCACCACCACGTCTATTACTACACGACCCTCACTAGAAGTCACCACCCCCACATCCATGCACACGTCCCATTGTGTCCTCTCCCACTGTGTTCGTGACCCATCTTCTCAAAGTACACAAACACAAGCACACAGACACCCAAAAGCTATCCACCTCACAACAGCATCCAGCCCATGCACCTGCACCCAAACACAGCAGACGGACACCTCCTAAACCACTCCCTCTTCCTCTACTCCCAAACCTTCACCCTCGTCCCGCCCCAGTGTCCCAAAGAAGCTTTTCTTCACCACCATTGACCTATTCCCTACCCTTCCCCCGTCCTTCACTTCAGGCCAGGGTGGCCAGAACCCAGCCCAGAACCTCAGCCACCCAGTCCACGGCCAGTGTGGATTCTGCAGCTACTGCAGGTGTGAAAGGCTCCAGGGAGGCACCCGTCAGCACAGCCAGTGTGCCAGCATCACCTGCCAAGGTCAAGAAGGGTCCGCCACCTAGAAAGATAAAGAAGGGGACACCAGCTAGCAAGGGCAAGAAAAAAACACCAGGTGGCAGAAGCAAGGAGGCACCACCATCTGCCAATGGCAGGAAAGGGCACACAACACCAACAATGGCACTTCAGCCATCCGGGGCTGCAGGTGAACAGCTGGAGCCTACTACCACTGCGGCCAGCGTCTACCTGCACCGCAGCCAGCACCCCTACCTGCACTGCGGCCAGCACCGCCACCTGCCCCACCGCTAGCAACACCACTGCCAGCAGCAGCAGCCCCAGTGGGCAGCCGCCCGAGGCTGCAGGTAAGGGGCTGGAGCCTACCACCACTGCGGCCAGCACCACTACCTGCATTGCGGCCAGCACCGCTACCTGCACTGCGGCTAGCACCGCCACCTGCCCTGCCACAAGCAGCAACACTGCCAGCAGCAGCAGCCTCAGTGGGCAGCCGTCAGAGGCTGCATGAGAAGGGCTGGAGCCTACCACCACCACTAACAGCACCGCCACCTGCACCGCAGCAAGCACTGCTACCTGCACCGCGGCCTGCACCGCGGCCAACACCGCCACCAGCCCTGCCGCCAGCAGCACCACTGCCAGTAGCAGCAGCCCCAGTGGGCAGCCGTCCGCGGCGGCAGGTGAAGGGCTGGAGACTCCCACAGCCACTGACAGCACCGCCACCTGCAGTGCAACTGCCATCCACTGAGAAGCCATCACTGCGGGCGAGCAGTGTGTAGTAGTGACTACATGGCTGCAGTGCATCTTGGCCCCTGCAACACCTGTCGGTGTGACACCCAGGTGAGAGACTGTGACCTTGCCCCATCCAGGATGAAGCACACTGGGCACAAAGCCCCCTCTAGAACCAGTGGAAGAAGGCATCCACTCACCCCCTCCTTGCCAGGATGAAGCACACTGGGCACAACGCCCCCTCCAGGACCAGTGGAAGAAGGCATCCACTCACCCCCTCCTTGGCAGGATGAAGCACACTGGGCACAAAGCCCCCTCCAGAACCAGTGGAAGAAAGCGTCCACTTACCCCCTCCTTGGCAGGATGAAGCACACTGGGCACAAGGCCCCCTCCAGAACCAGTGGGCAAACCACCCACTTGAGAGACTGTGGCTTTGCACTCCCCAGGACCAAGCAGTGGGCAAACCACCCACTTGGGAGACTATGGCTTTGCACTCCCCAGGACCACGCAGTGGGCAAACCACACACTTGAGAGACTGTGGCTTTGCACTCACCAGGACCAAGCAGTGGGCATGGAGCCCCCTCCAGGCCAGTGGCATTGTATCTTCTGGCTGAGGTGCCCCCCATTCCCTGTCCCACTGAGGTGCCTGTGTTTTTTCGACCTGGTGCCCCTGCAGTGTTCTCTCCATATTGAGGCAGGAGTCAAGTGTGGCCTTGGCCTATGTGTTATGGCCCCGTGGGCCACGGACATTTTGAAGTGAGCATTGTCCCTCCTTTTGTATATATTGTGCATACTGTTTATTATTAAAGGACATATTTATCTAAAACTGTACTATTACACTCATTTTAATCCATTCCTTTTGTCCTTACTTTATTCCTGAGGGTTACGGGGTGTATATATAATGTTGTTGCATTTGTTTGTGTGTATGGTGTTGGGAGTGAGGGTGGGAGTGTTGCGTGTGTGTGTCACTCTCTTTTTTCTCCCCCCTCCCTTGTGTGCTAGGTGCAGTACTCACCGTGGTCATCTTCGCCGGCGTTCATGTTCATGGTGTATGAGAAGGTACACCAGCACTGGAAAAAAGTACATCTCGGGCTCCATGTCATCGTGGTTCTTCCTTGAGTCGTAGTGGTTACGTCCATGGTTGCGCCTGTGTGGCACCATGGACGTAACCAATATGTCCATATACCGGCCCTCGGGGGAAGCGCTTGTGCTCCCCCCGAGGGCCATCCTCCCACCCCCGCAGGCCAGGGCTGGAAGGGGAATATCTTCCCCTTCCGCCTCTGACCCCCAGACCCCCCAGTGACATCTGATGATATCAGCACGCGAAAGCGTGCTGACCTCATCAGAAGTCACCTCCCATTGCGCTAGAAGCATGCTTCCAGCATTTCTCTACCGCTCGGGAGGAGGGAGCCAGCAGAGACATGAAAGGAAAGGCCTTTCCTTTGCTTTCATGCCTCTGCAAGCATTTCTGCCTACTAGACACCAGGGTTTTTTTTTTTTTAAATGGACATAAGGGGAGTGGCCTCTTGGGCAAGGGCCACTCCCCAGGGGGGGAAATAATTTTCAGGCCATTTCTGTCCCCCAAGGGGCAGATTGGCTTAATATAATTAGGCTGATCTGCCCCCAGGGGGGCAGAAAATCCCTGGACACCAGGGATCATTTTTATTTTTTATTTTATTTTTTATGTGTAGGGAGCGACTCCTTCAGCAAGGATCGCTCCCAAACCACTAGACACCAGGGATTGGTGTGTGTGTATGTGTGTGTTTTGTTTGAGGGGGCTGCCCCTTGGGCAAGGGTCGTTCCACGTGGGAGCACATTACTGTTGGCCAAATCTGCCCCCTTGGGGGCAGATCGGCCTATTTTTGGAAGGCCCATCTGCCCCCAAGGGGGGCAGAAAGCCCACCAGAGACCAGGGAAGATTTTTTTCAAAATAAGAGGGTGGGGGTATGGCTATAATCCCATCCAAATAAATGACTCCCGATTCACACCCCGGGGTGGCAGAAAGTCTACTAGATGGCATGGAATTAAAAAAAACTAAAAATAGTGGGGTGGTGGCTACCAACCAGTATGGGCCTGGTTATGCCCCCACCCCAGCTGAAGGAGATAACAGTCTTTCAGCTCTCCCCTGCACAATAAAACTGTTTAGCCAATGGCAAGCAAGAAGACATTTGATTATTTTGGGTTTTGGTGTTACATTTGGGCCATGAGAGCTTGGTAACTCTCAAAATCGTCCAACTTGGAATGGTGAGGGCTGCACTTTTTTGACCCAGACACATCTGAAAACTAAACATCTGGTTGATTCCAGGGTGGTGTGCTTCACATGCACCCCGCACCATTTTCTTACCCACAATACCCTGCAAACCTCCAACATTGCTGAAAATCACACATTTTTCCCACATTTTTGTGATGGAACCTTCCGGAATCTGCAGGAATCCACAAAATTCCTACCACCCAACATTGTCCCATCTACACCGATAAACATTCTGCTGCACTTGTCAGCCTAAAAATGTTTTTTTTCCAAACTGCCCTTTTGGACCTGCTTTGGTCCCCCCTCAATTTCAACATGTTTTTGGCTCTTCACTGTCACATGTACTTGGCCCACCTAAACAAGTGAGGTATCATTTTTACTGGGAGACTGAGGGGAATGTTGGGTGGTAGGAAATTTGCCCCGGTGCGGTGATCCCACACAGAAATGTGGGGAAAAAGTGATTTTTTAGCTAAATTTGAGGTTTGCTGAGGATTCTGGGTAAGAAATCATTGGGGGATCCACGCAAGTCACACTTCCCTGGATTCCCTCGGGTGTCTAGTTTTCAGAAATGTCTGGGTTTGGTAGGTTTCCCTAGATTGCTGCTGAGCCCAGGACCAAAAACGCAGGTTGCCACCCACCTCAAACAGGTAGTTTTGTATTTGATAATTTTGATATGTCCAAATTGTGTTTTGGGGCATTTCCTGTTGCGGGCACTAGGCTTACCCACACAAGTGAGGTATCATTTTTATTGGGAGACTTGGGAGAATGCTGGGTGGAATTTGTGGCTCCTCTCAGATTCCAGGACTTTCTGTCACCGAAATGTGAGGAGAAAGTGTTGTTTTAGCCAAATTTTAAGGTTTGCAAAGGCTTCTGGGTAACAGACCCTGGTCAGACCCCACAAGTCACTCCAGCCTGGATTTCCCTAGGTGGCTCGTTTAAAAAAATGCACAGGTTTGGTAGGTTTCCCTAGGTGCCGGCTGAGCTAGAGGCCAAGATCCACAGGTAGGCACTTTGCAAAAAACACCTCTGTTTTCTTTGGGAAAATGTGATGTGTCCATGTTGTGTTTTGGGGCATTTCCTGTCGCGGGCGCTAGACCTACCCACACAAGTGAGGTATGATTTTTATCGGGAGACTTGGGGGAACGCTGGGTGGAAGGAAATTTGTGTCTCCTCTCAGATTCCTGAACTTTCTGTCACCGAAATGTGAGTAGAAAGTGTTTTTTTAGCCAAAGTTTGAGGTTTGCAAAGGGTTCTGGGTGACAAAACCTGGTGAGAGCCCAACAAGTCACACCATCTTGGATTCCCCTAGATATTTAGTTTTCAAAAATGAACAGGTTTGGTAGGTTTCCCTAGGTGCCAGCTGAGCTAGAGGCCAAAATCCACAGGTAGGCACTTTGCAAAAAACACCTCTGTTTTCTTTGGGAAAATGTGATGTATTCACGTTGTGTTTTGGTGCATTTCCTGCTGCGGGCACTAGGCCTACCCACACAAGTGAGGTATCATTTTTATCGGGAGACTTGGGGAAACGCTGGGTGGAAGGAAATTTGTGGCTCCTCTCAGATTCCAGAACTTTCTGTCACCGAAATGAGAGGAAAAAGTGTTTTTTTGGCCAAATTTTGAGGTTTGCAAAGTGTTCTGGGTAACAGAACCTGGTCAGACCCCACAAGTCACCCCATCTTGGATTCCCCTAGGTGTCTAGTTTTAAAAAATGCACCGGTTTGGTAGGTTTCCCCAGGTGCCGGCTGAGCTAGAGGCCAAAATCCACAGGTAAGGACTGTGCAAAGAACACCTCTTTTTTCTTTTGGAAAATGTGGTGTCCACGTTGTGTTTTGGGGCATTTCCTGTCGCGGGCGCTAGGCCTACCCACACAAGTGAGGTATCATCTTGATCGGGAGACTTGGAGGAACGTTGGGTGGAAGGAAATTTGTGGCTCCTCTCAGATTCCAGAACTTTCTTTCACCGAAATGTGAGGAGAAAGTGTTTCTTTAGCCAAATTTTGAGGTTGGCAAAGGATTCTGAGTAACAAAACCTAGAGAGAGCCCCACAAGTCACCCCATCTTGGATTCCCCTAGGTGTCTAGTTTTCATAAATGCACAGGTTTGGTAGGTTTCCCTAGGTGCCAGCTGAGCTAGAGGCCAAAATCCACAGGTAAGCACTTTCCAAAAAACACCTCTGTTTTCTTTGGGAAAATGTGATGTGTCCACGTTGTGTTTTGGGGCATTTCCTGTCGTGGGCGCTAGGCCTACCCACACAAGTGAGGTATCATTTTTATCGAGAGACTTGTGGGAACGCTGGGTGGAAGGAAATTTGTGGCTTCTCTCAGATTCCGGAACTTTCTGTCACCGAAATGAGAGGAAAAAGTGGTTTTTGGCCAAATTTTGAGGTTTGCAAAGGATTCTGGGTAACAGAACCTGGTCAGAGCCCTACAAGTTACCCCATCTTGGATTCCCCTAGGTGTCTAGTTTTAAAAAATGCACAAGTTTGGTAGGTTTCCCCAGGTGCCGGCTAAGCTAGAGGCCAAAATCCACAGGTCGGCACTTTGCAAAGAGCACCTCTTTTTTCTTTTGGAAAATGTGGTGTCCACATTGTGTTTTGGGGCATTTCCTGTCGCGAGCGCTAGGCCTACCCACACAAGTGAGGTATCATCTTTATCAGGAGACTTGGAGGAGCGCTGGGTGGAGGGAAATTTTTGGCTCCTCTCAGATTCCAGAACTTTCTTTCACCGAAATCTAAGGAGAAAGTGTTTCTTTAGCCAAATTTTGAGGTTTGCAAAGGATTCTGGGTAACAAACCCAAGAGAGAGCCCCACGAGTCACACCATCTTGCATTCCCCTAGGTGTCTAGTTTTCAAAAATGCACAGGTTTGTTAGGTTTCCCTAGGTGCCGGCTGAGTTAGAGGCCAAAATCCACAGGTAGGCACTTTCCAAAAAACACCTCTGTTTTCTTTGGGAAAATTTGATACGTCCACATTGTGTTTTGGGGCATTTCCTGTTGCGGGCACTAGGCCTACCCACACAAGTGAGGTATCATTTTTATCGGGAGACTTGGGGGAACGTTGGGTGAATCACATTTTTGGCTCCTCCCAGATTCCAGAACTTTCTGTCACCGAAAAGTGAGGAGAAAGTGTTTTGTTAGCCACATTTTGAGATTTGCAAAGGATTCTGGGTAACAGAACCTGGTCAGACCCCACAAGTCACCCCATCTTGGTTTCCCTTAGGTGTCTAGTTTTAAAAAATGCACAGGTTTGGTAGGTTTCCCTCTGTGCCGGCTGAGCTAGAGGCCAAAATCCAAAGGTAGGCACTTTGCAAAAAAAATCTCTGTTTTCTTTGGGAAAATGTGGTGTCCACGTTGTGTTTTGGGGCATTTTCTGTTGCAGGTGCTAGGCCTACCCACACAAGTGAGGTATCATGTTTATCGGGAGACTTGGAGGAACGCTGGGTGGAAGGAAATTTGTGGCTCCTCTCAGATTCCAGAACTTTCTTTCACCGAAATGTGAGGAGAAAGTGTTTCTTTAGCCAAATTTTGAGGTTGGCAAAGGATTCTGAGTAACAAAACCTAGAGAGAGCCCCACGAGTCACCCCATCTTGGATTCCCCTAGGTGTCTAGTTTTCAAAAATGCACAGGTTTCATAGGTTTCCCTAGGTGCCGGCTGAGCTAGAGGGCAAAATACACAGGTAAGCACTTTGCAAAAAACACCTCTGATTTCTTTGGGAAAATGTGATGTCTCCACGCTGTGTTTTGGGGCATTTCCTGTCATGGGCGCTAGGCCTACCCACACAAGTGAGGTATCATTTTTATCGGGAGACTTGGGGGAACATTGGGTAAAGCAAATTCGTGGCTCCTCCCAGATTCCAGAACTTTCTGTCACCGAAACGTGAGGAGAAAGTGCTTTTTTTACCACATTTTGAGGTTTGCAAAGGATTCTGGGAAACAGAACCTTGTCAAAGCCCCACAAGTCACCCCATCTTGGATTCCCCTAGGTGTTTAGTTTTCATAAATGCACAGGTTTAGTAGGTTTCCCTAGGTGCCGGCTGAGCTAGAGGCCAAAATCCACAGGTAGGCACTTTCCAAAAAACACCTCTGTTTTCTTTTGCAAAATGTGATGTGTCCACGTTGTGTTTTGGGGCTTTTTCTGTTGTGGGCACTAGGCCTACCCACACAAGTGAGATATCATTTTTATCGGGAGACTTGGGGAAACGCTGGGTGGAAGGAAATTTGTGGCTCCTCTCAGATTCCAGAACTTTCTGTGACAGAAATGAGAGGACAAAGTGTTTTTTTGGCCACATTTTGAGATTTGCAAAGGATTCTGGGTAACAGAACCTGGTCAGACCCCACCAGTCACCCCATCTTGGTTTCCCTTAGGTGTCTAGTTTTCAAAAAATGCACAGGTTTGGTAGGTTTCCCTATGTGCCGGCTGAGCTGGAGGCCAAAATCCACAGGTAGGCACTTTGCAAAAAACACCTCTGTTTTCTTTGGGAAAATTTGATGTGTCCACATTGTGTTTTGGGGCATTTCCTGTTCCGGGCACGAGGCCTACCCACACAAGTGAAGTATCATTTTTATCGGGAGACTTGTGGGAACGTTTGGTGAAGCAAATTTGTGGCTCCTCCCAGATTCCAGAACTTTCTGTCAACAAAATGTGAGGAGAAAGTGTTTTGTTAGCCACATTTTGAGGTTTGCAAAGGATTCTCGGAAACAGAAAATGGTCAGAGTCCCACAAGTCACCCCATCTTGGATTTCCCTAGGTGTCTAGTTTTCATAAATGCACAGGTTTAGTAGGTTTCCCTAAGTGCCGGCTGAGCCAGAGGCCAAAATCCACAGGTAGGCACTTTGGAAAAAAAACCTCTGTTTTCTTTGGGAAAGTGTGATGTGTCTACATTGTGTTTTGGGGCATTTCCTGTTGCGGGCGCTAGGCCTACCCACACAAGTGAGGTATCATTTTTATCAGGAGACTTTGGGAAACGCTGGGTGCAAGGAAATTTGTGGCTCCTTTCAGATTCCAGAACTTTCTGTGACAGAAATGAGAGGACAAAGTGTTTTTTTGGCCACATTTTGAGGTTTGCAAAGGATTCTGGGTAACAGAACCTGGTCAGACCCCACATGTCAACCCATCTTGGTTTCCCCTAGGTGTCTAGTTTAAAAAAATGCACAGGTCTGGTAGGTTTCCCTAGGTGCCGACTGAGCTAGAGGCCAAAATCCACTAGGCACCTTGCAAGCAAAACCTCTGTTTTCTTTGGGAAAATTTGATGTGTCCACATTGTGTTTTGGGGCGTTTCCTGTTGCGGGCACTAGGCCTACCCACACAAGTGAGGTATCATTTTCATCGGGAGACTTGGGAGAGCGCTGGGTGGAAGGAAATGTGTGGCTCCTCTCAGATTCCAGAACTTTCTGTGACAGAAATGAGAGGACAATGTGTTTTTTGGCCACATTTTGAGATTTGCAAAGGTTTCTGGGTAACAGAACCTGGTCAGACCCCACAAGTCACCCCACCTTGGTTTCCCTTAGGTGTCTAGTTTTCAAAAAATGCACAGGTTTGGTAGGTTTCCCTATGTGCCGGCTGAGCTGGAGGCCAAAATCCACAGGTAGGCACTTTGCAAAAAACACCTCTGTTTTCTTTGGGAAAATTTGATGTGTCCACATTGTGTTTTGGGGCATTTCGTGTTGTGGGCACTAGGCCTACCCACACAAGTGAGGCATCATTTTAATCGGGAGACTTGGGAGAACGATGGGTGGGAGGAAATTTGTGGCTCCTCTCAGATTCCATAACTTTCTATCACCGAAATATGAGAAGAAAGTGTTTTTTTTAGCCAAATTTTAAGGTTTGCAAAGGATTCTAGGTAACAAAACCTGGTGAGAGCCCCACAAGTCAACCCATATTAGATTCCCCTAGGTGACTAGTTTTCAAAAACAGCATAGGTTTGCTAGGTTTCCCTAGGTGCCGGCTGAGCTAGAGACCAAAATCTACATCTAGGCACTTTGCAAAAAACACATTAGATTTTAATGTAAAAATGTGATGTGTCCATGTTGCGTTTCCTGTCGCGAGCATCAGGCCTACCCACGCAAGTGAGGTACCATTTTTATCGGGAGACTTGTGGTAACACAGAATAGCAAAACAAGTGTTATTGCCCCTTGTCTTTCTCTTCATTTTTTCCTTCCAAGTGTAAGACAGTGTTTCAAAAAGACGTGTAATTGAGAAATGCCCATTGATTTACATATTAGTATGGGCATCCCGGAATTCAGACATGTGCAAATAACCACTGCTTCTCAATCAATATCTCTTGTGCCCATTTTGGAAATACAAAGTTTTTTTTATATCTATTTTTCACTTTTTATATTTCAGCAAATGAATTACTGTATACCCGGTATAGAATGAAAAGGTTTCTTAGCCAAATTTTGAGGTTGGCAAAGGATTCTGGGTAACAAAACCTAGTGAGAGCCCCAGGAGTCACCCCATCTTGGATTCCCCTAGGTGTCTAGTTTTAAAAAATGCACAGGTTTGGTAGGTTTCCATATGTGCCGGCTGAGCTAGAGGCCAACATCCACAGGTAGGCACTTTGCAAAAAACACCTCTGTTTTCTTTGGAAAAATTTGATGTGTCCACATTGTGTTTTGGGGCATTTCCTGTTCCGGGCACTAGGCCTATCCACACAAGTGAGGTATCATTTTTATCGGGAGACTTGCGGGAACGTTTGGTGAAGCAAATTTGTGGCTCCTCCCAGATTACAGAACTTTCTGTCAACAAAATGTGAGGAGAAAGTGTTTTGTTAGCCACATTTTGAGGTTTGCAAAGGATTCTGGGAAACAGAACTTGTCAGAGCCCCACAAGTCACCCCATCTTGGATTTCCCTAGGTGTCTAGTTTTCATAAATGCACAGGTTTAGTAGGTTTCCCTAAGTGCCGGCTGAGCCTGAGGCCAAAATCCACAGGTAGGCACTTTGCAAAAAAAACCTCTGTTTTCTTTGAGAAAGTGTGATGTGTCTACGTTGTGTTTTGGGGCATTTCCTGTTGCGGGCACTAGGCCTACCCACACAAGTGAGGTATCATTTTTATCAGGAGACTTGGGGAAACGCTGGGTGGAAGGAAATTTGTGGCTCCTCTCAGATTCCAGAACTTTCAGTGACAGAAATGAGAGGACAACGTGTTTTTTTGGCCACATTTTGAGGTTTGCAAAGGATTCTGGATAACAGAACCTGGTCAGACCCCACATGTTACCCCATCTTGGTTTCCCCTAGGTGTCTAGTTTTAAAAAATGCACAGGTTTGGAAGGTTTCCCTAGGTGCCGGCTGAGCTAGAGGCCAAAATCCACTAGGCACTTTGCAAGCAACACCTCTGTTTTCTTTGGGAAAATTTGATGTGTCCACATTGTGTTTTGGTGCGTTTCATGTTGCGGGCACTAGGCCTACCCACACAAGTGAGGTATCATTTTCATCAGGAGACTTGGGAGAACGCTGGGTGGAAGGAAATTTGTGGCTCCTCTCAGAATCCATAACTTTCTGTCACCGAAATATGAGGAGAAAGTGTTTTTTTAGTGAAATGTTAAAGTTTGCAAAGGATTCTAGGTAACAAAGCCTGGTGAGAGCCCCACAAGTCACCCCATATTAGATTCCCCTAGGTGTCTAGTTTTCAAAAGCTGTGCAGGTTTGCTAGGTTTCCCTAGGTGCCGGCTGAGCTAGAGACCAAAATCTACATCTAGGCACTTTGCAAAAAAACACATCAGATTTCAATGTAAAAATGTGATGTGCCCATGTTGTGCTTCCTGTCGCAAGCATCAGGCCTACCCACGCAAGTGAGGCACTATTTTCATCGGGAGACTTGGGGTAACACAGAATAACAAAACAAGTGTTATTGCCCCTGTTCTATTTTGGAAATACAAAGGTTTCCTTGATATCTATTTTTCATTTTTTATATTTCAGCAAATGAATTGCTGTATTCGCGGTATAGAATGAAAACCCATTGCAAGGTGCAGCTCATTTATTGGCTCTGGGTACCTAGGGTTCTTGATGAACCTACAAGCCTTATATATTCCTGCAACCAGAAGAGTTTAGCAGACGCAACGGTATATGGCTTTAAAAAATCTGACATTGCAGGAAAAAGTTACAGAGTAAAACGTAGACAAAAATGGCTGTTTTTTACCTCAATTTCAATATTTTTTTATTTCAGTTGTTATTTTCTGTAGAAAACCCTTGTAGGATCTACACAAATTACCCATTGCTGAATTAAGAATGTTGTCTACTTTTCATAAATGTTTAGGTCTCTGGGATCCAGGATTGGTTTCACACCCATTTCTGTCACTGACTGGAAGGAGGCTGAAAGCACAAAAAGTCATAAAAAGTAAAATGCCAAAATTGTGTTGAAAAATTGGGTTTTATGATTCAAATTTGCCTGTTCCAGAAAGCTGGGAAACTGGTGATTTTAGCACCGCAAACCCTTTGTTGATGCCATTTTCAGGGGAAAAACCACAAGCCTTCTTCTGCAGCCCTGTTTTCCCATTGTTTTAAAAAAAAACCGAAATTTTCACTGTATTTTGGCTAATTTCTTGGTCTCCTTCAGGGGAACCCACAAACGCTGGGTACCTCTAGAATCCCTAGGATGTTGGAAAAAAAGGACGTAAATTTGGTGTGGTCAGCTTATGTGGACAAAAAGTTATGAGGGCCTAAGTGAGAACTGCCCCAAATAGCCAAAAAAGGCTTGGCACCTGAGGGGGAAAAGGCCTGGCAGCGAAGGGGTTAAAGTCTTTGCCCTGCCATTGGATAGGTGTGTCTATTGGTTGTTATATCACACTGTTTTTGTGGCCTGTGTATTAGTCAGTTGTGGTTAGATTCTTTCTTCGCCTCGTATTAGTCATGTTTAGTTTGGTTGTTTCTTCTCCACACTCTTTATGGATTGTTGTTCATTATGTGTTGGTTGTCTACTTGAGCAAGCATCTGACACCTGTAGATGTGATTGATGAGATGGTGTGGAAGTATTGATGCAGAATGTGAAATGTAGGTAATACATGCAATGGAGAAGAGTGGCTAGTGAGTCATGTGGTTTAGGTGCAATGTCTTACCTTTTATTCTTGTACTTGAACCTCAGATGGCTCTGTTGTCAGAACCTCCTTGGCAGTGGCCCATCAGCCAAAATGACACAACTTCTAAGTCATTGGGTGACCTGTACTACTTGGCATACATTGGACAGGTTTTCCAATGGCTTTGTTACCTATTTGTAGTCGTATCTAACTATGGCGATCACAAACAAGAAAAACTTACAACTTTTTCTGCCAAGCCAATATGCCTCTCTAAGTATGGTGGGTGGTCCACCAGCTTGTTGGCAGAGCCTCTGCTGACCTAGCCGATTTGTGAGCCAATTACCATAACCTGCCGACCCCTTTCGTTTCATCCCACACATTATCAACATGGTCGAGGGTTCCCGTTACCTCCCCTATCCAATGCCAACTATTTAGCCACCACAGATGAGGGGTGTAAGAGTGGAGACCAGAGGAGAAGGGCCGATGGTTTTATTTACTCAGGGTTCGTCGCACTGGGCTGCAGCGACTGGCTACACCGACACGGTGTGCAGATGAAGTAGAATCTCACACTTTTCAAGGGAACAGCTCCACCACTTCCACTTAAAAACTGGAACATATCTGAAAAATATAGGATTCGAAACTAGTACCTACTCACAACGCAAAGGTATTTTAAGAAATATAGCCTGTCATTTTGCAGATTTGGATTAGTTTAACGTCAATTCTCGCAGAATGTTTACAAAAACAAGTGTAATAAGCTTAAACTTTTAAAAATAGTGAATGACTGAGGAAAGCAGCACCGAATAGAACGAGCAGAGGTTAAAGAACAATAATGACAGACATGATGTAATGTTCTTGTCAAGAGGAGTTTAAATCATGTTTATGCAGATGTAGGAATGCCCTGAGGTTTAAAATTGAACAGAGGATACCAGGGAGTGTGTACTGAAACGACCTTTGTACGAATGTCCTGTGAAGTGTCATAAAGTGTCTTCTTTTGAGGCCTGAAGCAGGTGAAGTACCGTAGTCGCTGTTCTGCTGTCTACAGACAGAATTCCAGAATCTCCAAGTTTCTGTTTGAAGTGAATCCGGCTGCTTTCAAGAAAATGGGAAGGAGTGTTAAATTCATACTTACTTGCCTTTCAATGGTCATTATATAAATTAATTTCAATAGAAAAAGTACAAGACGCAACAATTTAATAAAGCCCTTTAGCAAGAGCGTTCTCTAAGAATTGGATATTTGCAACCCTGTGGTGCAGCACACAGTCACAAAGTGCCACACAGTATTCACTTGGCAGAATAGGCCTTGTGCGGTGACGTCAGACATCACGTAGCTTTTGAAACTGGAATAATAAATTAGATTGTTACATCTCAGCGTCAGCAACCTTTTCTTTGTGGTTGTTTTCCTGTGCCCCAATCTTCACGAAAACTATTGTCACTCACGCATAAAGCAGCAAATCATGCCAGAGGTGCACGAATCTGGGACCTATTTTAAGGTTTTGTTCATTCGTTTTACAGCATCCTAGGGCTATGAATTAAAACAATTCCTCTTGCACCCGTAAGTAAATGCCATTGTTTTAGCAGGCATGGGTTTGCTCTCTCTTGCGCTAAAAAGGTATACATATGGGCCTAAAAGTTCTTTGCAGAAAAGTCACAACAGCCAAATATGTGGAGGTCCACTCTTCCCATGATGATCCATGTATTTCTTGATACCTGATTCACATCCTTATCAACAAATAATTGAATGCCATGGAGTTCAGTCAGATTATCCAAAACTCTAAAGGGCTTGGAGTTATGGTGACATCTTCTCTGATTTGTGAGATGATGACTTGAACGTTTTCCCCTCAAAACCACCCAAAGTATGATACAACAGATTCTTGCAAAATTGTCCCAGCATTTTTATTTAAAAAACATACGTTCAACAGTAAGTACGTTTTAAGTGTCCTGGACTCAAAGCTTCAGAATATGGATGGGTGATAAACATATAGGGGGTCATTCTGACCCTGGCGGTAAATACCGCCAGGGCCGGGGTCGGCGGTAGCACCGCCAACAGGCTGGCGGTGCTCCGCCGGGCATTCTGACCGCGGCGGTACAGCCGCGGCCAGAAGCGGAAAGCCAACGGTGTACCGCCGACTTTCCGCTGCCCATGGGAATCCGGGATGGCGGCACAGCTTGCTGCGCCGCCATGGGGATTCTGACACCCCATACCGCCATCCTGTTCCTGGCGGGTCGCCCGCCAGGAACAGGATGGCGGTAAGGGGTGTCGTGGAGCCCCTGGGGGCCCCTGCAGTGCCCATGCCAATGGCATGGGCACTGCAGGGGCCCCCGTAAGAGGGCCCCACAAAGAATTTCAGTGTCTGCTTTGCAACTGCACCCGTCGCACCTTCCCACTCCGCCGGCTCCATTCAGAGCCGGCTTCCTCGTGGGAAGGGTGTTTCCCACTGGGCTGGCGGGCGGACTTTTGGCGGTCGCCCGCCAGCCCAGTGGGAAACCCAGAATGACCGGTCTTCTGGCGGTTCCCGCTTGGCTTAGAATCAGGCCCATAGTTTTGGCCACTCTACATTACACATGTAACATGGAGTTCTAGCCAAATTCTGCACTTCGTTGTGTGGTGGAGTTTTTTCAGAATTGGCATCTCCTAGTGTGATTTCCGGATGCTAGGAGGGCACCCAGTGAGATTTTCCCAGCACGTGTGGTCGACCGTGGTCGCAGCTGTTTGCGTTGGGAAAGCTGCTGCTTGAGCAGAAAATCTACTTGAGCGGCAGCAAAACCAACTGGAATGAAAGACTGTAAATTCCGCCTACCCTAACTTCAGACCAATGCAATGCACCATTGGTTTGACCAAAAAAGATTATTTCTATTAGAAGAAAATATCATTCTAGAAAGAGAGTGTCATTAATGTGGCCATTTACACATGTAGATTTACCAAACATGAAAGTTACTACTGCATTTAGTAGTAACTTTACACTCTTTTCCTATTCACCATTTCAGATTGTAAAAATTTACTACCAGCATCATACTTCCCTACATCCACCTGCTCAAAACTAGAAGTAGCACTTGCTGTAACAGCTAGTAAACTACTACTGGTAAATTTTCACATGTAGGTGTTGGTCTTTAATATCGAAGAGGAGATCTCCATATGGTAAAATATGGGAAAAATACCACAATTTAACATTTTCATAAAAAGTATGATACATATTTTAATGCAAGATAAAAATGTAATTCAACTTAAAACATTAACTATTAACCAAACACTAAAAAACAAAGTATTACAGCACATTAACTCATCAATTTATATGTTTAGTAAATTAAGCATATTATTTTAATATATAAATCTTATTATTTAAAATAATAAAAATATCCCAAACTCACTATAATTTTTAGGTTGTATGATAACACCCATTCCTTTATCTTTATTTTACTTGGGGTGAATTCAACCCCTCTTTTCTATTGCTAACCAACTTTACCTTTCCCCCCATAACTCTAAATTGACCTTTTCCTCTCATTACTCCTACCCACCCCTTTACTCTAAAATCACCTTTACCACAGTATACATCTATCCATCCCTATAAACTAAAAGGACTCTTGCATCCCTTACCTCCACCCACATCTAAACCACAATTGCTTTAAAAAACATAAATATTATCTATTTAAGCAAAATGCTTACCAAAATGGGGAAGTACTGCATGCTAAATGTATAAACACTTACCTGTGTGATATTTACCTGCATAGTAAAGATTGCATGGTAAAGTTATGCATGGTAAAAAATCTGTGGTAAAGGCAGTTTCCGTCATTTGTACATTTAATTATTAGTTAGTAATTTTACTAACTTATTTTGTAAAAGGTTTACTTAAACATACTTAAATATTTTTAAACAAAATGTTACATTTTGAGTTATATTTTTAAAAGATATTTTAAACTCAATATATCTTTTAATACTGTGAGACTATGTGTGTGCTATTGTTAATTTTTTTGAAAAACATGAATTTATTTGACCTTGTTTCCAATAGAATGTTAATTTAAGCCCTGTCTACATTATTTTCTAAGGGAGTGTGTTGCTGTGAGTGGCCAAGTGTGGTGCTGGACTTCCTTTAAGACTGGACTGCTGTACATTTACTATGTTTTTGGATCAATTTGTGAATAGCAATGAAATTACTCCTTTGTGGGTGTCTGTTTGTACTTGAATGTCCCTCCCTAATTCCCTATTCAACCCTCCTTAATCCCCTCCTTACCCTTCTCTAAACCCCTCCCATTTGATTGCAAATATTCCCCAATTTCAAACCCCTCCCACAGGTTCCTTCCACATCGACTACTAAAATGTATACCTATGTGTGTGAAGGTCTGAGCAACAGAGACAGAGTTTTTTGCAAAGAAAAGATGAGAGATGTGGAGGAGAAGGACACCACATGTATGTTTATGAATATTATTTTGTAGCATGTGAGTGGTACTACTGTAGTACTACTAAGCATGCTACTGTACATAGTGCACTTTTTTAATAGACCCCAATATTAGGAGAAGTTCTAAAAAGTTTCAAAACTGTTATATTCAGTCCTAACTCAATGTTTAAATGTGTCCCTTCTTAGTTGAAGTTATACTTATTTATGCCCAAGATGGCGCCAAGGCCAGCGTTCACGGCTCTTTACCAGTAAACTTTCCCATTAGTTAACTACTTATTTCCACAAAGACATACCATTGAATCTCCTTAAGATATTTTTCCAGTTATGACATGCTGTAAGTATCACAAGCTGGCCATCAGGGAGAGGTCCAAGACAAGGTAAATTACCATGTGGCAAGGTTTATTCATCCTATGATGGACCCTTGCTTCTTACATTACTGCCTTTTCCAAAGTTAAAAAAATTATTTTTTCAAGGCAAAAAATGCACCTCTAACTGATACTGTAAGGTTACCAGCCACAAAAAAAGTCGCTTAGTTGTGAGTGTTCCATGTCTGACTGTCATTGTCTCAAAAGCTTAAGCCAGTTTGTTTTTATTTCTCTGGCTAAACCTTGCATGAAAATAGAAAATGATCTTAGTAGTGGCCAGTGTATTCAGGTCCCCTTTTACTTCTGCGACATCAGCCCAAACATATACTGAAATAAGCAAATACAGCATAAGAAATTTCTCAACCCATTAACAAGCACAAAGTAGAACAAGTCAGAGGCTGAAACAACAAAAACATAGGTGTTCTGGTGAGCTGTCACCAGCCTGAGAGCTATTTTGATGTATTTTTTGGTTAGCTCTGCTCTATCTGACAGACAAAACATTTCTCTGTCTAACAGGAACTGTAGAAACCAAAGAATTAATATCGCTATAAAATGATTCACTAAGGGCCAGATGTAAAAAGGCGTTTGCGAGTCGCAAACGGCGAAAAACACCGTTTGCGAGGCGCAAAAGCCTCACCAGTATGCAGAAATGCATTTTGCGAGTCGGATCTGACTCGCAAAATGCATTTCCGACTCGCAAATAGGAAGGGGTGTTCCCTTCCTATTTGCGACTCACAATGCAATGCAATTTCATTTTGCGACCGCAAAAGCGGTCGCAAATGAAATCGCAGTTACCATCCACTTGAAGTGGATGGTAACACAGTCGCAAACGGGAAGGGGTCCCCCAAGGGACCCTTTCCCCTTTGTGAATGGAAAAAAAAATATTTTTTCAGGGCAGGCAGTGGTCCAATGGACCACTGCCTGCCCTGAAAAAAACCGAAACTAAAGTTTTTTTGTTTTTTTTTTCCAAGTGCAGCTCGTTTTCCTTTAAGGAAAACGGGCTGCAGGTGGAAAAAAAAAACTGCTTTTTTAAAAAGCAGTCATTGACATGGTGGTCTGCTGACTCCAGCAGGCCACCATCCCCGTGAGTGCTCATACTCGCAATGGGGTCGCAAACTGCGACCCACCTCATTATTATTAATGAGGTGGGTCTTTGCGACCCCATTGCCAGTTGCAGAAGGTGTCTGAGACACCTTTCTGCATAGCAAATTGCGACTTGCAATTTGTGAGTCGCACGGATTCGCAAATTGCAAGTCGCAATTTGCTTTTTCACTACATCTGGCCCTAAGTTCCTCTAAAAAAAAAGGCAGGTGATGTATCACCCTGGATTATCACAGTTATTTATTTTAGGACCAACCCAGAGATTCATATAGGAGGTTCTTGAAATGGTCCTCCAATGTATTTACACTAAAATATTGTTTCAAATATATAGGAAACACAAATACCAAGTAAAAATATGATGTGAAGAATGTTATCATTTTTTTAGCATTTTTTTACATTGATGTTAAAGATATGATTCTGTTTAATATTAAACGCTAAACTGTATATTATTGTTTAACAGATATTTTATTTATATTTATTTTGTTTATTTTTTATTGTATTAAAAGATTGTCTTTTTCAAGTGGATTTTATATTTTCTTAGTGTAATTTTGGGTTTGGGATGTTGGTTTTATAGGGGAATAGGCTATGGATCACATTATTTCATATTTGTTAAAATTTATTTTCAAGTTTTTGTGAGCTTTGATTTCTTTTGTATTTTTGCTAAATTTAGTTTTTGTTTCGTTTAAATATTTAGTTTTTTTGTTATTTTCTTCGAAATAGAAAAAATATATCCATGGTGTGTATATTTCAATATTTATTTTGATGGATAATTTGTTTTTGGGATAACTTTTTGATTTGTATATTATTTCTATTCGTTGATCTTTGTTAATTATTAATTTGTGTAGAACAAAAATAGTTAGAATATTAAATGATACCTAATATTATTGTTCAATATCTTAATTGTTGCATTTATTATATAATATCTGTTAATTACATTTTGTTAAAACATTTTAGTTTTACTTTTTTAACCATTTATCTTTTAAATACTGTATATATATATTTATATGTATTTTTGATTGTAAATTATGTTGTATGTATGATTTTTATTTATGTATTTTTGTATTGTATGTTTCTTATTTTGTTTTATTTTTATTTTGAGTATTATGTCTTTAAATTTCCTTTGTTTAATTTCTTTGCTTTGAGGATATTTCTTTTGATGGCCCTCTGAAAATGTACACACTTTCCCCAATGCTATTAAGTTTGAAATGGGAATAGTAAATTGATTTCCACCCTGCAAAGATCAAACACTTTCCGCAATGTGGCTGAGTTGGGAGTGGGAATAGGAATTCTAACCTCTCCACCAACATAGTCCATACTTTCCCAATGTAGTCAGAATAACAAATCTACCCCCCCACACACACAGTCCAACACGTATTCCAATGTGTTGAGTTTTAAGGTGGGAATGGTAAACCTGACCCCTCCAAAGTCCAACACCTTTCCCAATAAGGTTATGTTTGGATTGGAAATAGTCATTTTGGCTATCCCAAAGTCCATCACTTTACCCAGTGGGGCTATGTTTGGAATGGAAAAAAAATCTACCACCCCAGCCCAAAGTCCAATACTTTTTCGAATGCAGCTATGTTTTGAGTGCAATTAGTATATCTGTCCTTCTCCCTAAAGTCAACACGTTCCTCAATATGGTTAATTTTGGAGTTCAAAGAGTAAGTCTGACACCCTCAAAGTCTAACATTTTCTCCAAATGTGGTTCAGTTTGGAGTCTGAAGTGTAAATCCAACCACACCCCAAAGTCCAGCACGTTCCGAAATGTGGTTATGCTTGGAGGTGAAATAGTAAATCTGACACGCCAAAGTCTAACGCTTTCCCCAACGTGGTTATTTGGAGTGGAAATAGTAAATCTCCCTCCCTCAAAATCCAACAGTTTCCCAAATATGGTTAATATAGGAGTGATAATAGCAAATGTGATCCCCTGAGGTCCCACACTTTCATAATGTAGTTACGTTTAGAGTAAGAATAGGTAATCTGATTCTTCCAAAGTCAAACACTTTTTCCAATGTGGCTATTTTTGGAGTTTGAACAGTAAATCAACCCCCTGCCAAAATCTGATACTTTTCCCGAATTGCTTAAGTTTGGAGAGGAAATATTATAACTGATCCCCTCTCTTACACTTTTTTCAACATGATTAAACTTACAGTGAAAATAGTAAATCTGACTCCTTCAAGGTCCAAAACTTTCCGCAGTATGGTTAAGTTTGGATTGGAAATAGTTAAGCTCACCTTTCCAAAGTCCAACACGTTCGTCAATGGGGCTGTAGTTAGAGGGGGAATGTTAACTATACCCACCACAAGTCCAACAATTCTTCCAATGTGGCTATGTTTGCTGCGGAAATAGAAATATGCCCCACTTCCCAAAGTCTAACACTTTCCCCAATGTGCTAAAGTTCAGAGGTGGAATAGTAAACCTGACACCCCCCCAAAGTCCAACACTTTCCCAATGCAGTTAATTTTGGAGGTGGAATAGTAAACGTGGCAGCCAGAATTCCAACACTTCCTTCAGCCTGGTTATGTTTGAAGTGTAAATAGTAAATCTGCTGTCCCCAAGGTCAAACAATTTCCCCAGTGCAGTTCATTTAGGAGTGGAGTAGTAAATGTGATCCCCAAAGTTCAACACTTTCCCAGTGTGATTAGGTTTGGACTAAGACTAGTCAATCAGACCCTCTCAAAGTTAAAGACTTAGAGTAAATCTACCCCCACCCCAAAATGCAACACCTTCTCAAATGTAGTTAAGTTTGGTGTGAAAATAGTAAATGTGACACCCCCAAAGTCCAACACTTTCTCCAATGTGGTTACAGTTGATGTGGAAATAGTAAGGGCCTGATTACAAGTTCGGCGGTCAGTCTTTAGACCATCATATTACAAAACTCAGTCCACCAAGCCAAAGTGCAGACCGCCAGCTGTGCGGCGGTCTGCTATCATAGTGGTCCGTAGTCCTATGCCTCAGCGCTGCAACCAACCACTGGGCCCGCTGTGGCGGTCCCCTACCGGCAGTTAGCCAATGGCGGTCAATCACTGCATTTTGGGTTCAGCAAAGTAACAGACAAGTGCACATTGGATGGATTCAAAAACAACACAGCTGACAAATATGGGCCAACACTTTCGTCAATGGGGCTGTAGATAGAGGGGGAATGTTAACTATACCCACCACAAGTCCAACAATTCTTCCAATGCGGCTATGTTTGCTGTGGAAATAGAAATATGCCCCACTTCCCAAAGTCTAACACTTTCCACAATGTGCTAAAGTTCAGAGGTGGAATAGTAAACCTGACCCCCCCCCCCCCAAAGTCCAACTCTTTCCCAATGCAGTTAATTTTGGAGGTGGAATAGTAAACGTGGCAGCCAGAATTCCAACACTTCCTTCAGCCTGGTTATGTTTGAAGTGGAAATAGTAAATCTGCTGTCCCCAAGGTCTAACAATTTCCCCAGTGCAGTTAATTTAGGAGTGGAGTGGTAAATGTGATCCCCAAAGTTCAACACTTTCCCAGTGTGATTAGGTTTGGACTAAGACTAGTCAATCAGACCCTCTCAAAGTTAAAAACTTAGAGTAAATCTACCCCCACCCCAAAATGCAACACCTTCTCAAATGTAGTTAAGTTTGGTGTGAAAATAGTAAATGTGACACCCCCAAAGTCCAACACTTTCTCCAATGTGGTTTCAGTTGATGTGGAAATAGTAAGGGCCTGATTACAAGTTTGGCGGTCAGTCTCCAGACCATCATATTACAAAATTCAGTCCACCAAGCCAAAGTGCAGACCGCCAGCTGTGCGACGGTCTGCTATCATAGTGGTCCGTAGTCCTATGCCTCAGCGCTGCAACCAACCACTGGGCCTATTACAAACACACAGTCGATGTGGCGGTCCCCTACCAGCAGTTAGCCAATGGCGATCAATCACTGCATTTTGGGTTCAGCAAAGTAACAGACAAGTGCACATTGGATGGATTCAAAAACAACACAGCTGACAAATATGGGCCCAATGGACTCACCTGCAAATCACACTATAAAACATACCCTTTCATAGAACATGATGCTTTGCATCTCCTCTGCAGCGCAGCAAAACAAAGTCCAAACTACTTTTTGTAATTTCTTGTCATATAAGACAGCTCTTTATGACTATCCCATTTTCCACCTTACAGACTTTTACAATTTTTTCATTTTTTGTCCCAAATTTCATTTGTCTTATTTACTTTGTCACTCTCATCCACTTTATTTTCAAATGTCATGCACCAAAAATCCACGGATGAGTTGAGAGTCATGGTTGATGAAATCATAACAGTAGAGCCACAATTGTTTGCAGCCCAAGTAAAGCACACTCCTCTCAGTAGGAACATGGAACTGTGGCAAAGGATCATTGACAGAGTTAATGGCACCACCCTACACACAAAGGAGGACATTAGGAAGAGGTGTAATGACCTGAGAGGCAAGGTGCATTCCCTTCCTCCAGGCAACAAATGAGGTCCAACAAAACTGGTAGTGGCCCTCCCAGTGCCCCATTGCAACTATTTCCAGAGCAGGGGAAAGCCTTGGCCATCCTGCATCCTGGGGGCTTGACAGGAATACCTGGGGAAGCATAGTCTGGCAAGTTACAACACAAAAACGGTCACTAAACTGCAATGTCAGGCATGCTCATAGCTCAGCTTTTGTACTGTTCATTGACTCTAACAACATTCAATACACAGAGTATCTGAGACGTAAGACTGTCAATGTGTATTGTTGGACCTAACACCACAGCTCACAAGGAACATCACATTTCATAAGTTGGAATGGTGCCTGTAAATGTTTCAATAACAAAATTTAATCCCAGGACTCGTGGAATGTTTTAACATGTAAATGTATGCCCCAACCTAAATTCAGTCTCGCAACAGATATGTAATACCCAACATTTGTCAAGTGTTTGGAAGTAGAGGAAGTGACCTGACTACAACTCCCAGGAGGCCCGGTTACTCCAACTCCAAACACCAGCCCAGTGCTCACTTACCCAAAGACACCTGAGTGTGTACCCTCAAATTAAGTTTACTCAACTGGTAGTATGGGAATTGTCTAGTGTGTGAAACAGCGGGAGTGACTTGACTGCAAAGCCCAATAGGCCCTATTTCTGTAACTCCAAATACCAGCTCAGTGTTCACTTGCTCAAATACATCCGTTAGTGAACCTCCAAATGAAGTTAACTCACCTGGGAGCATCCCATTTGTCAAGTGTTGGGAAGAAGTGGGAGTGACCTAACTACAACTCCCAAGAGGTCCTGTTTCTCTCACTCCAAACACCAGCCCAGTGTTCATTTGCCCAAATACATCTGTCTGTGTACCTTCAAATTACATTTACCCACCTGGTAGTATGCCATTTATCAAGTGTTGGGAAGTAGAGGATGTGACCTGACTCCAAACCCCAACAGGCCCTGTTTCTGTAACTCCAAACACAACTCAGTGTTCACTTGCTCAAATACATTTGTTAATGAACTTACCAATGAAGTTTACTCACCTGGGAGTACACCATTTGTCAAGTGTTGGGAAGTAGAGGGAGTGACCTGACTACAACTCCAAGGAGGCCCTGTTGGTCTAACTTCAAACACCAGCCCAGTGTTCACTTGCCAAAGACACCTGTGTGTGTACACTCAAATGAAGTTTACTCATCCGGCAGTATGCCATTTGTTTAGTGTGTGAAGTAGAGGGAGTGATGTGACTGCAAAGCCCAATTGGCCTGTTTCTGTAACTCCAGCCACCAGCCCAGTGTTCACTTTTCCAAATACATCTGTTAGTGAACTCTCAAATGAAGTTTACTCACCTGGTAATATGCCATTTGTCAAGTGTTGGGAAGTGGAGGAAGTGATCTGACTGCAAAGTCCAATAGACCCTGTATATGTAACTCCAACCACCAGCCCAGTGTTCACTTGCCCAAATACATCTGTTAGTAAAGTTCGAAATGAAGTTTTCTTATCTGGGAGTATATCATTTGTCAAGTGTTGGAAAGTAGATGGAGTAACCTGACTTCAACTCCCAGGAGGCCCTGCTTCTCCAACTCCAAGCACCAGCCCAGTGTTCACTTGCCCAAAGACACCTGCGTGTGTAACCTCAAATGAGGTTTACTCATCTAGTAGTGGGCCATTTGTCTAGTGTGTGAAGTAAAGGGAGTAACCTGACTCAAAAAAACAATAGGCCCTGTTTCTGTAACTCCAACCACTAGATCACTGTTCACTTGCCCAAATACATCTGTTATTGAACTTACAGATGAAGTTTACTCACATGGGAGTAAACAATTTGTCAATTGCTGGGAAGTAGAAGAAGTGACCTGACTACAACTCCCAGGAGGCCCTGTTTCCTGAACTCCAAACATCAGCCCAATGTTCACTTGCCCAAAGACACCTGTGTGTGTACACTCAAATGACGTTCACTCATCTGGAAGTATGCCATTTGTCTTGTGTGTGAAGTAGAGGGTGTGACCTGACTCCGAAACCCGATAGACCCTGTTTCTGTAACCCCAACCACTAGATCACTGTTCACTTGCCCAAATACATCTGTTAGTGAACTTACAAATGAAGTTTACTCACCTGGTACTATGCAATTTGTCAAGTGTTCGTAAGTAGAGGGAGTGACCTGATTGCAAAGCCAAATAGACCCTGTATCTGTAACTCCAAGTGCCAGCCAAGTGTTCACTTGCCCAAATATACCTATTAGTGAACTTTCAAATGAAGTTTACTCAGCTGGGAGTATACCATTTGTCAAGTGTTGGGAAGTAGAGGGAGTGACCTGACTGCAAAGCCAAATTGCTCCTGTATCTGTAACCGCCAGCCCAGTGTTAACATGCCCAAATACATCCGTTAGTGAACCTCCAAATGAAGTTTTCTCACCTGGGAGTAAACCATTTGTCAAGTGTTGGGGAGTAGAGAGAGTGGCCTGACTACAACTTCCAGGAGTCCCTGTTTCTCCAACTCCAAACACCAGCCCAGTGTTCACTTGCCCAAAGACACCTGTGTGTACCCTCAAATGAAGTTTACTCATCTGGTAGTATGCCATTTGTCTAGTGCATGAAGTAGAGGGAGTGATCTATCTGCAAAGGCCAATAGGCCCTGTTTCTGTAACTCCAACCACCAACCCAGTGTTCACTTGCCCAAATACATCTGTTAGTAAACTCTCAGATGATGCTTACTAACCTGGGAGTGAGCAATATACAGATACAATCCCCTCAGAGAAGTGTCAGTCTTACTAGCTCCATTTTGACCTGGTATCCCAAAATGAAACTAGTGAGGACATAAGTTGGGGCATTAATCACTGTGTTCACAACAAAATACATGATGTATAACAACAACATCATGAGGCAAAGCAGCTGTCAACTACACAAGGGTCAAATGTGGCCCCCATGGTTGTCTACACATGTGCCACAACATGGATTTGGCCAGCACCCAGCTATCTGCTCCTCAAATGCCCCTTAATATTTAACAGTCTGTTCCAACTGCCAAATTTACAGTCAGTGGCGATTGTGTAGTAGAACCGACACAACAAGGCTGCTTTAGCAGGTTTGTTATGATCCAAAACATGTATAGGTGCTGTGATGCATTTATCACAACATAACACTGTATTTCAAACCACCAAAATGGTGGATGTCTAGCCAACTTCCCTAGACAATAGAAACCACATGTGGTGGCTGGCGGAAGTTGACCGTGTGGTCGGAGGTTTCAACCTCAGCAGACACAGCCAAAGCCTAAAGTTGTTGCCTGTGACGGTTTCAGGCCAATGTTGTGCCCTTCAGCGGTGATGACCGTGTATGTGGCAAACATGTATGCTGCATTTTGCAAATTCACTCACCTGACTGCTGACATGGCTGCCATCAACACCTCCATCACTTCAGCTGCTGTGTACCTCTGCTGGGAGCAGTCATGCCAGGCCAAGCAGGTGAAAGGGCCGCTGCCTTCTCTCCTGAGGAGCTGGAGAGGCTTGTAGAAGAGGTCCTTCCTTTGTTTGGTCAGTTCTATGGCTCACCAGAGGAGCAGGTAAGAACCTCATAGGCATTATTGTATTGTACTCTGTTCAACACCATCCTTTCCTTCCCCATCGGCTCCAGTCTGCCTGTGTGTGCCAGATAGGCTTTTTGGGTGCTTTTTGTCTGAAGGCCTTTGTCCATCATGTTGGGAATGGGTACTTAGGTAAATCCCTGACCTAGAACATATGTGCAGTTTTCATCATTGTCAATGTGTGTCATTGCCTTATGATAGGTCCCTTACTCCCACAGCTCTATTGTTACCTTTACATAGTTATATTTGTCCAGTATAGGCTTATTGGACAACTGACAAACCAACAGTGTAGATAGTTGGTTGATTCCGGGGAAGGCATGATATGTGACTTATTTGCTTGGTTACATGCAAAAATTCAGACCAAACATATCTTAGTATGTTGGATGCCATCTCTGTAGGATGGCCACATATGGTAAAAGGTGTGTTCTGTGCTACAAGTACATACCACACAAATTCACCCTTAAGTGGTATGAGTTTACATTGGGTAGTCGACATGTCCACACATACAGAGGGAAGAGACTTTCCGTGCCACTAATGGCAACCCTTTCATTGTTATCTCAGTCTTAGGGTGGAGTCTGTACTTTGGTAGTTGCCTGTATGGACTGTATGGATTGAGTCATTGTGGCTGGATGTACATCTGTCTGTCCAGTCAGGCCCAAGTACTTTACCCTTCAGAAGCCACAATGGTGTGTTGTGTTTTGTTTCATTGTGGCTCATAGCACAGTACATGTTGCTTGTGCTTGGGCTATCAATGTCATGTTTGTGTAGGTATGATAGTTGGTACATTCTGATGTGCCTTTCCTGTTGGATTAGTGACCTAGGACACAACAGAGTACAGTCCACAACCAATTAACTATCAAGAGCCAACACATGGCTGAGTACAGTGATCAATCAGGTAATGTTGTGGGTGTCATGTGTACCCAACAGTCCACCTTTCTTCAGTGTGTCAGCCCAAACAACATGAAGTAAAAGATCACTGTACTCAGTGTCTGCTCAAGTGAGTATATTGGCATCTGTCCCCCATAGGCCATTGTCTTCAGTGTCTCACAAGTGCTAGTGCCTCACTACTGTCTTCCATGTGAGGGTAACTATCATACATGTGACAGAGCATACATTGCTCTTTGGGTCCAGTCACAGATCAATTCTTTCCTTTGGTAAGTAGTGAAGGCCCAGTGACATGATTTTGGTGACATCACTGTTGCCATCATTCCTTTAGCTTACATGTTAGCATGTACACCTTACACTTTTGCCATATTATTTTCACTTTTGTTTCATGCATGGTCTACCTGTCTTCGTGGAATGATGTCTGATTAACTCACATATGAGTTCATGCAAACATGTGTTTAGAATTGGACATATGTGAAATGGGCTACAGTTCATGTGGTGCCACAGACAGGAGTGAGTCACCATTGAATGGTGGCTCACACTTACCATCACCTGCCATTCCATGTAATTTGGCATGTACAATTGCAGAAGCAATGAAGGACATGACAGGTAGGACAACAGTTTTTACTCTCAATGTGCATTTCCATGTCATTGATGTAGAATCATTTAGCAAAGCGCTTAAACTACTAAATGCTGAAGTTTCATTGCCTAACTATTGAAATGCATCAGGGAATGATTTGCCTTAATGTGGGAATCATATGCGGTTGTGTACAACCATTCATCCAAGTGAATCTGTGTTTGCATGACAAAAAGTGACAGTGATGTTACTTCCTATTTAGCAACATGTTAAAGGCCTTTTACGGGTACTTGAGTATCCCTGGGCACCTGCAATACTCAATGAACTATTATCTTTTACTTATGCAATCTGAGTAGGGTATTATTAGAAGTACCACGCAACAGAGATAATTTCCCAGGTGATAGCTTATTCACCATGGTGTGGATATTTGTAGACCAATCTCTCCGACATTTTGCCCAATTTTTCTCCAGTGTAAATTTCTGTGCAAGATGTGTACATTAGTACAACCTCCATGAGTCTATTTAAACAATATACATATGGTGAAGTGACCATTGGGGACTCTTTCAAATGTGACACAGGTGTTTCCATGTGACCTTCTTCCAGCTACTGTACTTCTTTCTTACAGCAACATGGCAGGATTATTGGCTTTATCAACTTGTGGCTGGGGTTTATTGTATGTTATGGTAATATTTGCTAATTACAGCTGTTTTTCAAGTGTGATCATGTACATATACTGACCCTATTTGTCTTTGTAATTTTAGCATCAGCACTGGCAAGCGGAGTAGACAGGGTCAAACCATGTAGGGAAGCAGTTGGCTGCGGTACCTCCAGTCATGAGACATCTGACACAGAGAGACCCAGTAGCTCAGATGATGAGGGGAGTGCCATGGAGGACACAGGATCCACATCATCATCTTCAGATTCTTCCTCCACTGGCTACTTCTTAGTGGTGGCGGTCTCATCAGGACCTGCCCCTGTTCCATCCTTGTCTGCCACCCCAGTTCCATCTCCACCCTCCCTGTTGCTCCCCACCCACTAGGCTGTGCCCGCTCACACAAGAGGGTGGGCGTCTCCTTCACCCCAGGCACCTCAGCCCCGGCCCCTGTGTCCCCTACTGCCCTGAGTTAGAAGGCTATTTACCTCTTGCAGAGTATTTCTTTGGGTTAGACTGCCATTCGGAATGTCATCCAGGAGCAAGGCAGCCAGACCCAGCAGATGGCTGCATACCTGGAAGGCATTCATAGTGCCATGTCTGGCCTACAGAGATCTTTTCAGCCTCTGGTCTGCTCACTGACGGCAGCCTTCCACTCGCCATAATCCTCTCCCACCACCTACCTCTTACCCATCCAAATTCCCTATTCCCCTTCCTATCCTAAGCACACAGACACATCCACACACACTCACCTCAATAGAAACAAGCAGCACACATAAACACAAGCACCACAAGACACACTGTGATGCAAGCACTTAACAGTCACTCACACACACCACAACACCCACCATTCCCACAGATGCCACCCCACCCCCACCAACCCACCCACCACAACCACCATACACACAATATCCACAGACATCACTCCAACACCCACAGATCCACACACCACATCCACCATATCCCCAGACATCACACCATCACCCACAGACACAGACATCACACCCACCATACCCCCAGACATAACCGCAACATGGACAGACTCAGCCGCAACACACATTATACCCCCAGACACCATTCCAACATCCACATTGACAGCCAACATACCCACATGAGCCAGCACCTCCACCTCACAGCCCCCAAGAAACACAAACACCCACACTTACACATGCAACAGGCACCACCCAAACCCAAGCATGCCTTAGACATGCTAACACAAGCAGCATCAACACCCACAGCTGACACAACCACTTCCTCAAACTCCCAGCTCCTTATCCCTTTGGAAGTCCCTATCCTTTTCCCCAAGAAAGTTTGCTTATTGACCTTGCCCTTACTCCTGTGATCCGCACCGCCCATCCCAAAACCAAAGGGACCCCACCCACATCCCGACCCATCCCTTCCACATTCAAGTCTTCCCCTGTCGCACCTGTCCCCTGAAACCAGCCATACCTCTTCCACCCAGTTAAGCCTACCCCTCCCAAAGGTAAGTCAACCCCTCCCAAAGTAAAGCTCACCCCTCCCAAACTCACCCAACCCATATCCAACCCCACCCCACCCAAGGATGATCCTTGATGTGCCTGCATACCCATTTAATACCCCTTCCGTGGAGGTTCTTAGGCAGTGATTAGAGTCAAGCTGGTGCACAGCATTGTGCAGAGACTTTCTCATGGATTGACCAATGGTATTTAAAACTCATTACTCTGGAGACAATAAACTCATGGTGTTTTTTGGATACACATTTGTCCTGCCATTAACTTTATACCTTTTTGCTATTCTTGAGCAATCTGTGATGTAAGCCTAAAGTTGTGTACGATTCTTCCTGATTGCTGTTTAATTTGTTGTGGTTGTCAGGATCTGATTTTGGGGGCACTGCTGGTGTCAACCCCGACAAGGGTAGATGTTTTCTGGATGGACATGTCAGTGGTAATTCAATTGGGGTGTCATTGCATTGTGTGTTGTTCGATATGGTAAGTATTTCATCTTGGCTTGACCAATGTCAATAGGTATTGTGTTAAATTTGTCCCCGATGGAGATAGGACAGTCGTATCATGTGTGCAAGCTAGAGTTTTGTTTGTTAACACATGGAGGGTGTACATTTGTGCTACCTACCATGTGTCTATTTTCACCTGTGGAACTTCAAGCTACTTCATTTCAATGTGTGATACATGCTGTTGCTGTTTTTTTTGTTTTCTTGACTTGCACTTGCACATTTGGCACATAGGCATGGCACTTTGTTCTACAATTAGCTGTCCCTGTTGTACATGAAGGCCCAGTTCCAGTGTAAATGCTGTTTTATGGGCATGTGCAAAAGTATAAGTATCCCAGGACTGCATCGTTCCTGAGGTCCCCCTGATTCTGCATCCCTATTCTGCAGGTATTGTTTACATTATGAGCCTTGAATAATTTTCTCCCACACTAGTGTGCATCCCAGTCACATTGGAGGAGGGCAACATCATAATCTATCTAGCTGAAACAGTGGCTCCGACAGCCTCATTGGCCTGTCTTGCTGCAGTCTGTTCAGCCTGGCAGTGCCAGCAGGACTGCGGCAGTGTTTAGTCTATGAAACTGATGCTTCATGACATGGTGGTCCGACCGCAAACTCATAATCATGCCCAGTAAGTCTGCCACTCCCAACAACCAAATTCCAACACTTTTCATATTGTCGTTCGCTTTAGAGTGTGAACAGTAAATCTGACCCCTCAAAAGTCCAACGCTTTCCCCTTCGTGGTTAGGTTTGCAGTGGGTGTAATAAATCTGACACCTCGAAAGTCCAACACTTTCCTCAATGTGGTTAAGTTGGGAGTAGAAGTTGTACATGTGACCCTCCCCAAAGTCCAACACCTCCCACAAAGTAGTCAAGTTTGGAATGTGAATTGCAAAGCAGATCTCCATAAAGTGTTACAGTTTTGTAGGTTAAGTGTGTATGGTCATTTTTAGTATATTCTTTATTTATTTTGATATTTTTAAGCGTACATTTTTTAATGTTTTGTTCTACACATTTTCTAAACATGTTTCTCAATAAATTGATCCTATTAATTAGAATATTTTTGAATAATTAGAATTTTATTATTTGTTATTAACAAAAAATATATGAGGGCAAATTAATTAACATTATACATATCACACAAATTTAATGTGTATATATTTATATGTTTAGTTATATAATTTTTAATTAGATGTATTTCATTTTTACAAAGTACTGTAAAACAGTGTGGGCATTTTTTTAAAGAGTTTTTAATATGTATTTATTTCAACAAACAAATAAATTATTACTTTTTATCATCGTTGTTCACACATTTACAAACATTAAGAAATAATATGCATGTTTATCCTCCATTGGATCATATGAGATGCAGTTTTTTTTTTTTTTTCACCATTTTGCATCCCGGTTCTTTGATTTTGTAGTTTGGGTTCGTCATTCTGGTCTGTTTCTGGACTTTGCTGTCATGGTTTTCCATTCCAGCTCCCCGGTTTGGGTGAAACTAATTTAAAGTTATTTTCAATTAGTTTAGCGTTCAGGAGGAGGTGTTACTAGATAGTAAGGTTTAGTGTTTTTGCATAATAATATTTTAGTGTGTTGTATGTTAGTGTGCTGTATATAAGCTATTTTTAAAAGTGCTTTTGACCATAGTATAAGTTGCCATATTTCTATGCATTTAGTTTTAGAATGTGTTTTTAATTAATGTATAATTAGATCTAATGCTCTTCTACTGTGATGTGTTTTATATAAGGTTTGTAAATGTTGCTTTGGTGGTTTATATTTCATCGTTGTATAGATGTATTTAGTACATCAGAATTTATTTTGAACTTGGGTGCATTTTTTTCAAGGCAAAATTGCTGAATATTTTTAGCAACCATATTTTGTTTATTTACCTTCAGCTTTTTGTTTTCATAAAATGGTTATTTTTTTAGTCATTTCTTTCAATATTAGATTGTTTCCCTCATTTATTCCAGTCATATTGAATGCTTTTTTATGTTAATCATTATTGCATTTTTTGGCTCTCTTATATCCATAATTGTTTTGGATTTTTTTTTTGGGATCATTACTTCACTTACCAGGACTTCAGCTATGAAACCAAGAGTATTATTTTATTTTATTTTAGTTTATTTAGTTATTTGTGTTACTGGTTGACAATGTTAATTTGTTGATGTTACATTTTTCAATTTATTGTGTATTCATCTGTTTTTTGTTCTGCTGGGATATTTATTTACTTAATGGAAAATTGTTTGGTCATTTTAATTCATCTCTTATTTGTTGGTTTGTTTATTTATTTTAAAATAGGTGTTGTTGCTTTTTTGAATTTACTACAATTCTGGATTGAGTGTTTTCAGGTTAATGTTTAAGAGTTGTTTTTGGCTGTTTTTTTTATTGTTCATAACTAAACAATAATATAAGATGTGTTTTTGTTTTTTTGGGAAATTTTAAGTTGTGTTGTTTTTTTACTGTGGTCATTTTAAAGTAGTATTCTTGCAAATAAATCTATACATGGTAAGCTTTTGTTGCTGGCAAAGTGTCTTACATTGCGTGCTAGCATTTGACATATTTATTTAGTTTGTTTAGATATTTTTGGTTGATTGATGGAGAGGCCGTGATTTAAATGTCCCATTGATTATCAATGTGTTACATTTTATCAACATTAGTGTGTTGTCATTAATAGTATAAATTATAATTCTTTTATCCTCATTGTGGTTATTATGTGGCAAAAGTTGGCTTTTCTATCTGTGATTACAATGTTTTGGGGGTACATCTACTTCAACATACTTTGTAGGTGCTACTGGGGTTTCACTTGATGTTCTATGTGTTCTGGTAATTAATCCTTTTAGAACTGGTATGCCAGGGAGTTATTCTGTTGTCTGTTCATGAGCATTTCTAATTATATGTTGAAATGTTATTTCTGTTGGCTTGTCTGAGCCCGTTCTGGCTTCTTTCAGGCTATAGAACTTTCCTCACTTTGTTTCTTTTATATTGGTAGGACTATTATGTTCCCTCACACTTACTACAATTTCGTTTTTCATGGTAACCCTACCATAGCACGTTTTAGCATATTACTTGATGTATTCCCAGTGTGTAGTCTCATTGGTAGTGCTCTACTGACTATAAGTATATCATCTATAACCTATTAATAGCTTTCCTTTTGGGATTTGATGTAGGTTGCTGTTTCCAACATTTTATCTGTGGGTTTTAGAGAATATAAATTATATATTAATTATTTGAAAATATAATATGTGTTATATTTATTGTTAAATGTTTACATTGTAAAAGCACATTTTAATTGCATGCTATATGTTGGGTTTGATTTTTTGTGGATTTGTGTTTTGCAAGGCTGCTGGTTGCTATGGTTTTTGTTGTAATTTTTTGTGTATCAGGCTGTTGAGGGGGGAGATATGCTAGTTGTGCCTTTTTGTTATTTAAAGTTATTTTTTATTTAGAGTTCATTAGTTTTATTAGATTTAATCTAGTGACAATATCTAGTTTCCTTTATTTCTGTTTTTGATGTTGTATTTTAGACATGTTTTCAACAATATTTTTCTTCTTGAGATCTGTGTTTTTACTATTCAAGTACAGAGTTGCGATAGTTAGGTTGTTGATATTTCATTGTTGTTTTTCTCAATATGATGTCATACAGCTGCCCTGTGGCCATCACCAGTATTTGTGTAGTTTCTATGTTTTTAGTCTCATCACAGGCACTTGGCTGACTTTAAACTTTGGCTAAGTGTGCTTCACTGATGCTTTTATGTGGAATCTAAAGCTAATTTAAAAACCATGCAGCAGATAATTTGCCTCTCTGCCTTTCTTTTACCCTGCTAACTAATGCCTTCTCTAGTTTGTCTACCATTATATAGATAAGCAGTGCTGTGATCGTCTTTCTCAATATGATCATGCAGAGCCAAACATTTGTCGGCGTCTTGATGAGAAGTTAGTTTTAGGGTCTTTTTCACTGTAATCCTATTGCCTTATTTAGTCTGTTTTTAGGCTTCCCTCTAGGTATCTTGACCCTGCACGGTTTCCTGCACACCTCTTGCATTGATGGAAACTCCTCCATGCTGGCCTTGCAGAAAAGTTACCCAAATATGTTATTAACATAACCACTTCCTTTTTGCACTGTTCTAATGTGAGCCCTCCTGTAGAGGGAAGGCTCCGAAAGAGAGTGAGTCTATATTTTGTCTCCACTCTGTACTTGTAGTGCATCTTCCCATAACTGAAGGATGGATGCATTTCTTCTTAATTTTTGAACACCTCATTGTAATTGCACCATTCATATAATGCCCCTATGCAACCCAAAGGCTAAATAGGTCTCTCTTCAAACCGGATAGGTCAAGATTTCTAAGAGTGTTCCAAATTTGTGTAGGAACACAGACAGTTTTTTTCTTTAGACACATTTTCTTAGGATATATTGATATGCCCCAAAGTGAGCTAGACTTTTAAATATCCCCTACCTTGTGAGCAAAGTGCATATGAAAACCATTGATATTTCAACACTTTTTCATAAACTTTTTTGATGGGTGTGTCACTATGGCCCTCATTCTGACCCTGGCGGTCGGTGATAAAGCGGCGGCCAAGCCGCCAACAGGCCGGCGGTCTAAAATATGCAATTCTGACCCTGGCGGGAACCGCCAACACAGCCCGCCAACTTAACACTCCGCCTGCCACAGCGGTACAAACAAACAGCGCGGCGGTTCCCGCCAACAGCCAGGCGGCAGACAATGTACCGCCCACCCTATTACGACCCACCAATCTGCCACCTTTTCCGGGGCGGGAGCACCGCCGATAAGAACACGGCGGAAACAGACTACGAACGGGAAAACGCTCACCTCTACGCACTCCACGCGAGATTCCCGCAGCATGGAACCAGAGTTGCAGGTCATCCCCGCACTCCTATTCCTGCTCATATACCAGGAGCACACCCGGCGGCGCGGAAGACATCGGTGAGTACTGCACCTACGACACAGGGGAGGGAAAAGATTACCGGCACACACCCACCCACCCACACCCACTACAACACACACATCAATGCATTCCCACAGATCACTGTCACAACCCACAAACCACCCCCCTCCGAAATAATGCAAAGACCAAAAGAAGAGATCATAAACGGGCAGATATATTGAAATATGGACACCAGTAATCGCAATAAATAAATAAACTATATACAAAATATATACAGCTACTAAATGTAGTCCAACCACTGTCCGTGGATCACAGGGTTCCTGTGCAAAGGGGCAAGGCCCAGTCCCACGACAAGAACTCCACGGAGAGAACACTGCAGGGGCATCAGAAAGAAAATCGGACAGGCACCTCAGGGGGAAGGGAAGGGGGGGCACCTCAGCCACTTGAGTACACGACGCCAGATCCACGAGGGGACTTCATGACCACTGGCCCATCCTGGGGAGAGCAAAGCCACAGTCCATACAGTCCATACAGTGGGTGGCCTGCCCACTGGGCCATCCTGGGGAGAGCAAAGCCACAGTCCATACAGTCCATACAGTGGGTGGCCTGCCCACTGGGCCATCCTGGGGAGAGCAAAGCCACAGTCCATACAGTCCATACAGTGGGTGGCCTGCCCACTGGGCCATCCTGGGGAGAGCAAAGCCACAGTCCATACAGTCCATACAGTGGGTGGCCTGCCCACTGGGCCATCCTGGGGAGAGCAAAGCCACAGTCCATACAGTCCATACAGTGGGTGGCCTGCCCACTGGGCCATCCTGGGGAGAGCAAAGCCACAGTCCAAACAGTCCATACAGTGGGTGGCCTGCCCACTGGGCCATCCTGGGGAGAGCAAAGCCACAGTCCAAACAGTCCATACAGTGGGTGGCCCGCCCACTGGGCCATCCTGGGGAGAGCAAAGCCACAGTCCATACAGTCCATACAGTGGGTGGCCCGCCCACTGGGCCATCCTGGGGAGAGCAAAGCCACAGTCCATACAGTCCATACAGTGGGTGGCCTGCCCACTGGGCCATCCTGGGGAGAGCAAAGCCACAGTCCATACAGTCCATAACAGACCCCACTGCCACTGGAGGAGGCAAGTTGGCCAGAGGACATCCTGCAGCCCTGCCCGAGATAGATCCTGCCCTGCCACGTCTGCCAAAGGGCCAGCGGTTCTTGCCTTGAAGGGCCCAGTTCAGCAGTGCTTGAGACGGCGGGGCCCAGTTCAGCGCTCCTTGCCTTGAAGGGCCCAGTTCAGCGGTGCTTGAGACGGCGGGGCCCAGCGGAGCGGTTCTTGAGACGGCGGGGCCCAGCGGAGCGGTGCTTGAGACGGCGGGGCCCAGTTCAGCGCTCCTTGCCTTGAAGGGCCCAGTTCAGCGGTGCTTGAGACTGCGGGGCCCAGCGGAGCGGTTCTTGAGACGGCGGGGCCCAGCGGAGCGGTGCTTGAGACGGCGGGGCCCAGTTCAGCGCTCCTTGCCTTGAAGGGCCCAGTTCAGCGGTGCTTGAGACTGCGGGGCCCAGCGGAGCGGTTCTTGAGACGGCGGGGCCCAGCGGAGCGGTGCTTGAGACGGCGGGGCCCAGTTCAGCGCTCCTTGCCTTGAAGGGCCCAGTTCAGCGGTGCTTGAGACTGCGGGGCCCAGCGGAGCGGTTCTTGAGACGGCGGGGCCCAGCGGAGCGGTGCTTGAGACGGCGGGGCCCAGTTCAGCGCTCCTTGCCTTGAAGGGCCCAGTTCAGCGGTGCTTGAGACTGCGGGGCCCAGCGGAGCGGTTCTTGAGACGGCGGGGCCCAGCGGAGCGGTGCTTGAGACGGCGGGGCCCAGTTCAGCGCTCCTTGCCTTGAAGGGCCCAGTTCAGCGGTGCTTGAGACGGCGGGGCCCAGCGGAGCGGTTCTTGAGACGGCGGGGCCCAGTTCAGCGGTTCTGGAGACGGCGGACGGTCTATGGCCAACTGCTCATTGCCTGGTGGTGCCCTCCTGGGCAGCGGGGATGGTGCTCCTTCAATGCCCACCTGGGCTGTGGGTGGTGGGGCCCTCCTGGCCAGCTGGGCTGGGTCCTCCCTGGGCAGCGGCTATGGGGGTGGTGGGCTCTCCCGGGGCAGCTGTGCCGGTTCCTCCCGGGGCAGCGGCTATGGGGGTTGTGGGCTCCTCCTGGGCAGCAGGCCTGCTGCCTGACCTCTCCGACTTGCTGCCCTTGCCCTCCTTAGTCGTGGGCCTGTGGCCCTTTCCTCCCTTTGGAGCTGTGGCTGGTGACTGTCTCTGGGTGGTGTCCGGGGGGGATGTAGAAGGCGGGCTCCTGCGGCGCCCCTTCCGCCTTCTGCTCCTCTTCCCAGGGGGTGGGCTGCCTGTCCCCTTGCTGCTGGGCGAAGATCCAGACATGCGGGCTGGCTGGCTCCAATACCCCTGCACCCTTGTCAAGGGGGCTGCAGGGCTGGTGGTGGCTGAGGTGCTCTTCTTACCCCGACGAGAAGGAGGGGGGGGCTCAGGGTCAGGAAAGAAGTTAGTAGTGGCGAGGAAGAGCTTCTTGGGACAATGGAGAGTGGTAGGTACAGTGGGAATGGGAGTGGAGGGAGAGGATGTGGTTGTAGGTGAGTCACGTTTGCTGTCTTTGGGTGCAGGTGCAGGAGGGATAGGCTGTCGTGAGGTGGATGGCTGTTGGGTGGGTGGGTGGCTGCGTTTGTGTGGTGTGGAAGAGGGGGTGACAGACACAGTGGGAGAGGACACAGGGGACGTGTAAATGGCAGTGGGGGTGGTGACTGCACGTGTGCGGACTGGAGTGGAGGGTGTGCTGGTGATGGAAACACTGGCTGATGGTGAGGTGAATGGAGGTGTGAGTGTAGACGTCACAGGGAGGGAGGAGGGAGACGAGGAGGTGGGGGTCACAGAGGTGGTAGTGACTGTTGGCATGTCTGCATCGGAATGTTGCGTGTGTGAATGTCTGCGTGATCTGTGGTGCTTATGTTTGGATGAGCTTCTCTTGGGTGTTGAGGTGTGTGCAGGCTGGTCTGATGGTGTGGGTGGGACAGGCAGAGGAACAGGAGACTGGGAGGAGGGAGTTAGTAGAGGCAGGCAGGAGACAGGGACAATGGCTGCCGTCAGTGCTGAGGCCAGAGCCTGGAACGATCGCTGATGGGCAGCCTGACCCGAATGAATGCCCTCCAAGTACGCATTGCTGCGATGAACCTCCCTCTCCACCCCCTGGATGGCATTCAAAAGGGTAGTCTGCCCAACAATGAGCGTTCGGAGGAGGTCAATGACCTCCTCACTGAGGGCAGCGGGGGTAACAGGGGCAGGGCCTGAGGTGCCTGGGGCGAAGGAGATGCCCGGCTTCCTGGCAGAGCGGGCACGGGGCGAACGCTGAGGGGCTGCTGGGAGGGCGGAG
The DNA here is from genome assembly GCF_031143425.1 of Pleurodeles waltl. Classification (NCBI taxonomy): domain Eukaryota; kingdom Metazoa; phylum Chordata; class Amphibia; order Caudata; family Salamandridae; genus Pleurodeles; species Pleurodeles waltl. The sequence goes on from NC_090447.1 coordinate 554,576,034, forward strand.
ATGGTGCGCCGGGTGGCGGCTGTACCTGTAATGGCGGGGGGCACGGATGGTGCCACCCCCGCAAGGGAGCCCCCTTCCGAGGACGTGTCCGTGTCGCTGCAGGCTCCAGTCGTCCCCGTCGTGGAGCTCCCCTCGCCCTCCGTTTCACTGGTCCAGTCTGACTCTGTGGCATGGCCCTCCTGGGCCATGTGAGATGCAGCTCCCTCCTGCCCCGATGCCACTTCTCCTCCGCCTGATGATGCTGATGCACACAAGCACAGAAAGACAAACAAAAAGGGGGGGGGAGAGAGAAATAAAGGGATATTGAGTACATGGATCTCCGGTACAGTTAGCGGACATGACAGACACAGATGCCCCCTGCACTAAGTTGCGCACTTGGGGTCCGCTACGCATTCCGTGGAACATGCCCTACACGCTCAGAGTTGACAACTGCACCCATGGATGACACGGCCCAGGGATGGCTGTACTGACAAACTACTGAGGGTGGTGGCTGGGGACACAGGGGCTTACGGGGGTGCCCAGCCTACAGATATCGCCCTGGCCTAGGGGGAGCCCCAGCCCTCCTCCCCCACCCAGACACCTCCACTGCGCGACAACAGAGTAGATAATGCTTGTACGCACCCCCTTGTGTCTGCTGTGCTGCCCTCACGCGCCCATCCAAATCAGGGTAGGCCACCGCCAGGATCCGGAACATCAGGGGGCTCAGTTGACGGCAGGCACCCCGCCTACGTTGGGAGGCCATCCCCAGCAGAGACTCGGCGGTCTTCTTGGTCCTGCGGCGGATGTCCTCCCACCTCTTGCGGCAGTGGGTGCCCCGTCGATGGTGGACCCCCAGGGTCCGGACTTCCTTGGCGATGGCACGCCAAATCCCGATCTTCTCATGGGCGCGGACCTATGTGACACGTACAGGGAGGGAGAAATACCACGTTCAAGTTTGTCAGCATTTTCCTTTCCAGTGGCCCAACGCCCCCCATCCCCGCCAGGCCCCCCGCCATGCCCAACATGCCCCCCATCCCCGCCAGGCCCCCCGCCATTCCCCCCGCCATGCCCAACATGCCCCCCATCCCCGCCAGGCCCCCCGCCAGGCCCAACATGCCCCCCATCCCCGCCAGGCCCCCCGCCATGCCCCCGCCATGCCCAACATGCCCCCCATCCCCGCCAGGCCCCCCGCCAGGCCCAACATGCCCCCCATCCCCGCCATGCCCCCCGCCAGGCCCAACATGCCCCCCATCCCCGCCAGGCCCCCAAGCCAGCCAGTGTCCCCAAATCCAGATTGAATTAAACTCACTTGTTGGTCTGGAGGACCGTAGAGTAGCGCATACTGGGGGAGGACCCCATCCACGAGTTTCTCCAACTCCTCTCCAGTGAAGGCAGGGGCCCTTTCCCCAGGTGCAACAGCCATTGTCCCTTCCAGACCGAGGTCACAGCAACACTTGCAGTATAGGTCCTCTCCTGTGAAAGTTCAAGTCGCAAGTGGATAAGTAGATAGAAAATGGCGGTGACGTCCGCGGCGGTGCGTACCGCGGCGGTGCGTCCCGCCACCGCCGGCGCCCTTCGCCATTGGCTCCTGAAACCCATAGGCTTCAATGTTAACCAATGCGGCTTTGCGCCGCGGTCTTCGCCCGCCGCCCGCCGCGGTGTGCCACGCCAGCGCATTGACCTCACATCCCATTGTCACACTTCACAGGTCAGGCAGCTGCCATTTCCAGGGCCCACATGGCTCAATTTCAACTGCGTCACACAGGCCTAGGCCTTGCATAGCCACTCAGACACGCCATTCACTGCATAGAGAATCGTATACTGTGCTAGCTGTGAGTACGTACCTGTGGGTTGCTTGACTGTGTGCTCCATGTTGTCCTTCCTAGGCACCGTCCGCTGGGTTGGGCGAGGAGACGGATGAATCCTCCCGTGTACCGACCGCTGGTGGACCTGTCGACAATGGAAGAACGCCACATTATCCTGACCTACCGTCTTAACCGTGCCACTATCCATGAACTGTGTGCCCAGCTGGAGCCCGACCTGATGTCCCCCATCCGCCAACCCACAGGGATTCCCCCTCTGGTGCAGGTCATGTCAGTACTCCATTTCTTGGCAAGTGGGTAATTTCAGACAACCGTGGGAATTGCTTCTGGGATGTCTCAGCCCATGTTTTCGAAGGTGTTATCCAGAGTGTTGTCTGCCCTGATGAAATCCGTGAGGAGCTACATCATTTTCCCTGAGGTGGGCGAATTGGCTACAGTGAAGGGTGATTTCTACACCCTTGGACATATTCCCAACGTAATTGGTGCCATTGATGGGACCCATGTGGCTTTGGTTCCCCCAAGAGACAGGGAGCAGGTGTACAGGAACAGAAAAAATTACCATTCGATGAACATCCAGGTGGTGTGTTTGGCTGACCAGTACATCTCGCATGTCAATGCCAAATTCCCAGGGTCAGTGCATGACGCCTACATCCTAAGGAATAGCAGCATCCCTTACGTGATGGAACAGCTACAGAGACACCGTGTATGGCTAGTGGGGGACTCTGGGTACCCCAACCTGTCGTGGCTACTGACCCCAGTAAGGAATCCCCGGACCAGGGCAGAGGAACGGTACAATGAGGCCCATGGGCGTACTAGGAGGGTGATCGAACGCACCTTTGGCCTCCTAAAGGCCAGGTTTAGGTGCCTGCATATGACAGGTGGATCCCTAATGTACTCACCTAAGAAGGTGTGTCACATCATCGTGGCCTGCTGCATGCTTCACAACCTGGCTTTGCGCCGCCAGGTGCCTTTCCTGCAGGAGGATGGTCGAGACGGTGGTGTTGTGGCAGCGGTGGAACCTGAGGAGAGTGACGAGGAGGAAGACGACGGGGCTGAAACAGACAACAGGGACAGAATCATTGAACAGTACTTCCAATAGGACACAGGTAACATTTCAAAGATAATTTAGTAAATGTTAACTACTCTCCAGCATCTCTGCTGCCTGTCTATTTGCCCCAGTGTATGATGACTGAGTTTTGGCTTTTCCCTCCCTATTTCAGATCTGGGGTCCCCACTACGAGTCCTGTGCTTCGTTTCCCCATGGACTACAGCTTTGTGGCAGCTGTTTGTTGACTTCACCATGTACAAGGACATATTTGCACTGTCATGTCAATTACAATCTATTGAAATCACAGCCAGACTCCAGATATTTTGGTGCAAAATAGGTGTTTATTGAAGTGCTCAAAATGGGATGGGTGGTTTCAAGTGGGTGGGGGCTATGGTGAAGGAATGTCCATGGCAGAGTCCAGAGTAACAGTCACACAGGTGCATTGTCCAGAGGCCTGTGGAGAGATGGAGCATGGGCAGTTCAAGGATGGACAGGGTGACAATGTGGGACAGTGGGATGACATCAGGTGGTATCCATTGCTGGCGGGGGTCTTGACATCCTACTCTGTCTTCTTGCGAGATCTCAGGGCCCTCTTGCGGGGTGGTTCTTCTCCTGCAGGAGGTGGGGGTCTGGTGGGCTGCTGCTGTGCGGGGGCCTCCTGTCCACTAGCGCCGGCGGAGGTGGTTGGCTGTTCTTGGTCCAGGCTAGTGGCAGGGGCCCTTGGGTGTTGTTCAGTGTCCGCCCTGGTGTTTACGAGGTCCTGCAGCAGCTCTACCATGGTAACCAGGGTGGTGTTGATGGCTCTGATGTCCTCCCTGTACCCCCGATAGTGTTCCTCCTGCAGTACCTGGATCTCCTGGAACCGGGCCAGTACCGTCGCCATCGTCTCCTGGGAGCGGTTGTATGCTCCCATGATGGTGGTGAGGACCTCGTGGAGAGTGGGTTCCCTGGGCCTCTCCTCCCCCCCCTGTCGCACAGCTGCCCTCCGAGTTCCCCTGTTTCCCTGGGCCTCTGCCCCCTGGCCGGTGTGCCCACTACCACTGCCCCCAGGTCCCTGTTGTTGTTGGGGTGGTGGGTTATCCTGGGTGCCCTGTAGTGGTAGACACACCGCAGATTGACGCGCCCTGGAGACAGAGGCATGGGCCCGCTGGGAGGGAGCTGTGCTGGTGTTCCCAGAGGGGTTAGGGTCTGTAGTGGCCTGGGCCTGTGTGAGGGGAACCGACTGTCCAGAGGTCCCCGATGGTCCGGGCTGGTCATCGGTGTCCAGGTCGACAGAGCTGCTGTCATCGCTGACGGCCTCTTGGGTGGGGGGTGTGGATAATTCTGGCCCCTCCGCCGCGGTGTGTTGACGGTCGGGTCCTGCAGGGGTATATAGGTATGGTTATAGTTTCAATGTGTGGCATATGGGTGTATCTGTGGGTTCTCGTGTCCCCAAGTGCTGGCATTCGTGTGTGGGGGCTTTGGTGAGGGTGGCTTGTGGGGGGGATGTGTATATGCATTGGGCATGCTTTGGTGATGGGTGTCCATGCTTAGTGGACGCATGCAGGCCTATGTTTTGGGATGTGTGGGTTGTGATGGTGAGACATTGGCGGGGAATAGGTGTGCTGGGGGTGGGGGTGAGGATGGTGGTGGGGGTGAGGGTGGGGGTGAGGATGGGGGTGGGGGTGAGGGTGGGGTTCGAGGATGGGGGTGAGGGTTGGGGTCTGATTTGGCATGCAGGTGGGGGGGAAGCAGTATTGAAGCTTCAACTTACCAGTATCCATTCCTCCGCCGACTCCTGCGAGGCCGTCAGGATGCAGGATGTTCAAGACTTCCTCCTCCCATGATGTGAATTGTGGGGGTTGAGGTGGGGGTCCTCCGCCAGTCTTCTGCACGGCGATGTTGTGCCTGGATACCATGGAACGCACCTTCCCCCGTAGGTCGTTCCATCGCTTCCTGATGTCTTCCCGATTTCTGGGGTGCTGTCCCACTGCGTTCACCCTGTCGACAATCCTCTGCCATAGCTCCGTCCTCCGGGCAATGCTGGTGTATTGTATCTGTGTGCCGAACAGCTGGGGCTCTACCCGAACGATTTCCTCCACCATGACCCTGAGTTCTTCGTCTGTGAAGCGGGGTTGTCTTTGGGGTGCCATGGGGTGGTGTGTATGATGTGTGGGGTGGAGTATGTGTATTTAAGTGAGTTGAGTGTGGTGGTGTGTGTTGTTTTGTGTGTGGATAGTGTGTGGGTGATGGTGTTGAGTGGCTGTGGCTGTTATTTTTTGGATGCTGGTGTCTCGCTCTTGCCTTCGTTACAAATTTTTTAGCGTAGGGGTTTGTGGGTGATGTGGGTGTGTGTTTTATATTGTATTGTGTGTGTGGGAGTGGTGTGTGTATGTGTATCAGGTGTGTGGGATTCAAATCGTCCAATGTGGCAGGGTTTTGTTCGTTTGTGTGTATTCTGACCGCGGCGGTGTGTCCCGCCAATGGAATACCGCGTTTGAATGACCGCCGCGTGGATTCGTGGGTCGTAATGGCATGGGCGTATTTCTGTTGGCGTGACGGTGGAGGTTTTGTCACCTCCACCTTTCCGCCGACCGCTGGTCTGGCGGTCTGTTGTGGCGGTCGGATTTTCGGAGGTTTGCCTTCTGCGGGTCAGAATGACCGTGGCGGGTTTCCGCGACCGCGGCGGGATTATGGAGGATTTCTGACCGGCGGTAGGCGCCTTTTACCGCCGAGGTCAGAATGACCCCCTATGTGCTTTTAATCCATGTTTTGCTCCATGGAGGACTCTGCATTTTCAGACATGCTTCATTTTTAAAAATCAAAAAGGGTATTTTAGTTGAGGTTATACATCAAAATGATCATGCAATTTCTAAATGTCTAGAAGGATATTAAGTATAATATGTCAAATGAATTAGCTTCACATGAGGTTGACCTTCTCTATACCAACACTCTGCAACCACTCTGCAACCAAAATCCTAAACCTTGAGACAAAAATAAAAATATAAATGGTTTTCACGGAGGATAGCTTCTAAATTTTGGAAACCACTGTCAATGTACCAAGTAGCTTTACATCAAGACTGAATGCAATCCAAAACTTCAGTTTATAGGTTTCTGGAACAAGACTTTTCTACACTTAGAGACTTTTGTGGCAAATAACTGTTTGGAAATAGAATTATACAGAAAGGGACAGCTCTTTCCTGGAATTTAGATGTTATCATCTGAGTTACCTAAAAGATGCACTATGCTCTATCAATGGGGCAATGTATGCATCGCCCATGCATATCAAAATAATGAGTTAATCAATGGGGACAAGTTTGATCTGTTCATGGTCAGTGGGGGCTTGTATATGCAGTTGAGGTGTACGATGTGAAATGATGAGTGAAATGATGTGATAATCAATCAGTCCAAAAGGAAGGGTGCCTGGTAGATGCGAATGACATGGCTGAAGGACTAGAACTAGGTTGCTGCATTTTCAGTGTCTTGGAGAAGTGAATTGTTTGTAGGTGATAGAGTACTGGAATCCTTTCTTTATGTTTTTGGTGCTAACTTCACCTGGGTGGCTGACAGATTCAACGTAGCAGCTGTTTGTGCACACTTGACGCTAAAGCTAGGTGAAATGCTAGTGAATTTGGAAATTTGCCATTCAGTTTTGTGATCAATTTGTATGGCTAACCAATAGATTATCTGTGTCCCTTTCATTCAAAATTGGATGGCCAGATCCTGCTTAAAACTAGGGATGGACGTTAAACTCTGCTTTCCCGACAGACTTAGTGAAATTTCACCACTCCGCACTCTGCTTGGAGTACAGAGTTTGGCAAAAACTCTGCCAGCTGATGTGTGGGGGAGGTTACCAGTGCTCACCCCTAGAATGCGAATAGCTTGGTGATGGTCAGGAAGCTATGATGTCAGAATATCCCAGCAAGATACAGCTCTTTTGTGCATGCTCAATTGGGGGAAGTGTACATGCTGTGGGAGTGTTGCACACTTGTTTGTAAAATAACCAACCATGCCCTCATATTATCTTAGCACCCTCAATTCCCTCCAGCTCTCTCAACCGAAGACAGGACGGGACTGGGCCTTTGATGGATGATCAACATCACCAATGGTGAATGTGGATTTTCCAACTGCGCAGACAGTCAATCAGCAGACCCAGTGTGTGACTGTAGCTGTCAGTGCAGCATGGGAACCTTGGCAGTAAGCACAGTGTATTTTGTTTGTGTCGAGGGGAATTGAAACGAGTAGCAGCATAACCTAGAATAGGCAAGCTGCTTTTACCTCTGGGACAGAGTTTGGGAGAGAGTGCTGGTCCATGTCACTGCTTGAACCCTGTAGACCCTGGGGGTTCAGCAGCTTCCATTTTCCAGTGGGAGACGGGCCAGTTTGAACCAGGGGTGCGGGCAAATCCTGCTGATCAGCTGGGACAAGAGATTGCTACACATGTTCAGGGATCCTCCCCAATCTAGAAACCTCAATATTGCCAGTGTTGCCCTAAAGATACATGGGCGTCTTATGACAAAGTGGAGCAGATTGCGAGTTGTGAGCTTTTTCTAAAGACATACAGTTTCCATGTGCCACCTTCTTTCAAGGGCTTCCCACTGGGCACCTGCATTTATGAGCAACTCACATAGGGTCCTCTCCCATAGTCAAGCTGTTCTTATGATAGACCCACTCATGCCATCCTCACCACCTTGGGTTTGCCCTTCCCAGATGTGGCCCATTCCTGCAGATGAGACACTTTTCTGTGTGCTCTCCTCTACCTAGCGACCCTTTCCCTCGGGGGTCAATGGGCTCTGGGGTAACATTTCCATGGTGGCTTAATTTGTTGGAATTACCTGCTCTGACATGTGACCTACTTGCTTGAGTATCCAGGCATGTCTGACACATTACTCTTTTGGGGGTGGGAAAGAAGGATACATAATCAATTGAACCACCCAGTGCCACAACAGTTCTAGGCGATACCCATACAGTGCATCAATGAGTCGCCTGTCCCGTACCAAGCTCATCCAAGTGTGTACTGTTCTGCCTGTCTGCTCACCGTAGTGACTGGAGGGGTGTTCTTTGGCGTGTTATTCTCTGAACATCTGAACTCTTCCTTAGTCACCTCCTTCAACTGGGAACTGTACAGAGCTCTCTGTCTACTTTTCTACAGATATTCTTGGAGTGTGTATCTTTAATGTTTTTAAAGTCTCTATTAGGAGCTGTAATAATTCATGAAGAGAGCATAATTTGTCAACTGTTGGAGAGCAGCTGGAATCGGGACCTAGGTCTGTTGTTTTCTGGTCCTCATGCGTGTTTCCTGAATGCTTTGAAGCTGGAGAGCTTAACTTCTGAGTTGAGACTCCTTATGCTGCGCAGATAAACTACCTACCTCATGTGAACATTACCATGCTGGGAACTAGGGTTTCTCCAAAATGGGAACAAAAAACTTCAAAAAAAGATGAAACTAGAAGACAATTCTTATCAACACTGGGACTGCCCCTGACCTCCGCTAATGTATATAGGCGCTAAAGACCTACCTCTTCAATCAACACTAGGGCCCAGATTTATGGTGGCCTAGCACCATTACAACGCCACAGTAGCGTAATTTTTTTACGCTAATGTGACTTTGGAAGGGCAAAAATGCTTTGCCATATTTACAAAGTGGCGCAATGCCTGCATTGTGACATTTTTTAACCCCTTGTACACACATTATGCCTGCACCAGGCCTAATGTATGCAAAGGAGGCGTTCTGGATCTATGAATCTATGAGATTCCTTTGCTCTATTTATATCGGCATTTTTTAACACCAGTAAAGAGCAGGCGGCTTCTGGGTGCTTTGCAAGATTAGCGTCAAAATTTTGGACGTTAGTCCTGCAAAGCACCAGACTAGCGTAAAAAATTACAACGCTAGTCCCTCTGACTACCGCAATGGTGTGCTGTATTTTAAATATGGAGCACACATGGTGGCATTAGGGGGGCACTAAGGGGCGCAAGAAAAGTGGCACTGCACTATGTGCAGTGCCACTTTTCATAAATATGGGCCTACATCTCCAAACAATAGGATTCAGCACCCATGAACACCCTGCCTCATTGTAAATAACCCTGTATCGTAACTAAGGGCTCTCGCCTTTTTACAGTACTCTGTTACATCTAGCCAGGTTTGCATTCTACAAATATTCATACATACATAAATATATACTTCTTGGCCATCGTATGTGGCTGTTGTTTCTGCTGGTTCAAGTGGTGCAATGACCCAATTGTTGAACAATATTATTTCCTCTACCTTTTCTTTAAACACATGCATTTCTGTATCGAATCAAATCACCTTTTTCAGGATTTGCAAAAATGAATCATTTAGATTTTACTAAAGATGTGGCCTTCTGTAACTGTATATGCTTGTGGCATGCCTATATAGGTTAAGATGTATGCACAAAAACAGTTAGGCAGATCACAGCTGTAGCAACAAAATATATTAAGCCACATAGGGTCAAAGGTACTAAGCCCTTTTGCAGTCACAATCCCTGTGATTCACAGAATCACAGGATATACAACCACATGAGGCCTGTTTGCAATGTACAAAACCCATTTTACGAGTCAGAAAAGTTTTTCTCTCTCTCAAATAGGTTTTGTGGTCACACCGAGTTACAACCTAAAAGGGGCGGTCAGAGGTATTTCTTCTAAATTGTGGTTCAGTACTGAATGTGTCAATGAATTGTGACTACAATTAAGGTGCAAACCATTGATCAGTTATGGACTCCTCAAAGGAAGTAGTGACTGATTTATTAGGAGGAAGGGATCTCTTTGGAGCCCTCTCTCTTTTAAGATTCATTCTGGCAGCCTCACGGAAAATACACAGTGGTCCATGAGCCCTGCCCATGAAGTTTACTAAAACAGATGTTTTTTAAAGCAGCACCACTCTTTTAAGGAACACGCACTGTTTTAAAAAACAGCCTTTATTTTGGAATGCAACCATAGAGATTGTAGTTTGCAGCCAATTAGCCCAGTGATAGCAGTCATTCACCAGGGGTCACAAACAGTGACCTACCTAAATGTATATAAATTAGGCAGGTCTTTCTGCAGCTCCCTGTGATTCATTATTTGCTGAGTTGACCTTTTATTACAGAGATTAATTCAGAAAATCCTATTGTATTCTCAGAAATTCAGCACAATTTGTGACCACTTTTTGCTTAAGAAATAGTAGTACTTTGGCCCATGGACTTAAGGCAGTCAGTGGCTGAAAATGATCATATTTAGTACCCATGAAAGAAAGCTGGTTGTGGTACATTCATACAAGTTTGATTCAATGTGTCTTTAATTGCATTAATTCTAAAACAAATATGTGAAAAATAATTAGTAAGACAAATGACAGATCAAAAATAAAGGTTATGAGATAAACAACAAAAATTGAAATGATGAAATAAAGAAATTCACAAATTGCATGGAACAAAAATTGGTGGTAAGTAGATTCAGAAAGGGGGGAAGGGAAGGTGGTTCACTTTACTACCTCAAATAGAATAATTGCTGGTGGGGGGCGGGGGAGTGGAAGGAAAGGAAGAACCAAGAGAGACTGAAGGGTAAGGAAGTAGTGAGGAAAGGGGTGGGATTTTCTCCATTTAAAATTGGCATAAATCTTACTACGGCAAAGTTAACTTTAAAAGGAATTTAAGGGACAAATTTGTCAACATTTCACGCAATGCAAAGTGTATCTGCATTTGCAGGCAGGATTTTTTTTGTGCAGAAAGGAACACCTTCCTGCACAAAAAAACAATCCTCTGAAGCTTTCCCTCTTTGTATGTGTGCTGGAAAATGCAGTACACATGGAAAGAGGAAATAACAAGGTGAAATAGAGCTGTAACTCTGGATTTAGCAAGCACCACAGCTCTACGCAAGATGTCCTCGCATTCATTGGTAAATCGGACTTAAGTGGTGCATTGTCTTTACCTTACCGTGCGTGGTACCATGGCAACATAACGCTGATAAATCTGGTCCAAGGGTTATAGAAAATATTATGAAAAATTAACACATTATTAGTAGAAATCCACCTTTTTGACTTCTGACAAAAACTTGTTTTTCGAACCAAATGATTCAAATTATTCACAAACTTGAAAACCGAATGTTCATCTTCATATAATGTGATATGTGGCCACATAAAGAATTGTAAAATTCACAGCAAAGTCGATGTGAAGATTCGGAAACAGGCAGACCGTTTCCTCTTCGAATTTTAAAAACAAGAAAACTTGCTACTTTGCTATGTAAATATAATACTGAAACAAGGTGTAATGGTTACGGGCACGTCAATGTAAAAAGGCAGACTGATTTCCTTTTTTCCCTTCACAAAATGATAAAACCACAAAAAGATGACGCCAAATTACTTTTCAAGGAGGTAACTTTATAACAAATAAGGTGTTAGTAGGCGGTAGTGAGTCATTTAAACTGTACCTTAACTTCTAACCGCAAAAGAAATGACTAAGTAAAAAAGAACAAGCAGGACGGATAAAGATCATCTTTCAGACACAAAGTCAGGAAAACTGAGCGTCTAATAATTCAGACGGGCAAAGCCAATGAGGTAATTGTGTGGTTTAATGTAATCCGTATGTTTTGACAGCTTGATTCCACTTTTTTTGGTAATTGCAAGGAAATGTGGTCTCCAATTCCCGGCAATGTCCAAACAACAGACACATGGAAGAACGACTTCCTTTGGCGACTCAAGCACTGAAAAATGAAACTCAGCCAACCACTGGGCAACTAGTCATACTGTATATGGGCTTTGTTCTTTGGGATCCAAAGCAGTGATCAAATCAATAATATTCAGAATCATCTATCACGTTGGTGAACTCTTCACCATTAAAGCCCCTTGCGCAGTCCGGGCGTCACTTCTTCCCCATAAAAAATTATGTACTAGGGCGCGAGGAGATTATAAATAAGCACCAAAGTTATTTTGTGAAAACACGTCCGCAGATTGGCGGCTGCTTTTACTGTCTGCAAATCCAACACAAGTTGCTCTCAACAATGGTGCTTCTTTACTACGAATATGAAATTAGGAAACCTAACTATTTAATCCACTTTAATTAAATTTGTGATTTTAATAGACGTTTTCTGGTTGCGTGCCTGTTAATCTTGGTACTTTTCTAAATTCAAAAGAGTAGACGTATTTTCGGTAGATGCAGGTGAGCGCCTCACTTAAAGTGCAATATTTTCACTGACTAGCACACTGCCACTTTTAGGTCCAGTTAAGATAGCAGTACCGATTGAGTCCTTTGAAAAAATGCATCATAATGCACTTTTTAGCGGGAAATGGGTAAGCCTTAGACACATTTGTTGAAAGAACACATGCAACCATTTGGCTTCTTAACTGTCGTTTATCATCTGTGGAATTTATTTGTTTATTGTGGAAATCTGGAAAGCAAATCAATCTCTCTTCAGGACCTCAGCAAAAGGAATAGAAGGCACAACGTGAGTGAAATGTTTTAATGCCATGTCAACAAAAAAGGGAGTGAAAAGTGGCTCTATTTAGACTAATTTACACCTCAAAACAATATAGGGCACTCCTGCTACCACGCTGAGCCAATCACAAAACACAAGGATTTTGGGGGTCTTTTGGTTGATATGGTCATAAGTATTTCTTAATGAAATTTCACGTTGCAGACACTGTTGTCTTATAAACACAATTATTTATTGTTGCTAAGTTAGCAACCAATGTAGGTTAACTTACAATATCAAATGATTGAATTAGACACCATTCACTGCAATTTGAGATTAGCAGAGCTATGAGGTCCCTAGCAACTGCCAAATAATATTATGACTGGTCCTGTTAAATTGTAATTTGTTGATACAGGGGCAGTACTATTTCAAGCTGACATCCCTATTCGGGACTAACACACATCTGAATCTATACAGGGAGCTCAAGAATGCTAAAGCTAGGATGTGGCTTACAGCAGGGACAAGAAAGGAAAGAGGTTGGCCACCAGTACTAACCCATAGTGCATGGCCTGGGGAACACTCTCTTTAGATTTGGTTGAACATTACGGAGTGTAGACCTGCAGAATACTTTTATAAATTACAATTTCAGCATTTCCTGAACTCGAAAGCTGCACCCTTTAAATTAACAAAGTCCAAAGAGGATATTTTAAAAAAATGTTCCATTCAGACCCCTTCGCGTTTACTCATAAATAAGTCAAAGGGGCACTGGTGAATGCACTAAAAAACGAACAAAAATGACAATAACAAGTACGATAGAGAAATTAATCAAACATTTGGACTGTTACTATTTAAGAAAAAAACAAAAAAACTTGCATCCTCTAATCTCTGCATAATATTATATGAACAAGCAAATACCAGGATTATGGATTCATTGAAAGCCGTCCTTAGACAGGAAACCAGAACACTGTTCCATGAAATGGTACAATAGACTCAACAAATGCTCGCTTAACTAGGAAGGGAATATATTATCTTAGTGTCGACATTGCAACTGTAGAAGGGGAATATAAAACTCAAAAGAATTAGATGATTCCAAAATTAACTTAAAGGCACTATTGCCAAAACTGAACAATAAGGGAAAGAATTAATTCAAGAAAAAATCCTAAACTGAAAGAAGATGACTATGACTTTTGCAACAGCACGTATAACGATACGCAGATACAAACTGAGAACAGACAACCTGGAAAACACAAGAGGGCTTACCTTACCAGCTATGGAACTATACTATGCAAATGGTGCATCAACCACAACAACCAGTTGAGAGGATGAAATAGAAGGCATGATGGTGTAGCACAAACAACAGGAATACCCCCAATCGACCAAACATATCAATAAGAATTTTTAGATGAAGGTCAAGGAAGGTCACCAGGCAAGGTAAAAAAAGAACCAGTTTCACATCACTCATCAGTGAAAGGCACACAAAGGTCAGAAAAGAAACCACATTTTTCAACATTTCAAAAAATATATTTCCAATCATCATTAAACCACTCCAGAAAGGATTATCTTTCATTCCCCTACTGAATGGCATTTACTTTAACATAGACTATAAAGTCTGTGTTTCTAGTTATATGATGGCTGTTCTCATACTCTCTTGGAGTTTTTGGCTCTTTAAATGTGCAATTACTGTACTGTGCTTACAAGACTTGCCATTGCCCCAGTATAGAACCCTGATTTTTCTTTAATCCAGGTTGTGTATTTAATTGGTTACAGAATATCTCAAATTTTTCTGACTCTTCTACATGTATTGCTACAATTACTCTCACAAAGCCTATTTATAGTATTATAACCTAGCAGAACACCCTATTAAATTACTTCTTGATGGTCCTAAAACTAAAAGAGAATGTAATTATTACTCTCACTGTGGCTTTGAGATGTTCCTTTAGATGTTCATTTGGGGAAATTTGGTTGAGGAGTGAAATTTTGTTCTTAAGGAGGTGGCGTTCCCTAGTGAATGGTTCCAGTTTATCAGTGGCTATTTGTAATACTTTGGATGAGTATCTCCATGCCTTAAGTCTTCTCATTAGTTCTTCTTAGGTACCTCATAATATCGATCTGTGATGTAGTTTGTCATTAAGCTAGTCAGTTTTCATAAGGCATATTCCAAGTCACTGTATCAGAGAGACACCTATAGGCATGGTTTGTACTGTTTTCTGCTGTGTGTTTTTTTATATATCGGGTTCAATAATTAGTTGTCCTTGTTTTCTAGCAATATGTTGAAGAAAACAATGCTTGTGCAGTTATAATTCATTGCCTGACTGATATTTAAATTGTTGTTATTAAGGAGTCTCAGAAATGTTCCAAGATCAGACCAGGTGAATTTCCATACCATAAAATTAAAAAATCATCTATGCTGCACAACTAAAGGGTTATCACAGGCCAACATTCTGATGCTTCTTCTCATGGAACACCTGCTTCTCCCACAATCCCCAAAACACATATTTGTAGCTAGGGCAAAGCAGCCACCCAAATCCATTGCCTTCACCTGTTTGTAAAAATCATTCTGAAATGGAAAAACATTCGTATTTAAAAAAGATCTTCATAATTCAAAGCAACATTCTGCGATGCTCATAAAGTGCAATAGGCCTCATACGCCAAACACATTTACAGGCCTTGATCCCCTTTTGATAGTAGATGGATATATACAGACAATTAAAATCAAGGTCTACAACAGATCTCTAAGATTTAACTCATTTATCCTAGGTTTTGAGATTAACATCAGTACAATCTCTCATATAGCTAGACAGAGTCTTAAAAAGAGTGTTAGAAATGGGCTCTGTAGTTGGCAGAGGTATACACCCTTTTCCAAGTAGGGACCTCAATCCTAGTCAGGGTAAATCACACACAATCCAAATTATCCTGTGCCCACCTTCTGCTAGCTTGGCACTGAGCAATCAGGCTTAACTTAAAAGGCAATGTGTAAAGTGTCTGTGCAATAACAGTGAAAACACCACAGAAATACGCCACACAGGTTTAGAAAAATATATACTATTTATCTGGTTAAATTAAGTCAAAACGATAAAGATTCAATAAGCACAAGTTGAGATATCACTTTTGCAAGATTAAAAAGTTTCAAATCTAAGAAATCAACAGTTGACTCTTGTTTGCACAAAGTACCTGGTGTGCGTCAAAAATAACATGCACGGAGACCACAGAGGAGGAAAAGCGTGGAAAAATAGGGTGTGTGTGTCGGATTTTCTGACGCGGCACAGACGATGCATTATTTCTTTCCACGCTGCAAGTGGCTTTGTGCCGATTTCGGGTGTGCAGCCTAGGTTCCTCACTGCGATGCAGGGATCTTTTTGTCACCCAGTTGATGCGGGGAAATCCTGGGCCTGTGGGACGAAGTCACAGGCCTTACGTTGATCCAGTATGGCGATGCATTGAATATTCTATCGCACTGCATAAGATGCACAGATTCTTCAATTGGGAAGTCGGCTGCGTTGTTCCGGCTCGGCTGTGCAGCAATTTCTGGGTCACAAAATGGCTCTGCATTGTTTCCAGCAGGCTGTTCATCGATTTTTGGCACACAAGGAGATTCCTGAAGAGATTAAGGGGGTCATTACAACATTGGTGGTAAAATCCGCTTACCGCCGTGCAGAAGACCGCCAACACTCCACTGCGGCCGCGGAATTCCGCCACAGCTATTATAACCCACATTTCGGAATCCGCCAAAATTCAGACACCCACACAAGTCCGCCACACCAAAGGTCATTGATAAACTGGCGTAAACAAAACCTCCACCGTCATGCCAACAGAAACACGCCCATGCTATCACGACCCACGAATCCACCCGGTGATCTTTCAACCGCGGTATTCCATTGGCGGTACACACCGCTGCTCTCAAAATACACACACATCTCCAAAACACCGCCACTTTGGACAATTCGAAATACACATACCTGATACACATACACACACCACTCCCACACAATCAATACTATATAAAACACACACCCACATCATCCACAAACCCTTACGACCAAAAATTTAGACGAAGGCCAGAGAGACAGCACAGCATAGACAACCCCACCATACAGAGGCACACAACACCATCACCCACACTACTTCCACGCACACAACACCACACACCACTACATATCACCACACTCATCACCACATACACCACCCCACACATCACCTACACCACCCCATGTCACGGCAAAGACACCCCAGGTTCTCGGAGGAGGAGCTCAGGGTCATGGTGGAGGAAATCGTACGGGTAGAGCCACAGCTATTTGGATCACAGGTGCAGCACACCTCCATAGCTAGGAAGATGGAGCTATGGCAAAGAATAGTCGACAGGGTCAACGCCGTGGGACAGCACCCAAGAAATTGGAAGGACATCAGGAAGAGGTGGAACGACCTATGGGGGAAGGTGCGTTCTGTGGTCTCCAGGCACAACATTGCGGTACAGCGGACTGGCGGCGGACCCCCACCTCCTCCCCCACAACTAACAACATGGGAGGAGCAGGTCTTGACTATTATGCATCCTGAGGGCCTCGGAGGAGTCGGTGGAGGAATGGACTCTGGTAAGTCAAATCTTAACTATCATATCCCCCACCCTACCTGCATGCTATCACAGACCCCCACCCTCACCCCCTTCCCTATCACTCCAACTCCTCACATATGTACTACTAACACAAACTACCCATCCCAACATCAAGCCCTGCATGACACAACAAAGCATGGACACCCATCACTAAAGCATGCCCACTGCACATACCCACAACACCCCCCTCAACCATCATCACACAAGCCCCCCACACAGGAATGCTAGCACTGGGGTACACGCTCACCCACCCATTGCACAACATGACACACACAGATGCAATAATCATGCTTTTATACCCCTGTAGGACCACTACCCAACGTCACCAGACAGGAGGGTCCAGACATCTCTACCCCACCCACAGAAGAGGCCCACAGTGATGACAGCAGCTCTGTCCAACTGGATCCAGATGACCAGCCCGGACCATCGTGGGCTTCGGGACAGTCGGTTCCCCAAACCCAGTCACAGGCCACCACAGACCTTCCACCCTCTGGTAACACCAGCACAGCACCCACCCAGCGGGCCCATACCTCCGTACCCAGGACACGTCAATCAGCTGTGTGTCCACCACTACAGGGAACCCAGGATAACCCACCACCCCAACAACAACAGGGACCTGGGGGCAGTGGTAGTGGGCACACGGTCCAGGGGACTGAGGCCCAGGAACACAGGGGAGCTGGGAGGGCTGCTGTGCGACAGGGGCCGGACAGGCCTAGGGAACCCACTCTCCACGAAGCCCTATCCTCCATCATGGGAGCCTACCACCACTCCCAGAAGACGATGGCAACGGTACTAGCCAAGTTTCAGGAGACCCAGCGCATGCAGGAGGAACAGTATTTGGGCTTCAGGGAGGAACTCAGAACCATCAGCTTCGCCCTGGGCACCATCGTAGGGGTGCTGAAGGAGATACTTAGCACCAGGAGGGACACTGTGGCACTCCAAGGGGCCCCTGACACTAGCATGGACGAAGAACTGCCCACCACCTCCGCCGGCGCTAGTGGACAGGAGGCACCGCCACAGGACCACCACTCGAGCACCCCACCCCCTGCAGACGGAGAACCACCCCGCAAGCGGTCCCTCAGATCCAGGAACAGCACAGAGCACGATGCCAACACCCCCGCCAAGAAATGAGACCACCCTGATTGTCATCCCACTGTCCCACTTTGTAACCCTGTCCATATTGGAACTGCCCCAGCTCCACTTCCTATGCCCATATGGGCAGTGCACCTGTGAGACTAATAGACTGAACTCTGCCATGGACATTCCTCCACCATCACCCCTCACCATTTTACCACCCCCCTCCAATATTTAGCACTTCAATAAACACCCTTGAAGCACAAAACAATCTGGAGTCAGTCTGTGATTATGAAAATATGTATTAGCAATTACAGTGAAAAAATCCGTTCTCAAATGTAATGTCAACATACCTATGTCACACATCTCAAGTCCATGAGGAATCTAAGCAGATGACACACGTTGGTAACCACACCTGTGAAACCGTAATGGAAATGTACAACTCAGTTACCATATACTGGATGAAATCGACAGACAGGATGGAGGTAGAAGTGTGAAAGTACTTGTAGTAGGCATGAATGTGTTCTCACCTGTGCGTCACTGGAAATATTGCTTGATAACTGAGTCCCTGTTGTCAATGTCTTCTTCCTCTGCTTCCTCCTCATCACTGTCCACAGGCTCCACAGCTGCCACAACACCGTTATCTGGACCATCCTCCTGCAGAAAAGGCACCTGTCGTCGCAAAGCCAGATTGTGAAGCAGACAGCAGGCCACGATGATATGGCACACCTTCCTTGGTGAGTAGAATAGGGAACCACCTGTCATATGGAGGCACCTGAACCTGGCCTTCAGGAGGCCGAAGGTGCGTTCGATCACCCTCCTAGTCCGCCCATGGGCCTCATTGTAGCGTTCCTCTGCCCTGGTCCTGGGATTCCTCACTGGGGTCAGTAGCCATGACAGGTTTGGGTAACCAGAGTCCCATAATAGCCACACCCGGTGCCTCTGGAGTTGACCCATCACATAAGGGATGCTTCTATTCCGCAGGATGTAGGCGTCATGCACAGAGCCAGAGAACATAGCATTTACCTGGGAGATGTACTGGTCTGCCAAACATACCATCTGTACATTCATCGAATGATAACTCTTCCGGTTCCTGTACCTGTTCACTCCTGTGGGGGGGGACCAGAGCTACATGGGTACCATCAATGGCACCTATGATGTTAGGGATACGTCCAAGGGCATAGAAGTTACCTTTAACTGTAGCCAAATCCTCCACCTGAGGGAAAACGATGTAGCTCCGCATGTGTTTCAGCAGGGGAGACAACACTCTGGACAACACATTGGAAAACATAGGCTGGGACATCCCTGATGCCATGGCACTGACCTTTCGCCTGCCACTCCTGCAAACGTATCTTCCACCACGCAACTACAATGACCACCAGCCCACGCGCCATCAACCACCTCAAATGCATCCTGGTCAATGCTCGATCCGTCCACAAGCACGCCGTTGAACTCTGGGACCTCCTGGACTCCACAGCACCGGACGTCGCCTTAATCACGGAGACCTGGATGAACGACTCTTCGGCCCCAGACATCGCCATAGCCATCCCCGAAGGCTACAAGATTTCCAGGAAAGACCGCACCAACCAAGTAGGAGGAGGAATCGCCATCGTCTTCAAAGACTCCATCAGCGTCACCACCTCCACCGAAGACACCCCCCTCGCCGCAGAACACCTGCACTTCCAGATTCGCACCGACCCCAGGACCACCCTCAGAGGATCCCTCATCTACCGTCCCCCCGGACCGCGCGCCCCTTTCAGCGACTCCATCACCGATTTCGTCTCCCCGCACGCCCTCGCCACGCCGGACTACATCCTCTTAGGTGACCTCAACTTCCATCTGGAACACAACAACGACCCCAACACCACCGCCCTGCTCGACAACCTCGACAACCTCGGCCTCAATCAACTGGTGAACACCCCCACCCACATCGCCGGACACACGCTTGACCCCATCTTCTGCGCCAGCAAACATGTCTCCTTCAGCCACGCCTCCGCTCTACACTGGACTGACCACAGCTGTGTCCACTTCACATTCCGACGCGAGACCCGCCACCTCCGCACTCAACCCATCCCTCGTCGACAGTGGAACAAAATCCCCGAAGAACAGCTCTTCTCCGCGCTCCCCGTCAACCAACCTACCCTCACCACCGACGACCCCAACGACGCAGCCCTCAGCCTCACGAACTGGATCACCAACTGCGCAGACAACCTTGCTCCCCTCAGACGCATGCATCGACAGGCCAACACTAAAAAACCTCTCTGGTTCTCTGACACCCTTAAGGAATCGAAGAAAACCTGTCGCGCCCTCGAGAAAGCCTGGCGCAAGGACCACACCGCTGACAACATGACCGCCCTCAAGAACGCGACCCACGAACACCACCACCTGATCCGCGCAGCCAAAAGGAATTTCTTCACCGACAGACTGGACAAAAACAGCCACAACAGCAGAGAACTCTTCAGCATCGTTAAAGAGTTCTCCAACCCCAACGCCAAAGCCATCACGCCCTCACAAGACCTGTGCAACTCCCTCGCCACCTTCTTCCATCACAAGATCACCGACCTCCACGACAGCTTCGGACACCAGACCCAGCCAAGCAACACCGAACCCACACCCCCTGCCATCACCCTCAACGCCAGGACCCACATCAACACTGAAGAGACCAAAACCACCATGAACTCTATCCACTCCGGCGCCCCCTCGGACCCCTGCCCTCACTTCATCTTCAATAAAGCCGACGACATCATCGCCCCGCACCTCCAGACCATCATCAACTCCTCTTTTTCATCTGCTACCTTCCCCGAAAGCTGGAAACACGCTGAAGTCAACGCCCTACTAAAGAAACCTACGGCTGACTCAAGCGACCTGAAGAACTTCCGCCCCATCTCGCTCCTCCCCTTCCCTGCCAAGGTAATAGAGAAGACCGTCAACAAACAGCTTACCAACTTCCTGGAAGACAACAACCTTCTCGACCCTTCACAATCCGGATTCCGAACCAACCACAGCACTGAAACCGCCCTCATCTCAGTCACAGACGACATCAGAACCCTGATGGACAACGGTGAAACAGTCGCCCTCATCCTCCTCGACCTCTCGGCTGCCTTCGACACCGTCTGTCACCGCACCCTAATAACCCGCCTCCGCTCCACCGGGATCCAAGGCCAGGCCCTGGACTGGATCGCCTCCTTCCTCTCCAACCGCTCTCAAAGAGTCTACCTCCCACCTTTTCACTCAGACCCCACCGAGATCATCTGCGGTGTCCCTAAAGGCTCCTCGCTCAGCCCGACACTCTTCAATGTCTACATGAGCCCCCTCGCCGACATCGTACGCAAGCACAACATCATCATCACCTCCTACGCCGACGACACTCAACTTATACTTTCCCTCAACAAGGACCCCGCCAGCGATAAGACCAACCTACAAGATGGCATGAAGAACGTCGCAGATTGGATGAGGCTCAGCCGTCTAAAACTGAACTCAGACAAAACAGAAGTCCTCATCCTCGGCAACACCCCGACCGCATGTGACGACTCCTGGTGGCCCACGGCCCTTGGCACTGCACCGACCCCCTCAGACCACGCCCGCAACCTCGGCTTCATCTTGGACCCTCTTCTCACCATGACCAAACAAGTCAATGCCGTGTCCTCCTCCTGCTTCCTCACACTCCGCATGCTTCGCAAGATCTTCCGCTGGATCCCCACCGACAGCAAAAAAAACGTGACCCACGCCTGGACTACGGCAACACCTTTTATGCTGGGACCACCGCAAAACTCCAAAAACGCCTGCAACGTATTCAAAACACCTCCGCCCGCCTCATCCTCGACGTACCCCGCAACAGCCACATCTCCGCACACCTGAGACACCTGCATTGGCTCCCAGTCAGCAAAAGGATCACCTTCCGACTTCTCACCCACGCACATAAAGCCCTCCACGACAAGGGACCTGAATACCTCAACCGACGCCTCAGCTTCTACGCCCCCACCCGTCTCCTCCGTTCCACCGGCCTCGCGCTCGCTGCCGTCCCTCGCATCCGCCACTCCACGGCGGGTGGGAGGTCTTTCTCCTACCTGGCAGCCAAGACCTGGAACACCCTCCCCACCAGCCTCAGGACCACCCAGGACCACTCCACATTCCGGAGACTCCTCAAGACCTGGCTCTTCGAGCAGCAGTGACCGCCTTCCCCCTAGCGCCTTGAGACCCGCACGGGTGAGTAGCGCGCTTCATAAATGTTAATGATTTGATTTGATTCTTTCAAATGACCCACTTGCAAGGAAATGGAACACTGATAGCACCTGCACTTCAGGGGGGATCCCTGTGGGATGGCGGATTGCTGACATCAGGCCAGGCTCCAACTGGGTACACAGTTCCTGGATTGTGGCATGGTCAAACCTGTAGGTGATGATCAAATGTCGCTCCTCCATTGTCAACAGGTCCACCAGCGGTCGGTACACCGGAGGATTCCGCCATCTCCTCACATGTCCCAGCGGACGATGCCTAGGAAGGACAACAGCGACCACAGAGTCAAACAACTCAGAGGTATGTACCCACAGTCTACACAGAACACAAAACATAATCCCAAAATTTGCCTGTATATGTGTTGAGTCTAGGCCTAGGTATGTGTGACGCAGTTGAAAATGAAGCCATGTGGGCCCCTGAAATGGCGGCTGCCTGACCTCTAAACTGGGACAATGGGATGTGAGGTAACTGCGCTGGCGTCGTACACTGTCGCGGTAGGCGGATGAAGACCGCGGCGCAATGCTGCATTGGTTAACATTGGACCCTATGGGTCCCAGGAGCCAATGACGAAGTGCACCGTCGGTGATGATATGCACCGCCGCGGACGTCACCGCCGCGGACGTGACCACCATTTTCTATCTGTTAAATCACTCGATACCTGATCTTCGACAGGAGAGGACCTACACTGCAAGTGCTACTGTGACCTCGGTCTGGAAGAGACAATGGCTTGTGCGTCTGGGGAAAGGGCCCCTGCCTTCACTGCAGAGGAGTTGGAGAAGCTCGTGGACGGGGTCCTCCCCCAGAACATGCTACTCTACGGTCCTCCAGACTAACAGGTAAGTAAACACGGAGCACGTTGTATGGGCTATGCCTGAGTGTAGGGGGCTGGTTGTAAGAAGGAAGGGGCCACAGTTCTGCGTGCATGAAGGACTGTGAATGCATGTGCCACATGGCAAGGCTAGGGATGTGGGCCACTCACTTCGACGGTGCAGTTGCTAATGACTTCTCTTCTTCCCCTGTACATTTCATGTAGGTCAGCGCCCACCAGAAGAAGGATATTTGGCGTGCCATCGCCAAGGATGTCCGGACCCTGGGGGTCCACCACAGACGGAGCACCCACTGCCGGAAAAGATGGGAGGACATTCGCCGCTGGAGCAAGAAGACGGCGGAGGCTCAGCTGGGGATGGCCTCCCAACGTGGGAGGGGTGCCCGTCGCACCATGACCCCCCTGATGTTCCGGATCCTGGCGGTGGCCTACCCTGAGTTGGATGGGCGTTTGAGGGCATCACAGCAGACACAAGGGGGTGAGTACAACATCATTCTGCGGACTTTGCGTGCAGTGAAGGTGTCTGGGTGGGGGAGGAGGGCTGTGGGTTCCCCTAGGCCAGGGCGAGTTCCGTAGGCTAGGCCCCTCCGTAATGCAGGCCATGTGGCACTCCACTCCACCTCTGTAGAGTGCCAAGTACAGGTATACATGCCCCTGTGTCATCTATGTGTGCAGATGTCCACCATAGCCATGTAGGCCATATCCCAGGTACTGCATCTGTAGAGCCCAACAGCGCGGTGTAGTGCAGGGGGCTGCTGTGTCTGTATTGCCCGCCAACGGTAGCGGTAAGCCATGCACGCAACCTGTCTTTCTTCTGTCGTCCCCCCCCTTTTTGTGGTCTCCCTGTTCTTGTGTGCATCAGCATCATCAGGCGGAGGTACAGTGGCACCGGAGCATGAGGGAGCTGCATCCCATATGGCCATGGAGGGCCACACCACGGACTCTGAATACACCAGTGGGACAGAGGGCGAGGGGAGCTTCACGGCGGTCACAGGATCTGCAACCAGCGACACGACTCGTCCTCCGATGGGAGGTCCCTTGTGGTGGCGGCAAAATCTGGGCCCCCCATTTCTACAGGTACAGCCGCCACCCCCCTACCAGCACCGCCCTCCCAGCAGCCCCTCAGCCTTCGGCCCGTGGGCATCACCTTCGCCCCAGGCACCTCAGCCCCTGCCCCTGTCACCTCTGCTGCCCTCAGTGAGGAAGCCATTGACTTCCTCAGGTCACTCACTGTTGGGCAGTCTACCATTTTGAATGCCATCCAGGGTGTAGAAAGGGAATTGCAACACACAAATGCATTCCTGGATGGCATTCATTCTGGTCAGGCTGCCCTTCATCGAACCCTGCAAACTCAGGCCTCAGCAATGATGGCAGCCATTGTCCCTGTCTCTAGCCTCCCCCCTCCAACTTCCTCCACCCAGACCCAATCCCCTGTACCCCAGCCTATCCCAAGCACACCATCAGACCATCATGCACACACGTCAACACACAAGGGAAGCTCAGGCAAACATAAGCACCACACATCCCACAGGCACTCATGCAAGCATCACACACATACAGACACAGCAACATCCACTGCCTCCACTGTGTCCCCCTCCTCGTCGTCTCCCTCCTCCCTCCCAGTCTCATCTACACTCTCACCTGCATGCACTACCACTACAGCCACTAGGTCCCGCACCAGCACACCCACCACGACACCCCACTCACCTGCACTCACCACCCCCACTACCATTTACACGTCCCCTGTGTCCTCTCCTAGTGTGTCGGTGACGCCCCCTCCCAAAGTACACAAACGCAGGCACACACCCACCCAACATACATCCACCTCACAACAGCCTCCAGCGCATGCACCTGCACCCAATGCCACAAAAGTTACACCTCCTACCACCACATCCTCTTCCTCCACTCCCAGACCCCCTCCAGCTACCCGTCCCAGTGTTCCTAAGAAACTTTTCCTGACCAAGCTTGACCTCTTTCCCACCCCCCCTCCAATTCTTAGGTCCTGTACTAGCACCTCAGCCAAAAAATCTCCGGGACCAGTGGTGCCTGTTGTTAGAGGTATGTGGAGTGCACCGGGCACCAGGGCAGCCAGTGTGACACGGAGCCACAGCACAGCCAGTCCCCCCCCTGTGAAGCACCAGAAGTTGGACAGTGCCCGGCGGGAGTGGGGGAAGACTCCAGCCAGCAAAGCCGCTCACAAGGGTCCCGGGGGGAGTGTCCACTCAGCTGTGACTCCTCCCAAGGTGGGGAAGGGGCAGAAGAAATCGCCAAAGTCTGGGAGGAGCAGCACGGCGGAGAAGACCGCCATCATCCCCGCTGCCCAGGAGGCCACCGCCAGCCCCATCGTCAGTGGCCAGGAGGCCACCGCCAGAGTCAGTGCCCAGGAGGGCAGCCTCATCGTCAGTGGCCAGGAGGCCACCGCCAGAGTCAGTGCCCAGGAGGGCAGCCCGATCGTCACTGGCCAGGAGGCCACCGCCAGAGTCAGTGCCCAGGAGAGCAGCACGATCGTCACTGGCCAGGAGGCCACCGATCGAGAGTCAGTGCCTAGGAGGGCAACCCCATCGTCAGTGGCCAGGAGGCCACCACCAGCCACAGCCCAGCTGCCCAGGAGGGCCCCAGCAGCCACAGCCCAGCTGCCCAATGAAGGACCGCCAGCCCCAGCCCAGCTGGGCAATGAAGGACCGCCATGGCAAGCACCGCTGAACAGGTCAGAAACTGCAAACTCAAGCACCGCTGAACAGGGCAAGCACCGCTGAACAGGTCAGAAACTGCAAGCTCAAGCACCGCTGAGCAGGGCAAAGACCGCCATGGCAAGCACCGCTGAACAGGGCAAGCAACGCTGAACAGGGCAAAGACCGCCATGGGAATCACCGCTGAACAGGGCAAGCACCGCTGAACAGGTCAGAAACTGCAAACTCAAGCACCGCTGAACAGGGCAAAGACCGCCATGGCAAGCACCGCTGAACAGGGCAAGGACCGCCAACTCAAGCACCGCTAGCCCATGAGCGGCAGGGGCAGTGACGCAACTGGGACCGTCACGGGGAGAGTGATGCACTCTGGGACCAGTCTCCCTCCAGAACCAGTGGAGACATGCATGCACTCCGTCTGTCCTTAACAGGATGAAGCACTCTGGGCACCAGTCCCACTCCAGTACCAGTGGAGACATGCATCCACTACCTCTCTCCTTAACAGGATGAAGCACTCTAGGCACCAGTCCCCCTCCAGAACCAGTAGAGACATGCATCCACTACCTCTGTCCTTAACAGGATGAAGCACTCTGGGCACCAGTCCCCCTCCAGAACCAGTGGAGACTGTTATCCACTTGAGAGACTGTGGCTTTGCACTCCCCAGGATGGTACAGTGGGCAACCCACCCACTTGTGAGACTTGAGAGACTATGGCTTTGCACTCCCCAGGATGGTACAGTGGGCAAACCACCCACTGGAGAGAATTGAGAGACTGTGGCTTTGCACTCCCCAGGATGGTACAGTGGGCAACCCACCCACTCTAGAGACTTGAGAGACTGTGGCTTTGCACTCCCCAGGATGCTACAGTGGGCAAACCACCCACTGGAGAGACTTGAGAGACTGTGGCTTTGCACTCCCCAGGATGGTACAGTGGGCAACAAACCCACTGTAGAGACTTGAGAGACTGTGGCTTTGCACTCCCCAGGATGGTACAGTGGGCAACCCACCCACTTGTGAGACTTGAGAGACTGTGGCTTTGCACTCCCCAGGATGGTACAGTGGGCAAACCACCCACTTGTGAGACTTGAGAGACTGTGGCTTTGCACTCCCCAGGATGGTACAGTGGGCAACCCACCCACTTGTGAGACTTGAGAGACTGTGGCTTTGCACTCCCCAGGATGGTACAGTGGCCAACCCACCCACTTGTGAGACTTGAGAGACTGTGGCTTTGCACTCCCCAGGATGGTATAGTGGGCAAACCACCCACTTGTGAGACTTGAGAGACTGTGGCTTTGCACTCCCCAGGATGGTACAGTGGGCAACCCACCCACTGTAGAGACTTGAGAGACTGTGGCTTTGCCCTCCCCAGGATACATCAATGGGCATGGAGCCCCCTCGTGGATCTGGCGTGGTGCACTCATCCGGCTGAGGTGCCCCCCCTTCCCTTCCCCCTGAGGTGCCTGTTGTATTTCTATCTGATGCCCCGGCAGTGTTCTCTCCGTTTTGATCAGGTATCTGATGTGGGCCCCGCCCATGCATTTTTGGCCCAGTGGTCCACGGACAATGAATGGTGCATTACCTGCACTACTAATCGTGATGTATATTTTGTTGAATGTGTAATTATATCTGTATACATTTGGTTACTGTATTTTGATATATTACAATGGTTGAACTCATTTCCTTTTGTCTTTGCATTCTTCCGGGGGGTTGGAGGTTGTTACTGTAATGTTTGGATATGCATTGGTGTGTGTGTTGTAGTAGGTGAGTGTCGGGGTGGGGGTGGGGGTGTTGCGTGTGTGTGTCCCTGACTTTTGCCTCACCCTCCCCTATGTCGTAGGTGCAGTACTCACCGTTGTCTTCGCCGCCGGCGTTGATGATGGTCATATAGGAGCAGGAAGATTATCGCACGGAGAATTTGGAGTTCCGGTTCCATGGTGTCGTCTTTCCTCATGGGGTGTGTAGAAGTGAGCGTTTTCCCTTTGAAATGGCTGTTTCCGCCGTGTTTTTATCTGCGGTGAATCCGCCCTGGAAAAGGTGGTGGATTGGTAGGTTGTGATACTGTGGGCGGTACATTGTCTCCCGCCTGTCTGTTGGCGGTGACCGCCAAGCTGTTTGTCTGTACCGCCGTGGCGGTCGGAGTGTTACAGTGGCTGTCTTTGTTGGCGGTTTCCGCCACGGTCATAATTCCCATTTTTTTACCGCCGGCCTGTTGGCGGTCTTACCGCCGATTTAACACCATCCGCCAGGGTTGTAATGACCCCCTAAGTCTTTTTGGCCCTGAGACTTCAGAAAACAGGAGGCAAGCTCAATCCAAGCCCTTGGAGAGCACTTCTCAGCAAAGTCAGAGGACAGCAAGGCAGCAAGGCATCAGCAGGGCAGCAGTCCTTCTCAGCAAAACAGTCCAGATGAGTCCTTTGGGCAGCCAGGCAGTTCCTCTTGACAAGTTGCAGGTTCAGGGCCAAAAGTGTCTAATTTGGTGGGTCAGAGACCCAGTTTATATACCCAAAGTGCCTTTGAAGTGGGGGAGACTTCAAAGAGCGGTTTTGAAGTGCACAAGTCCCCCTTTCAGCACAGGTCTGTCTGCCAGGGTCCCAGTTGGGGGTTTGGCAGTCCATTGTGTGAGGGAAGGCCACTAACCTTTGAAATTTAAGAGTCAGGCCCTCTACCCTTCCAGCCCAAGAAGACCCATTCAGTATGCAGATAAGTGCCGGTGTGACTGAGTATCCTGTGTTTGTGGTTGTCTGGGTGTAATGCACAAGGAAGCTGTCAACTAGCCCAGCCCAGATGTTGATTGGAGACAGGCTGTAAGGCACAGATGGATTTTAGGTTCAGAGAAATACTCACTTTCTAAAAGTGGCATTTGTAAAATATTATTATAAAATCTAACCTCACCAAAGAGCAGGATTTTCTATTATCATTCTGGCCATACTAAATATGTCCTGGTTACCACTTTCTTATCAGAATCTACCACTCAAACAATATATGAGGGTAGCCCTAATGCTTTACTATGAAAGGGCCAGGCCTCACAGTAGTGGAAAACAAATATAGGAGCTTTCAACGACCAGGACATTTAAACCACACATGTACAGGTCCTGCCTTTTACCTACTTAGACTCTGCCGTATGAGTTACCTAGGGCCTACCTTAGGGGTGACTTATGTGTGGAGAAAGAGGATTTTTAGGGCTTGGTAAATACTTTTAAATGCCAAGTTGAAGTGGCAGTGAAACTGCACACACAGGCCTTGCACTGGCAGGCCTGAGATATGGTTAAGGGGCTACTTATGTGGGTGGCACAATCAGATCTGCATGCCTACTAGTAGCATTTAATTTACAGGCCCTGGACACATGTAGTGCACTTTACTAGGGACTTACAAGTAAATCAAATATGCCGATTGGGAATGAACTAATGTTACCATGTTTCAGGGAGAGAGCATATGCACTTTAGCACTGATTAGCAGTGGTAAAGTGCCCGGAGTCCTAAAACCAGCAAAAACAGTGTCAGAAAAGTGGAGAGAGGCAGGCGAAAAGTTGGGGAATGACCAGCCTAAGGATGTTAGATCTAACACAGAGGAAAGAGGAAATAGCTTATACATATAGAAGTGTTTTTGAATGGACTCCTAATAAGATTAACTATTAGTCTATGAGGCGGGTTGCTCATGTCCTTAGAAGTTGGAGGTAACAGATAAAAAAGTGAGGATTGTTGATTGTTCTGTTTTTAATATAAGTATTCTTCAAATTCTCGAATTAACTCATCATTAAATTCTAACAACTTTTCTTGGGATCCGTACACGCACCAGATCTCAATGATACCTGGGATCAAAAAGTACCTAGCGCTCTTTATTGCGTAATTGCCTGTTGACTTCTTCAATGCTTTTATCTCTAGAGCCAGTGACCACATTTCTCTGTTTATCAGAGGGTTTGGAAATCACATTCAAATCATTGCCTATACATTTTAAGGCAGATACTGAGATCATAAAAGGTTCTTCTTGCTATTACTAAAGTGCTGTCTTGCGAACAACATATATAGAATCAAAGGCCATATTAGTACAATTCCTAAACTAGGTTTGAATCCACTCTTATTAAAATCATCAATGCTGCTACTCATATAATTTAAAACATCAGCTGCTTGATTCTTTTTAAATTCCTCAGAAAATTCAAAGGAATTTGGAGTGTCATTCTCAAAATTCAAATCATATCCGACACATAGGGGGTTATTCTAACTTTGGAGGAGTGTTAATCCGTCCCAAAAGTGACGGTAAAGTGACGGATATACCACCAGCCGTATTACGAGTTCCATAGGATATAATGGACTCGTAATACGGCTGGTGGTAAATCCGTCACTTTTCCGTCACTTTTGGGACGGATTAACACCTCCTCCAAAGTTAGAATAACCCCCATAGTTTTTACCCGTCCCTGATGGTCCAATGCCTTTCAATTATACTGAGAGGAAACTTTTCAGTTTCCTTACATTGTAGATTATTATGCACTTTAAACAACCTAAACTCCTGTGTTAATTGGCATAAATCAATCCTTATATCAACCTTGTTAAATATGTGCTATCAGAGAAAGAAAGGCCCATATGTAACATTTCCTGCTCATGCTGTGATAAACATCTGTCAGTAAAATTAATTATGGAAACATTCTCAGTCACATTAAGTTTCCTATTCATCATTGTTTATTTATCTGTTTTTTCCTCTTTGCACTCTTTTTCTTCCTACTGCGGATTCTGTTTCACCTGTGTCAAGTTTTTCTGCGTTTTTGTGAACTTTTCTCTTTCCATCTCCCTTTGTCGCATCATCTAAAAAATGCAGTCCATTCAAAGTACCAGGCCAGAGTCATTAGTATCCATGTTATGAAAATCTGAACATAGTTCTGAACTTGAATTCTGTGTGATCCTATCTTGAGCATACATATTCTTTTCTGTTTGTAATTTGTCCCTGATCTTATCATAATTTTTAACAAATGTGAGAATGTTCCTTGCTTACTTTTCATCTTTTTTAGCCCTTAAAAATTTGTCACCACATATTTATTTATTAGTCTAGTTGTTCTAGACAGTTCTGTAAATTTCTGTAAAAGTTTTGATTGTCTTCTTTTCTCCTTCTCCTCTCTTGGCCAAGGTCAAGCTCTAGTTCTGTTACAATTGTACTATAATTCTGTCATGATCTTCCCATGTGTATTTTGTCAAAATTGTTACCATTCAGTTAGAACATTTACCCTAACGGGCAGACATTTTCAAGCATCTTGTAGTTTGGATTAGTGTAAGTATGTGCAGTGTAAATTCTCATACCTCTTGGGATTCTGCCAACATCCAAATCATTTTGTAGTGCAATGGCATCCCACCATTTATTAAATTCATCCAGTTGCAGTTCCCAAGTTCTTTTAATTGTTGAGAAAATGTAAATTTCTCCATACTCAGATTTATACCACTCTAACATTTAGGGTCAGATTTAAGAAAAGTGGTGCTGCACCCAGACCAGTACCAATTTTCTTGCAAGCCCCCTAATGCCACCATGTGTGTGCCGTATCTGAGATATGGTGTACCATGGAGGTAGGTAGGGGACTATCATCAACATTTTTTATGCTAGTTCGGAGCTTTGCAGGATTTGTGCAAAAATGTTGAGCCCATTGAGGCCCAATGTAAACAATGGTGTGCCTCCTTTTAATCTCTTAGATTTCTTTGTGCCATTTTTTCAGCCACCCCAGAATTGGCAAAACCACCCTTTGCATACATTATGCCTGGAGCAGGCATAATGTAGCGCAAAGGGTTACAAAGTGCATTGCGCCACTTTTCTAAATTTGGCGAGGTGATTTTGGCCTTGTTGGGACACATTCGTGTAAACAATAATGATGCTAATGTGGCGCAAGGAGGCCAAAACCAGTAATGGAGCAGACAGGCTGGGCTCTAGTTTCAACTGAATCCAAACAAATAAAGGGTAACAAACAACTGTCTGCCCAAAACCCTATTGAGGCAACATGTGTCAACAGGATGGGAGGCCTATAATATTGCCATATCACATCATAAAACCACAACAAAGAAGACACTTTCACGGACAAATGATGATGTTGGTGCAAGTTTATTATAGCTTTCATACGTGATGTATTTCGACTCAATTCATGAGTCTTTGTCACGGTGGCTGCCATCTTGTTAACAAACACATTAGATAGAAAATGTGAGTGACAATAAAAAGGTCCAGATCGCTGATACATCGTGAAGGTAGGTAATACTATTAAAAAACATTATTTCCTGTATCTTTAATAACTATGTTGCAATTAAATGATTCTGGATGGAAATTTCCCCCAAAAAATTCACTCACTTTGGCTTCAACATGCAAAGTTTTGTGCTGATCCATCAAGAGTAGTGTAACAAAAAAGGGGACTGTCTCAAAACATCTATTCCCCATGTAAACTATACCACGAAACTTTGCTCTCCAATACAGACAAACTGGCTGAATTGATTTTCATCAAGTTTGCCAGAAAGTTAGAATGTTACTCAGAAAATGTGGTTTAAGTGATTTGGTGTACACTCATTCAGACATTTTCAATAAATTAGCATTTGAAAAGTGGCTCAGGTTGGGCATAAAGGAGTTAAGTCTTGGAAAAAGTTAAGTATATTAAACAGTTGGTTCTGTAAAAGGTCTGCAGTTGTAATCAATTAAAAATATAGCCCCTTCTGTTTGGTCAAGGGAACTTTTTCTCCTGTCAGCTATTTCGATCAAGTAGGACTGGTCTCAGTACTGTGGGACAAAAACGTTCTGATTTGCTGGCCCCCAACATTGAATAAAATATTGACCCATCATTAGAGGAGTCATGGACAGACGTGGTCCCCAAGTCTTGAATTTGTAGAATAAAGACCATGTAAGGTGGCAGATACTTTTCTACATGGCAGATTGGTGAATAGAGCCCCGGCTGGGGACTTGCATCCAAAGTCCATTTGAAGCCCTCTCACTGGGTCTGATCAAAGTATCTTAACCTGGTGAAGCAGGGGAGCCCTCCCCTGGAGGACCCCGATCTAGGCACTTTGTAACAAAGTGAGCCCACACTGTAAGGTTAGCTGGCCTGGGTCTGGGTCAGAGCTTCTTAACACAGCAAAACAGGGTAGCCCCACAAGGAGCTCTGCCAGCCTCTCCTAGCCATGGAGCATGCATCACAGGTCCTGGGGTCCCTCACCCAGGGACTGTCGAGTTCTGACCCAGAGCCAGACCTTTTCATCCCACTGAAGTAGGGAATACTCCCCAGGTACTCTGTGGCATGACGTGTAAACCCCAGGTGAGACCCACCAGAGCTCTGGCCTGGGGCCCTTGTAGAGTTTTCTACCCCAGAAGAGCAAAGAATGTTTATCAGGTCACTTCTATGGGGCTTCCAGAACCCATGCACCATCTAGGAGAGCAACCAGAAGGACAGCATGCTGTCAACATACTTGCTGTACTAATCCAGAGCAAGGCCACTAGCCATTCATGTAAAGTGTACACACCAGGTGAGAGAAGAGGATTTACAAGCATATGCATTGCATCTTCTCGAGCCCTGGAAGACTTGTCACTTCTAATGAGACCTCTTTGGGACATTAAAGGCAGCTCGGGATTCTGGACACCGAGTCATGCCCTGAAGTGACAAGTTTTGTTTATTGTCACCAGTAACATTGGTGTGGCAGACTTTGCACAGCCCATGTGGGCATGTTAAATTTCTCACAGGCATAATATAGCACACTGCCTATTATAATTGTACCCACCCTTGCTCATGATTCAATGCTTTCTTGTCTATTGCAGTTCCCTGGTACTGATTTCATGACTTTCCTCTCCCACCTGAAGAGCATTTTGGGTTCACTGTGATTTGAATGGGTGACTTGAATATTCCTACTACTAACATCAAACCTTTTATTACAGTGCACAAAGAACTCTTTTTCTCGCAGTCCCATTGTCTTTTACCTTCCACAATCCTTATCCATCACACTCTCTTTAATAAAATAAAACATTCCTGCCCAAAGACCCCCTCAAACTCTGAGCATGCATCTTTGCTGTATTAGCATACAGCCATCATTATTTCGTTTTTAAACCATTCCAAGCTTGCTGCCTTCATGTGGGTGGGCATCCATCACAGCAGCAATCTTGGAATGTGTTTTCTTACAGCATAAGAACATCATTTCCAAGATAGCTGCCAAGCCTACATACACATGTGCAGTGTTCATCTGGGGAAAATAAATAAGCAACGTCAAAGCAAGTAGCTTTCAAAGGAGCGAACTATTGCATTTGCAATTTGCAACCTCTTGACTTCGTTAATTCTTGTATCCTGCTAGTGTCTGCTGTCCCAAAATCTCTACACCTTATTTAAGGCTAAACTTTTCCTTTTTGGAAGATCTCCCAATTTCTCTACACACCTTGCAGTACGTCTGGACAATGACCAGAGGTCATCCGCTGTTGGTCGGTTATATCGTCATATACACTTTGACGCTGTCTACTATACCCTATAGAATAGGCCAATATGCCAGCCCATCTAAGATAGGTCCCACTCTGTAAGAGTGAAGGCATTTTGCTTCTCCACAATGTCCACTTCACTAACAAATAGCATGCAGCAGTGGCAGAATAGTGTTCTTCATTGTTAAATTATTTTTCCCTTTAAAAATGTAACTCTTTAACAATGTCTTTTTACATTTATGAGGGCTTGGTACTTCCATTTTCATTATTGTTAAAGTATTTTTTTAAAACGATTCCAAATTGGTGGAACACAAATCCATGTAGAAGCATGGGTGTTCATCTTAGAATGATTTTTCATGGTAAGAAACATTTCAAAATAGGCACAATTCATGTGCACATCATGCAGCCATCTTTGATCATTTTGCAAGCAAATTGGCACCTAATCCAAAGATCACAACTGTAAACTCCTTGAATCAGACTGAAAATCACTGATTTTGGACAGAACATGGGCAGCAGCTCGCTCAGTGCAAGAATACTGATCTTCACTGTATTAATAATTAAAGGGTTGCCCAAATTAAACCTCTTGAGTCTTGGGCATATCAACAAAAATAGCAACAAATAAAGACTCTTGAGGGATAGATCCTTGTGTAATTATTTTGTCAACAGTAGCATACTAATTATTATTGGACTAATGTTTTTTCACATTTCGTTTTTTGAACTCACGTTGTATATATCAAATACTGCTAAGGAATAGAATCAATGTGTACCATTCACATAACATGAATCTGTAAACAAAGACATGATTGTGTAAACATAAATTACTTTGTAAACTAATATAAAACATTGAATCCACCATACACTGTCCTGATAGCCAGGTGTTTAGCAGAAGAAGGCAACATGTGTTTGTCAGTCCTATTAGGTCCATCTTTCAGGTAGTGCGCAGTTCAAAGACCAATAGCCTAATATCCCAGCTATCTCACATGTGATGTGGATTAGGCTGATATTCTCAAGGCACTCGAGTTCTTGGTTATTTGTTCTGACTCCTTGTAGAGAAAACGTTGATGCATTTCAGCCTATTTATTTATGGCCTCTTTCGGGTACATAAGCAGTGTGTATCCTTCACTTAGACGAACACAAGCATACCAAAACCCAATGTCATTATGAGTATAGGTTAAGAAACCTCTAATCCAGCTTGTGCTCATATAAGTAGTGTGCACGCCACAAGTCAATCTAAGTGGTGAAAGGAACAGTGAAAAAGTCACGGATAAGAACAACCTCTCCTGCTTTAACTTCGCTGTTGTACATAGAAGAAAACGTAGTGATCATGGTGCAGGTGTTCAGCATCTGTTGCCCCCAAAATAGAAACCTCTCTTCATGCCCAGGAACCTCTAATTATTTATAGAGCAACTGAGTGAGCTACTCACATGGCATATCACACAAAAAGTGTGACTCTGTGCAGTGGACCCCAGGACTTTTTACTGCCACCATAGGAGAGCAAATCAAGTCATATGTCTAATTACACTTACTCATAACTCCACAGCTGCTCGCAGTGTGTATTAGACTGGTCATTGTAGTGAAGACTCCATGGGCCTTATTTATACTTTTTGGTGCAAAACTGCACTAACACAGTTTTGCACCAAAAAGTTTTGCACCGGCTTGCACCATTTTTTAGCACCAGCCGGGCACCATATTTATGGAATGGTGCAAGCCGGTGCAAAGGGTAGGCTAGCGTAAAAACAAATGACATTAGGCACGTTAGAGCCAAATAAATGACTCTAACCAGATTAGAGTCATTCTTTGATGCTCAGGGGCATATTTATACTCTGTTTGCACTGAATTAGCATCATTTTTGTTTACTCTTATTCGGTGCAAAACTAACTCCATATTTATACTTTGTTGCTAGACCTGCCTAGCGCCAAATTTATGGAGTTAAAGTCTTTTTTTGGAAGTGGAAACCTATCTTACCTTAATGAGATGCAAGTTAGGCATTCCCGTGCAAAAAATGACTCTATGGCCTTAATGCCATATTTATACTCCCATGCAAAAATGGTGCAAGGGAGGAAGGAGGGGTCAAAAAATGGTGCAAAGCTTGCTTTGCCCCATTTTTTAGAACCTGGGTCAGGGCAGGCTTTAGGGGACCTGTGGGCCTATTTCCATGGTGGAACACCAAGGAATAAGCCCACAGGTGCCCTCCCCAGTCCACAGGGACACCCCCACCCACACCAGAGGGACAGCGGAGGATGGGGGACCCCATCCCAGGTAAGTACAGGTAAGATTGCATTTTATTTTTGAAAGTTACATACGGGGCCCTGAAATGGGCCCCCATACATGGCACAGGGTGCAATGGCCATGCCCAGGTGACCCTTGTCCTCTGTGATGGCCATTGGGGCGGTGGGCATGACTCCTGCCTTTTCTAAGGCAGGAGTCATGTGGCATGGTAGGTTTAGCACCATAAAATGACGCTAATCTGGTTAGAGTCATTTTGTTTTTTTACTCTTATCTGCCTAAAGTCAGTTTTGGTGCTAAACCCTCTTCTTCTATACCGCCAGCCCCACCTGACTAAAGTCATTTTTTTTACTCTAGCCTAACATTTACACCGGCTTGCACCATTCCAAAAATATGGTGCCCGGCTGGTTCACAGAAATGGTGCAAGCCGGTGCTAAACATTTTGGTGCAAAACTGAGTTAGTGCAGTTTTGCACCAAAAAGTATAAATAAGGGCCAATATTTTGTAAGTTTGCGCCACTTTTGCATAAACAAATTACGTTAACGTGGTGCAAAAATTATATAAATCAGGGCCTTGGTGCTAGACGAGCCTAGCACCAAAGTATAAATATGGAGTTAGTTTTGCACTGAATTAGAGTAAAAAAAAAATGATGCTAAGTTCGGTGCAAACAGAGTATAAATATTCTCCAGAGTATAAATATGCCCCTAAATATGGCGTTAAGGCCATAGAGTCATTTTTTGCACGGGAACGCCAGCCTTGCATCTCATTAAGGCAAGGTAGGTCTCCACTTCCAAAAAATGACTTTAACTCCATAAATCTGGCGCTAGACAGATCTAGTACCAAAGTATAAATATGGAGTTAGTTTTGTACCGAATTAGAGTTAAAAAAATGACGCTAATTCAGTGCAAACAGAGCATACATTTGCCCCTATGTGTCATCATGGTGAGAACAATTGGTTCTCAACATGTACATGTTCTGTTCTTCCTATATATGGAGGCAATATCCCAACAAATGTGGTGGGACTTTCTTGGACCGGAATATGCTTGTTACCATATTGAAAACAAGTGGCAGATATACATGGAGAGAGGGGGATCTGAAGCAGCCGTATCTTCATCTCGGGCATGGTCTCAGCTGCAGAAAGTTGCAACCTTGGTGGTCAATCGAATCTGCCTCACTGTTGTTGCTTCTGGCTACTGGAAATTATGTTACGGTGCTCAGTCTGTGGGGTTGAGGCTATTAGGCTGCACATTTTGAAGGGCATCTAGTGAGATATCGGTGCCACATTGAGATTGGGATCTCTATTTGAATTTCCACACGCAGGTATATAAACCTTATCAATAGTAACCAGACCTGAGTATCTTAGTGCATATAAAGGTGGCCATTTATAGGTGCCAGTATTCTGTCTACTGCATACCCCGCAGGACAAGCCCATTACTATACAGTACACCAGCAAAAACAGATTATGTCCTGTACATCTTTAGAAGGCCTGTCTATTTTATGGCAGTCAATACAGATGCTGGATGGCGCACCGCAAATTAAATAATATTTATAAAAAATATACAACATATAATTATCATAAATCATCTTGCACCATGTTAAGAAAAAGATGATACATAGGGAACCATCACCAATGCAAAAATACATCAAAATTAAAGTTGCTACACATTCCACTGTAAATGAGGTTATTACACATTTATCAGTGCCTACACTTCATTATGTTCATTTAATCATTGTGCGGCTCTATGGAATTTAGGTATAAGTCAAGCTTCTACTTTTAATACACTTCTTTCTATTTTTGGGCTTTTGTGCCTGTCTTTGGTACTACATATAGAACTGACCATTTACTATTGTTTTCCGTGTGTCTTGTTTCTTCAAAATGGTGCACCAAGGATGTCTCCTGTGTCTTATTCTGGACCTGTGTTGAAAGATCCTGTTTTTAACCAGCAGAGTTGTTTGGTCATTGTATACTTTATTTTATGGGCACTTAATGTAACGCACAGCATTCCATGTATTGTAGTTAGAAAATGCATTTTGGTGCCATGTGTGTCCATTAATCATCTCTACTATTTTTCATCAAATTGCAAGCTGTGCAGTTAGCACCTTTATAATGGCCACTTATCGGAGGTAGTCCTAGCATTTGTGGTAGGGATGTTTTCTCAATTTTGTGAGCTGCTCTAACCAAAAGTTGTTGAAGGGGTTTATCATTTTAAAATGCAAACAAAGGTTTCGGGAACTTACAGGTGCTGGTGAATTTGATAATTGATTCAATAATTATTTTGATAATATTGATTGTCGGGGAAAAAGCCAGCACATGTCAGAGCTGTGTCTTGAGATCTTTACTTTGGCTATACCAAGCACTCTCTGGAAGTGAACTACGCTCTCTTCAAAGCACTCTTGACCAATGTTTTGGAGTAGTGTTGCTATATCAGATTTAGACACAGATGTTCACCATTCTGAAAATAGTCCTTCGACGTGAGCAAGTTCTGCAGATTCTTAAAAATTGTCCGTGAGGCAAGTTTTCTTTAAGAGATTTAGGATGACCACTTTAAAATGGTATTCCTATAAGCTGGATTCGCATATATGGGTTCACTATAAGTTTATTGTTCTCTACCATGATACACGGGTCTAAAAAATCGAATTTGTCTCGGCTGTTGGACATTGTGAAGCAGAGGTCAATGTGCCTTTCATTTAGCCATTAGTAACATTCAGCCACGATATTATAGGGACTTTGCCAGATGAGAAAAATGTCATCAATATATTGATGCCAAGATCAAATGTATTCTTTATATCTGTTACCTTCCCCGTAGATCCATACTTTGAAATGTAGACATTAGCTATTTTAAATGCAAATGCACACCCCTTAGCTACTCCTTTTGGTTTCAAAAACAGTTCTTTTCAAGCAAAGAACGGCTAGTTCCATTAGGAAATCAGTAAGTACCTCGTGTGGGGGGTTGTGAGGGGGCCTTTGTTCACGGTGTCTCTCATTACTGCCAAGGT
Organism: Pleurodeles waltl; assembly: GCF_031143425.1. Lineage (NCBI taxonomy): Eukaryota > Metazoa > Chordata > Amphibia > Caudata > Salamandridae > Pleurodeles > Pleurodeles waltl. Next base: position 554,615,322 of record NC_090447.1, read on the forward strand.
TTCATCCTGAGGAATACTAGTCTATAATGACTCAATGTCAAATAATACCAACATTTCTTCTGTGGGATCGAGCAGTTGATTTTTGTATTTCCCAATGAATTTAATCGGGTTTTTAGATAAAAGCCTTTGTTTCTGCCACAAAGGTCTTAAGAAAAAAATCAATATATTTGGCTAATGGTTCTAAGATAAAGCCACAACCTGATATATTGGAGTGTCCCAGAGGGTCTTGGCTGTTTTCACCAATTTTAGGTAATATGTTAAATACTGGAGTTTATGGGCTTTGTTTATTCAGATAATCAAATTTCTTGTCTCCTATCTGGTAGTTCTCCAACGCAGATTTTGTTATTTCTGTATTTTTGATGTTTGAGGTCTAGAGTTGGGTCTTCCTGGCATCTACAATAGTTATTGATACTGTTCAGTTGTTTCAAGGCTTCATTGTTATATAGCTCAATATCCAGTATCACTAGCCAACCCCCTTTGTCTGCTGGTTTAATCACCAAACTTGGGCCGGATGACAGGGACCGTAATGCCATTTCCTCTTCTTTCAATATGTTCTGTCTTACAAATTGGTGTTTATTATATAGTAAGTCTACCACTCTGGAGTCTCGCTTTTCTTAGAAATTGCAGGCACAAATGACTACCCTTTATTTAAAAAGGGATATCTCTGCTTGGGCTGAAATGTTTTTGGAGGGATTGTAGATAAGAATTTATTCTGTCCCTACCATCAGTAGTTTTATCTGTGTGTTTGAATTTCCCCTGAGAAAGGGGCTCTGCCACTCCCTCTGCCTCTGTTGCCTCTGCCTCTTCTACTGCCTCTTCCTAAAAAAAGGGATTGCCCCAGTTGGTCTATGTGATTTGTTTGCGCACCCTTGTTTGAGCCAGAGATAGTTATAAATCTTTGCCTAGATCTAGTATGTAGTGGAAGGTTGTTCAGGGAGCTCCATTTATAAAAGTCTCCTTTCAAATAGGGGTAAGTGGTCTCTATAATTTTATATGTTTAGCTACTTTGGCAGTTTTCTGGTTAATGGTAATGGACTTGAATTCTGCCATCTGTTTGTTTACATCTTCAATTAATTTCTTTGTCTAAGGTATTGAATCGTCATTTTTGTTATTCTTCATCGATATGACTAGACCCTGGCAGAGTTTGTGGAGTTGCGCTACGCAGAGCTCAACAAAGGTCTGCAAGTGGCAGAGTGTATTAGGTTGCGCAGTTTGTGCTGATTTTTGGTGCCAGGTGTTTGTCCACCACCAACCCCTAGATATGACAATACTGATATTCCTGGCAGCTCCCTCTATCAAACAGGATTGCTGACTGCGCAGCACACAGAGAATGGCCAGATCAGTGTGAAAGTACTAGTTTTTATGATGGTTCCCTTCGGCATACAGGTCACCAACTTTGGGCAGAATTGGGGCAAATGCCCAATTAGTGCAGCAGATGTGGTCATGAACTGTGGGCAGCACACACAGGCAGCAGCTTAATCATTGTAGCAGTACTGATTTTCATAGCGACCTCCTGCTGGCATAAGGGCACGCCGACTTTGGGAGGCACAAACGGGCTATGCCTCCATCGAAGTGACAGTACTGATCTTCAGAGTGGTACCCTCAGACATGCGACCTTAGGCAGCCCATAGGCAATGTCTCAACCACAGCAACAGCATCGATCTTCCTGGCAACCCCTTCTGGCCTACTGCGTGGCTGACTTTGGGGGGCACACAGACAATAGCCTGATTGGTGCAACAGTAATGATTTTCACAGAAGTTCCCTTTGGCACACATTGTCATTGATTTTGGGAGGCACATGGGCAATGGCCTGAATGGTGTGGGAGTACTGGTCTTCACAACAGCCCATTTATCAACAGCACTATTTGACCAATAACAGTACAGATGTACAGTGCATTCTATAATGAAGTCTGAAGGTGGCTTAATAGTGAGAACTTGGTGACAGAAAGAAGAGGGGTGTTGGCTAGCAGAGCCAGAAGAAGTTCTGCAATTCACCTGTAGAGCTGAGTCATAATCCCAGTATAATATATCTAAGGCAAAAATATAAGGGAAGTCTTCGGCATTTTAGCAACATAGCAGAAGCTGGCAGATGTATCCATGACCTCTGCCTAAATAAACATTGCACCTACGGCAAGGCATGCAGACAGAAATAAAGCATAAAAGGCAACTGCATTCCTTAAGTGATGTCAGTAAGAAGACAAAAGTAATTAAAGTAATTTGGCTCAATAACTATGGTAGATTAAGACTTAAGTAACGGGGAGAACCAAAGAAGCATGTTGGAGGTCAGATGGTGGATGAAATGGGTAAATGATGCTGTTGGCACTGTTACACAGAGGCCAAAGGTACAGGTGCTGTGGTGTCATACTAGAATGTAGATACAGGTTTATTCACAATGTAAACCCTGACTGGAGAAAATCACAGAACAGATACCTCTCTACCAGTCTCTTAGTTCTTGCTGCAAACTAGTTCTCCTTTAAAATTCTATTGAATACAAAAATATTGTGCCAGAACTAAGAACAATGCAGAAAATAAAATTTTCTATTGTAATAATACTTAACATATGTGAATTATCCCATATCATGGCAAGAGGCTAGATGTACAAAGCTTTTTTTCCAATTGAAAATGCTCCAATCCTTTTTGTAAGGTACAAAGACCAAATCATGATTTTGCAACTTGTTACTGAATCGCAGTTTGTTTGCATACAAAAGCACAATTGCTATTTGGAAGGAGCATGTTCAGGGCATCCCTTCCAAACAGGGTGTCTGAATGGTATGCACTAATGTTTGAGACCAAAATGGGGTCGCAAAACATTTGCACTTTACCACCAACTAAAAGTAGATAGTAACTCATTTGCAAACGTGAGGAGTCCCCTTGAGACACCTTCCCCTTTGAGGATGGTTGAAAAAATATTTTTTTAAGAGCAGACAGTGGACCACTGCCTACTCTTAAAAAAAAAAAATGAAATGAATAATTTTTCCTTTGAAACAGTTTTCCTTTAAGGAAAACTTGCTGTGTTTGAAAAAAAAGATATAGCAATATTTAAAAGCAATATCAGATATGGTGAACTGCTGACCCAGTGGGCCACATGTATGTGATGACAGCAAATCCTAGTGGGTCATAAATTGCGACTTACCTTATAGTATTCATGAGGTAGGGCTATTTGCGAACCAATAGGATTCACTTATTTGAAGATCAGGACCATATTTCACTTTAGTACATTAGTAATAGTGATTCTCAAAAAACGCTATTTGAGGATCACTGTTACTCTGAAAGACTGATACCAGAAAACAACACATGGGGCAGAATTCAAAGATACGTAATATTTAGAACATCAGGGACTTTTATGAACAGAGAGAATCCTAGAGAAGTGTCAATCAGGCTGTATGGAACATTGCTCACTCCCAAACCCTTTGCAGGCCCTCCATCATTTCACCAATGTTACCCTCTCAACATCGCCAACTGTAAGGCAAGCCTATTAAACTGCTCAAAATCAACTGGCAGGGCTCCAGAAATTCCTGAGCATACACATCCAGATGGTTGATATGCCCTTTTAATGTGTACCATGCTTATCACAGCGCAGCAATTTATGTGCATAGCTTACTCGGTTACTATTTTTTATCACAGAGATCCTTTTGTTACTTTGCAGTTCATATGTTACAATCGTAATCTAGCACAGTCAGCAATGAATTGCCATCATAGAGCAGCATTCAAACTGCAATGGACAGGTTAGAAAGTTATGTTTTTTCTCAGTCCTTCATTATCCTAATGTTGCTAACAAGGGTTTGTTTGCGTATAAATAAATTCTTATTAATAATTCACAACCAATGTGTTACATTCTGAATCCTGTGTTTGTGCTGTAAAGTACTCTGGCACCCTACTCTGATATGACAGGGACTATAAAACAAATGAAATACATGTGAGAGAGGGCGTTGGAGGGTGACAGTGAGTGAGTCATTGAAGAGCTCCAACAAAGATTATTGTATCCTGGTCCACTGTAAAATCATCATTTAGTATGCTTTAAAAGCTTATACAATTGAATAAATAATGAAAACTGGGTTGTATAATGCACCATTTTTGCCAATTTTTCACAAATTTTCTAGGGGAGAGCACTTGGGTCAGACTCATAGTGGTCATACTCGCATGCTGCATTCAGTCGCTAAGCACATTATGGGGGCTGGTCTAACATGATTTGTCAGGTCTGCTTTGGGTTTGCCAGCCTGGCCCTGCCAAAGACCCCGGCATAGGACAGTGAAGTTCAGGCCACAGTAGGTGGCAGGGCTCCAGCGATTCAAAATATGTTGGATCTGGTGTGAATGAATGGACCTTGAGCCTGGTAGTTCCAGTTAAGAACTTGCAGGTGGGTGAGAGGTCCCTCAGGGAGAAGTTCTTGGATACCAAGGGCGATATGTACGAACACATTTTCCCATAGACAAAATGGGTAAAACCCTTTGCTACATCTGGCCCCAAGAAACAAGCTAGACAAACCCATTTGTAGTACAATGGCTGAATCAACCCTACTTGAATCTCACCCACAGATCTGCATGATCTGACCCCAGCGGCTCCAGTACCATCTGCAGTATACGTTGAGGTCAGTCATCCAGTAGGTTAGCACTGACACTTACACAGTACTCCAGCTGCCCAAGAAGATTGGACAAAATGCCACATAGGCCCACAGCTGAGACGTGTGCCCTAAGGTGCTTGGTGGCTGACAAGAACTGAGAAAAACTCACAAGTCCTTTGAGTATCATCATCAGGTCAAACCTTTAGCAAACAAACAGGGATGGCAGGGGCGTAGCTTGGTCACTAAGATTGGAGGAGGAGAGGATGGGAGGAGAGCATTAGATTTCCCAACAATAACTTTGGGAGATTTTGTTAACATACATTATAGACAAGCAGGGCGCAAGAGAGGGTCTTTAGAGGCAGCGGAAAAGGAAAAAAATACAGATTGATGGGGGTACTAGGAGAGAAAAAATACAATGGGGCATATTAATAAGCACTTTGCACCATCTTAGCGCTGCCATGGCGTCATTTTTTTTATGCTAAAGTGGCCTTTCCCCTGCACCAGAGTTACAAAGTGGTGCAATGCATGCATTGTGCCACTTTGCAACCCCTTCCGCCACATGATGCCTGCGCCAGGCATAGTGTATGCACAGACAGGGGGCATTCTGACGCAGGGAGGCCCAAAAAAATGGAGAAGTGAAATTTACTAGTTTTCACTGCACCACTTCTTCCATCATTTTTAATGTCTTCTCAAGGCAGGGGTTAAATTGAAGCACTCATTGAAATTAAGGGGCCTCCCTGTTCTTTGTTGCACTAGTATAGCAAAGCACCACAACAGCATAAAAAATTCTGACGTGTAGTGGTAACGACCCCCCTGGTGCACATTAATGTAAATATACACACTTAGGGGGCAACTGAGCATTTCCCTAGGAACTGGGTACAGACAATGTCTCACTAAAAATGCTCCTAGAGGAATTGTTTAGATATAATTGGTGTACATAAGATTCAATCTTCAGGTAATGAATACGACAACTTCGTACTGTTCAAACCCAATATATTAATCAATGGTATTCTGGAAGTTAAAAAAATGTACAACAAATACAACGAATGTCCATCCCATAGACAACAACGCTGTACATAACCCCCTAGATCATATAACTGTATCCCAACAGAAGATCCAGGAATGGCTTATAACCCTCCTCTTGACGCAGTCTTGCACAATAATTGCCTGGATTTCATTCCCAGTTCAAGCAATATCATGGTCTTTCAATCCAGCTTGTCAAATGAGAAGGAAATGTCAATGTTTCGGTCTGTGGTGGCAGTAAGAGGTCCCTCAAACTATTATCAGAAGTCAGTGCTGTAAAATAATACAACAGGTTGCAAAAATAGACTCCGTGGCAACACAAAAGGGCACTTCAAACTTCTACATTTGGGACCGCTAGCATCTGTCGGCATCTGCATCCACTCAACCCATAACTCGGAATTAAATGTAAGTACAGTGCAACCAAGGTATTGTTAGGAGGGAAAAGGGTGAACCAAGAGAAGAGGTGCATAGTTGATAAAATAACCTACATTTTTGAAGACTTTCAAAACAGAGAGGGAGTGAGAGTGTATGCGTTTTTGTCTGGGTGTATGGAAAAATGTCCTGTGAAATCTGACAGACATCTCACCAGAGCCGACTGAGAACACCTATACCCCCCACTGAAGCTACGCCCCTGAGGGATGGGTGCACACCAAAAGGCTATTCAAAGGTTGCGATACTAAGCCTCGAGAGCTCATAACAGAGCATCCATGTTGGCAACCTTCTCAGGTTGTATGCGTACCATGGTCCTGAACAAGAAAAAACCAAGGAGATACATCCAACTTAAAGAAATATCCCGATTGAAACTGTCATGATCACAGAAATAGTCCGTCACACACAACGTCAAGGGAAGCAATATACTCAAAGCCATATTTTTTAAGCTTTAAACAAGTGTTGTTCGTAAATTGAATGGCAGAGTATGAGCCCAACCAATATTCGACTACCTCATTCAGAAAACACCACTGATTCACTCATGAGAATTACTTTAAAATTATACAGCAAAACAACATTCTTACAACATTAATGTACATGGATTCCCTCTCGGCACGGCCCAGTTTAACAAAACTGCAAACACCATCATATATCACCGGAGATACGCCCACACGTTTTACATACTATTTGGACATGATTTAAATAAGTTATCTAGATGCTGAGAGTGAAGAGTATCTTGAGTATATTCCACGGTATTTGCACAGTACATTGTTATAATTACATACGCAAGCAGAAAAAAGAAGACGGCTGATATTAATGTATATCTTGGGTTACATAAAATAGGTTCCTGTATGATAAATTGTCTTCATGTGAAAACATACTGCCCAGGTGGTTCAATTTCAAAACAACCACGTTGAAAAGTTATAAAGGACTGAGCATAGGGAAACTTTGTCTGATGCTTTGTTTTTCCACTTCATGTAAAAAAGCAGAAACGCACGTTTTCTGACATGCTTTCTCTGGGGATGTCTGTCATCAGTGTATATATGTTCTCCATGGAGAGCTTATTTTGGATAACACATCCTGCAATCACTTCATCAATTATGACCTTTGTTGTATAAATGGTTTTCGCCTGCGATTCCAGTCTTAAATAACACATATGGCAGATCCCATTTGAGAGGCCACAGGGACTAATGGGCCTCAACCATCGTAGTTGAGGTCATATGTCGCTGGTGTCCTTGGGATCCTCCAACTACAACTCTGCAAAACGGGCCAAGTACAACCCTTTACGCACTTGTTTCTCGCGGTAGCAAGAGATAACAGTCACAGGCTTCTCAAAAGATGGCTATTATGGGGGCAAGAGCACAGAACTCAACAAACAATAAATACAATGCAGTGATGTTCAGCCCATTGCTCATCTTTATGAAAAATGCATTTAAAATCTCGCAGGAAAATTAAGTACTTTACATCTCAATTGACATAATATACTCGGTTGTCGGAAGTTGCACAGGCACTACAATCCCTTCACCTTCCCAATGAACTTATTCACTTTCAATGTAGTTGAAAAATTTCTGTTACCTTCCCCTTTGCACTGCGGGCATAGGTAAGAATTAGAATCAGATGCACATAGCTCAAACGTTCTCACACGTTAATTTCGGAAGGGAATTTCAATGTCTCTAGTAGTTTTTCAGCTGAAAGTGGGGTGCAACAGACTCTGGGGGTCATTCCGACCCTGGCGGTCCATGACCGCCAGGGCCGGGGACCACGGAAGCACCGCCAACAGGCTGGCGGTGCTTCCTGGGCCATTCTGACGGCGGCGGTAAAGCCGTGGTCAGAAAAGGGCAACCGGCTGTTTCCCGCCGGTTTACCCCTGGCCCAGGGAATCCTCCATGGCGGCGCTGCTTGCAGCGCCGCCATCGGGATTCCGACCCCCTTCCCGCCATCCTGTTCCTGGAGGTTTTTACCGCCAGGAACAGGATGGCGGCAACGGGTGTCGTGGGGCCCCTGGGGGCCCCTGCACTGCCCATGCCACTGGCATGGGCAGTGCAGGGGCCCCCTAACAGGGCCCCATAAAGATTTTCAGTGTCTGCTTTGCAGACACTGAAAATCGCGACGGGTGCCACTGCACCCGTCGCACCCCTACAACTCCGCCGGCTCCATTCGGAGCCGGCTTCATTGTTGAGGGGGGTTTCCCGCTGGGCCGGCGGGCGGCCTTCTGGCGGTCGCCCGCCGGCCCAGCGGGAAAGCCAGAATGGCCGCCGCGGTCTTTTGACCGCGGTGAGGTCATTCGGCGGTTCCCTCCAGGCGGGCGGCTCCCTCAGTCTTCCTTATCCCCAGGTACGGCTAAATCCTATGGTCCCCTGTTGGTACTCGGTGGCAGGATGATCTTCGCAGGCTTTGCTCTGAGAGGCGGTCTTGCAAACTAACACCAGTCTTAAGTCTTGATATTTTTCTCCTTGAGGGTGACTGCAGCACCAGTAACTTGGCCCACAGAATTATTTGTTTAGACAAAGTCACATATGAGGCTTCTCAAGAAATGCATGGAGTGGCTAGGGAGACCCTTTCACAGCATGTATAACTCATGGATTGCTCTCTTGGGGTCGTCACCTACCAATGAGTTCTCCTCACTCACGCTGGACCTCTCTTGCTGGACTGTCTCTTCTCCTGCAATGCCAGGCAAATTAATTCACTTTCTCATCAGAAAGGTATGTTTCTTCATGCAGATACACAGTTCTTTCAGGAGAAAGAAATTACTTCAGGTCCATCTGGGAGACAAGCTGTCCGTAAGATATCATCCCTGGATGCACAGCAGCCCTTTGAGTAATCTTTGGAGCAATCCATTCCTTGGTCAAGAAGAAACTACATTCTGGAATTAGTGTATCATAATTGTATAACGCAACAATATTATTTTTCCAATTTTCATGTCTCCCATGTAATCCCAAAGAATGCAGGGTGTAATGTTAATCATAAGTACAAGGAAGGATGAAACATTATTATGTCCTGATGGATGAAAAGAATGTAAAGAATAGATAAAAACACCCACAGAGTTTGCATGGACACAAACTCCCCAAGGTGAAATTTCTGTCACCCTTCCAACTCAAAACTTCTGTTCGTCATTCATCCACTCTTCCAAGGACCTCGGTAACCCTTCCAAATATTGGTTATTGGCCTGCTTGGACAAATGCACACAATCATTCCGGAACAGGTTGGGTGACTCAAACAGAATGCTCTTCTGTTCTCAATGGCAGCCCATTCACCTTAAATGAATCATTGATCTTCCTCTTCAGCTCCTTTCTGGCTCTGTTTATTGCAGCCTGCCACTGCGCACCCCTCTACATGCCTTTAGACAACAGCCTCATTCAAAATACATCTGTGGAACTTCAGATGACTTCTTCATGGTGCCTCTTCATGAACTTCAGCAATTCCAACCGGGTGGATTGCACCAAGTCATTCTCCTCCTGGTGAATGATTAACAAATTGACCTCGCCTCACTATGCCTTGTGCTCCCACAAGGCCGGCACCAGTTGCCCCAACTCATCCCAGCAAGGCCAATCCAATGGACCTTGTGCCATATTTTTAAAGCCTTAGCTGGTTTCCTGCAAATGGCTTACTTCATCAAGGAGTACTTGCAGATCCATATATCCCACATATATCCCACCGGTGAGACAAAGAGCACCTGCCAATTAAGCAAACAGAACATTAGTTCAGGTTTTTCTGAACATACCTCAACATAATTGATCCTCCATCTCCCCAAACCCTTCAGTTTGCCTACCCCCCACCCCAAGCCCTGCGTTACTGACCCTATCTAATATTAATGTGTGCCAAAGCCTCGTGCCAGCAAGCCTGAAGCCAGTAACCATCCTATCAACACTCCTAGCACTTGCAATGATCTTACTTCAGTGCTGTTCCTGTGTAAGAAAATTAGACCCTCACCACATTTCCTTAACTCCATAAAGGCCTGTAAAGTCAACCAAGGACATAACTGTGCCTCACCTCAATGCTGTAAGTGCACCACTTCCCCCTTTCTCTTCTGATCAATCTTAAACCTCCTCAAATTTATGTACAAGCCTTTGCCCCCCACATCAGGTCAGCCAGGACCCACTTCATGCAGCCTTTCCCACCTACCAACTTTGAAACCCCAAAGCATCTATAATATATCAGAGAGAATATTGCCCTGGAGAGCTGTGCCTCAGAGAAAGACCTAACCCCATCCTGTTGTCTTTGTGCCATCTGAAACCAATGCTATGAATTCCTGCCAGTCTTGTTGGTAGTCATCCTCCTTGAATTGACAAGTAAATATTCCACTAGTATTTGTGCCATCTGAAACCAATGCTATGAATTCCTGCCAATCGTGTTAGTAGTCATCCTCCTTGAATCAACCAGTAAATATTCCACTAGTGTGTATGCTTTCACAGCCTGATGTAGCACAAGTGTTCCAGGACTAAAAGCCCTTTCTTCATCGCAAATAGGGCAAACCACAGACTAACTCCCACTGCAAATGAGAAAGCACATTAGCCACTCCACTGTCCACACCCACGATATGCCTAGCTCAATATAATGTTAGTTTCCAAGCACAACAGGACCAATTCTCTCAGAATCTTCAACACCTAAGCTTCCAAGGCAGCCATTCTTTTCAACACCTGTACCACTACTCGGTTATCATACTCAAACATCACCCTCATGTTCCTCAGCTCACCACCCCACCAATGCCCAAAAAATATTATAGAGAGACAATGCTGTGGGGGTCATTATGACCCTGGCGGCTGTCAGTACACTGGCGGTAACACCGCCAACAGGCTGGTGGTGTTCAGCCAATGTTTTATGACTGTGGCGCATTAGCCACGGCCATACCGCCAGCCCCTCCACTTGACTGCCAGGCTTCCACCAGGCGGTCATAATCCCCAGGAATTATGAGTCCCTAACCGCCAGCCTTTCCATGGCAGTAAACACTGCCATGGAAAGGCTGGCGGTAAGGGGGACTCGGGTGCCCCTGGGGACCCCTGCACAGCTCATGCACTTGGCATGGGCAGTGCAGGGTCCCCCAGGCACAGCCCCATCGCGCATTTCACCACCCGAATTTTGGGCAGTGAAATGCACATTGGGTGCTTCTGCACCCGCTGCACATCAACATTGCCGCCAGCTCTATTATGAGCCGGCTGCAATGCTGATGTGACTTTTCTGCTGGGGCAGCGGACGGAAACACTGTTTTTGTCCGCTGGCCCAGCAGAAATGTCAAAATAGGGAGCCACCAATACCACCAGCACTGGCGGTATTGTGGCGCCCGTGGTTTCGGCGGTCTTTTAGCAAGACGGCCGAAGTCATAATGAGGGCCTTGTCTCTCAAAGTTTGGGGCAAGCTCTCTGCACAACATCACCCCTCCCAGAATACCCCATTCAGCACATTTAATTTGTTACCTGGCAGCCACAATATCATCACCAGTAGGTCCAACTTAATACCTAACTTAATACCCAGTCTACCCAGTCTAGCCCTGTGTCTTTCCACTGCCAATGTCTTCAGCAATCATGCGCACTCACTCAATAAACCTCTCTCCCTGCTATCAAGAAATAATACAAGTAATGAAGAACTTGCTCTGATGTTTCCACATGGTGAAACCACCCATTATTAGGAAGCTGCTAAATTTCTCAAACATAGCACACGCATCCATACATCTGGACAACCCCAGAAAGTAGTCACCCTGAAGTTGAATCCCCAGCAAGTTGAAATCATCCAGTTGCACCGCAAGAAAGTGAAAGGCCCATTTAATATCCGCCTTGCTCATTTCCACACCAGCCCCCCACCTTCGCACTAAGTGAACGGCATATCTACAATAACATGTGACACTGAACACTCTGCCTGGTCAATGAACTTCATTGATTAATTCATTTGCAGATTCTCCTTCAGGCCAAGAGAGATGCTGCATGAACTCACCAGAGCCTTCTTCGGCACCAATCCTAACAGGGACCCCATAAAATTCCTAAATGTTGGAACACAAATGGACTTAACATTCTCCCCTGCCTCACTTCCTTCCACAACTTCTCCCTATCTTTGTAGGACAGGGCTTCAATGTTGCCCACTTGTTGACCCTCTCAAAGACCCATATAAGTTATGCGGAAACCAAAACGAAAGCCATCCCATGAGAACTCTGCCACCGCAACATCAGGATATCTCCTCAACCACAGTAGCATTGTCTCTGGTTTGTATCCGCCCTTTGTTGCCATTTGTTTGCCATCTCCTCTGCTCCATCCCACACTGGAGTGGGTTGACCCCTGCAGTTTATTGTAGCAGGGAGTTCTGCCATCACATTTGGAACAGTAATGCCAAAACTTTAAAAGGTACCTATAATAGGCTCCTTTGTTACAATTCCAGCAGATCCCTGCGGAGGGCTGCTTGCCTTTCTCATCCACCCCACTTTTGGTGGGGCAGCTTGGAAAGGGCTGGTGAGGATTTGGCAACCCACTCACCTTATGTGTTGTTTCTACTGGTCTCTTCGGTGTCATGTACCAAGCCAAAGCTCCTGGTCAATGTCTCCTGAAGATTTTGCCAGAGTGGTGCACTTCCATGCCTTGAACTGCTTTTGATATCTGAACCACAGAAAATGCTCAAAGCTAATGTAAGGCCGTCCCTATGATGGCAACACTCTACTCCAGGGCACAGAGGATGCTAGTGAATGTAGTGCATGCCGTCATCCAGGTAACAATGTTATTGGGCACCTTATGCCCCTCAGCTAGCTTCCTTTCTTCCGCTTTAGAGCCTTCTTTGCTTACCATCTCTCTAGGTAGCAATTTAAACAAATCCATATACTAATTGACCCAAACATTATCCTTGGTCACCTGCATCAAGTAACCATCCCAATGGGTCCATAACTCCCATATATGGCAACAGCACATTACTTCCCTTTGCTGTTGATGCAGTGCACTGGGTTGGCACCAGCTAAGTTTCTCCTCTTCTTCCCTGCTTGTATTACAGATGCATCTGTACACCCATCTGCACTGACTGCCACAATATTAGCTGCATTCAGTCCCTCTGTTGAGCTCTGGCCCTGCATTGCATCGTCCATGATCGCCACACTCATGCCCTGGTTTCCCACTTCCCCACTTTATTGTACCACCAGAAACCACTTCCATGATTGCCACCATGACTTCTCTAATCTCTTGAACCCCCCCCACACTTCAAAGGCACCCAGAACACAGATGTCCCAGACCTCCTCATTGTACCTGCCTCATCCCCCATACATCTGCCCAGTCCTCATCTTACTCACCGCCTGTCTACTCACCCTAGGGGGTGCCAGCTGTTTTCTCTCTTTGTCTGCATATTACTTTCCCCTTGCCGATCTTGTCCGCCACTTCCCCCACATGCCTCTTGCCCTGAATTCCACCTCTCCTGAATGAGCTACCGGCCCAAATGTCAGTGGACTCACCCTCCACCTGTAACCTTTCTGGAGTTTGGCCACCACTTCCCTGAGCTATCTCCAGGTCAGTATCTCACCCCTTGCCTCTTGAATAGTATGGACCATTACCCTGGCAATCATTATAATCTGCACCAGATTGGTGCACATCCATAACCAGAGAATCCTATAGTCCTTTGCCACCACCCTAGTACACTTCTCTTTGGGCACCCCTGTCTCCATGATCCTTACTACAACTGATCTTGGAGCAGCCCTGTGCTTCACCACCTGTACAGACTTAATTGCCCTTTCTCTTCACCTGCACCCCCTCCAGGGCCCTCTGCACCACCCATCCGCCTCCTCCTTCTGTGCTCAAACCATGTTTGAGCTCCCAGTAACCCTCCAAGACCCCATGGACACCCCTTCTGGAGAGTGAGCCTGCTATAATCTTGCCCCCAGGATTCCTTGACATGGTTAAGGCTCTTGGAGGCTTCCCCTGGTCCTCCCTGGGCCTCCTCCAACATTGTTTCGGGTAGGCTGCCAACGGTCGCTTACACCAACCCCTACCCTGGACCCTACAGTGCCTGCTTGGAGAAGTGGTATTGCAATGTCAGCAGCTTGCCATTGCATTCTCTCCCACCACAGAGCACTACGGGGAGATGCTGCAGAAAACCTTTCTACGGTCGACTCGATGTCAAGAGCAGTTTACCGACACATAGGGGTTGCACCACATGCCAAATTTACCGCAAAAACTCCTATGAAGGCAGCCCAATGGAGAAGGCCTAGGACTCCTTGACTCCCCATCCCACCTGAACTATTGATGCCAGAGGGAAGATGCTCACCACTTCCAAATGTACGAAAGAGCTCTGAATTTTAAGTTCTCTAAGGGCAATAGTAGCCATATAATTGCCAAAAATGAATGCCGACCTGAGGGAATAGTCATGTTGTGCCCACAAGTCTAAAGGTCTGCCACGAGCAACCCAAATGAGGCCCTCCAATAACTGCATCACAAAATTGGGGGGATCAAGGGATTTGCTTCCACTTGGCCATGAGCGCAACAGAAAGTGTGCTTGCTGCGATACAGGATGGCACTACATCGGCGGTCCTACAGCTACCAAGTCACTATGGGGGTCATTACGACCCCGGTGGTTGGTGGTATAGTGGAGGTATTACTGCCAACAGGCTGGCGGTACCTACCTCTCCTATTATGACATTGGCGGTTTGGCCAAAGCCAAACCGCCAAGTCAGCACACCGAACGCCATGGCGGTAACGACTGCCATGGTTTCAGTGGTTTCTGTACCGCCACTGAAACCGTGGCGGTAGGCACTATCAGTGCCAGGGAATTCCTTCCCTGGCACTGATAGGGGTCTCCCCTGCCCCCCTTGCCAGAGCCCTCCCCCACCCTCTCTCTCCCACTCCTGACCCCCTCACCACATTTACACACATACACACACATACATACACACCCATACAAACATGCATACACACAATCACCCACACATTCATACACACTCACAGCAATACTCACGAACATACATCCAGGCACACATGCACGCACACAATACAACATGCATGTACACTCACACCCACTCATGCACACACGCATTACACATGCATGCTCGCAGTCACACGCAGTCACACACACCCCCACACACACACACAACACCCCCCACCTCCCTCTCCTGTCAGAGATCCCGACTCTTGCAGGGGGTCCTCCGGCAGGAGACAGGACGCAGCGCTGCTGCCAGCAGCAGCGTCTGTCAGCAAAACACCGCCAAGCTGTATCATGGAACATGATACGGTAGGCGGTGTTTTGCTGGTGTGGCACTGCTGCTGGCAGCAGCACCACCTCACCGCCATCCGCTGCCATGACCGTAGACGGAATTCCACCAGCCTTCTGGTGGAATTCCGTCTACGGTCATAATGCCATGGACGGTCGGTAGCCACAGCAAAGGTATGTTGGAGGCCGTCCCCGTGGCGGTAGGCGGCATTTGCCGCCAATGTCATAATGAGGGCCTAAGACTTTTGTTTGGCGTCTGGATAGGCCTAGACTTAGAATGCTGAAACTCTACAAGCATACCGAAGCCAGAGGATTACGAATGCCGCACCTACAACCTGGCACACCACTTGTCCCAGTTGGTTTGTCGTTTACCTAATATTAAGGACCCACTAAAGAGGGCAGCTGATGTGGTGAGACTGTGAAGGAAAAGGAATGCACACTATTGATCAACTATTTTTTGGGACAATATTGCACAATTCCCAGAACTTAGCACCAAATACTGTTTTAGCCTGCCCATTCGTTAGTCTCTTTGTGCTGGTATTAATAGTTTTTATTTTCGGAACGCCGAAGCCCGTGTTCAGAGGCTACTGGCTGCTCCGTCTCCCCCCTCTTCCGGGTGGGACATCTAAGACCGCCATCTTTTTGGTGAGCGGTCTAGTTGCTCAATTTTTGGAGCCGGCTGAGTCTCCCTGCACGCCCGTATTTAATGACGGACGGGCGCCGGCCGCGCATCACTGCAGAACTGTGTGTAGGCAATTTTTAAAAGATTTGATTATCTAAATGTTTTAATGTTTTTATAATAGCCTGTTTTAGCCTGCCCAATCGTTAGTCTCTTTGTGCTGGGATTATTAGTTTTTATTTTCGGAGCAGCGAAAGCCCGTGTTCAGATGCTACCGGCTGCTCTGACTCCCCCCTCCTCCAGGTGGGACATCTAAGACCGCCATCTTTTTGGTGAGCGGTCTAGTTGCTAAATTTTTGGAGCTGGCTGGGTCTCCCCGCACGCCCGTATTTAATGATGGATGGGCGCTGGCCACGCAGCGGGAGCGCCTCTGGCACACCAAAGGCGCACCAAAGGCAAGCCCGTCTGCACCCGTCCGCGCCCTGAAGCGCCCAGAGCCCAGAGGTGCTGCCCTTTGCACCTCCATCAGGTTAGTCTACACTTCTCTGCAGCTACAGGCGCTTAGAATTATTGAGCCATGTCCCTTCTCCTATAGCAATGCAAGGCCCCTTGCCCTCCTCCCATGCTCAAACTGCTCATGGACTGCCTCGCAATCTACGCCCTCTGATGCCCCTCTTTTTCACTCTGGCAGAATGCTGCTGCTTAACTGTTGTTCCTTACCAGCTCATTCTTTAAACATCTATACTGTTCTGGAAGAACTCTTGCCCGATGCCCTGTTTCCTACAGAAACTTGGTTGGGCGATGATTCCACAGTGGATATCCGTAACTCTCTGCCTTCTACATACTCTATGCTACATTTGGACAGACCTGTTATCAGAGGTGGGGGAATAGCTATTATTCATAAAACCACCATTAAGTGTGCCATTTTACCCTCTGATATTCCTGACTGTGAGAGCTTGTTGTTCTCACTATACTTGTCCTCTACCTCTACTTTTTCTGGAATCGTGCTCTATCGGCCTCCAGGACCTGTTACCTGTTTTTTGGATACTTTACCTGAGGTCGCAGCCAGCCATATTTGTAAATTTTCCAATTTAACTATCCTGGGAGATTTTAATATCCACCTTGATAAAGTGGACTGTCCCTCGGCCAAACTATTATTAACCTTTCTTTCGGCACTTGAATTAACCCAACACGTAACTGGCCCCACGCACCTTAAAGGCCATACTTTACACCTTATTTTTAGTAATGTTGCTGACCTCATTGCTGCACCCCCTTTGCCGCTAGTATGGACTGATCATTCCCTTCTATCTTTTACTTTTCCTTACGATGTTGTCCAGGATCTGCACCCTAGTCCCTTAACGTCTGGGCGTATTTGGTCAAAATTTGGTCCCGGATAAGTGGCGTAATGCCCTCCGGGCCCTCCTTATGACCAATAACCCTCTCGGTTCAGAATCCGCAGACTCATTTGACAAATGGGTTTCGCCCTCCCTGGATGCTATTCTGCCTGTCAAATTTAGAGCAAAAAAATCTTCTCATAAACCTAAACCTTGGTTTTCCCCTTCCCTTCTTGAACTGAGGAGGAATTGCAAAAAGTTAGAAAGGCTGAGGCGAAAAAACTACAGTCTCTCTGCTAGAGATATTTATAGACAATCTATCAGAGTATACCACCACAATATTAAAATTGGCCAGTCCATTTATTATGGTGCTAAAATAGAGAACTCTTCTTGTCCCCAGAAAGACATTTTTCAAATTTTTAAAGAACTCACCGCAATAACTGCCGATTTTCTGTCTAAAATTAAATCTGGTTCTCCCTTGGATCCTGCCCCTCCATCTGTTCTCCTACGGGTATCTGATATTATTGTCCCTCCGCTTACAAAAATTTCGAATCACTCTCTATCCTCTGGCTCCCTCCCTCAGTCTTTTAAACATGCTGTTATTAAGCATCTTCTAAAAAAGCCTAAACTAAATCCCTCTATACTAGAAAACTATAGACCCATTGCCCTCCTCCCCATTGCAGCTAAGATCCTGGAGAAGCACGTTAATTCTCAACTAACCTGCTACCTTGAGAGCCATGAGTTCCTACATCCCACCCAAATGGGCTTTAGAGCCCTACATAGCACCGAGTCGGCCCTTCTTACAGTAACTGAGTCGGCTCGTCAGCTTTTGTATCAAGGGACTCATGTGGCTAGTATTTTACTCGACTTGAGCGCAGCCTTCGATACTGTCAATCACAATCTTCTCTGCTGCAGACTCTCAGAAATAGGGATAAGAGGCTCTGCCCTGTCCTGGCTCTCTTCTTTTCTTAAAGGTAGATCCTTTCAAGTTCTGGATCGTACCTTTTTCTCTAATATCCTCCCACTGACCTGTGGAGTTCCCCAGGGGTCTTCTCTCAGCCCAACTCTTTTTAATGTCTATCTGTCCCCGCTAGCCAAAGTGATTGCTCCCCACAACCAATCATTGGTCACTTATGCAGACGACACTCAACTAGTGGTGTCCCTCTCCAGCCTTGGAGACTCGTCCGCCGCTTATCTCTCCTCTTGCATGAAGGACATTGGCGACTGGATGATTAAATCCAAACTTAAATTCAACGATGGGAAATTGGAAGACATGGTCTTAGGCAATGGCCCCCCTGCTCTTCCCCTTTAGTCATTTTCAGAAACATTTAACAATCTTCCCCCTCCCAAAGCACATGTTAAAAGTCTTGGCTTTTGGCTGGACCCTCGAATTACCATGGACTTTCAAACTAACAAAGTCTCCTCCATTTGCTTTGGTCTCCTAAGAGCTCTCAGGAAGATTCTTAATCTTCTACCCTTTATGTCTAGAAGAATCCTCATTCAAACCTTAATTCTCTCCCGGCTTGACTACGGGAACTCTTTGTTTCTTAGCTCCCCGATTTATGTAAGAAAGAAGCTGCAGAGAGTACAAAATGCAGCAGCCAGGCTTCTCATTCAGTTACTGAAATATTGTTCTGCAATGCCGGCTATTTCGACTCTTCATTGGCTCCCTATTAAGGAGCGGATTCACTTTAAAGCACTCTGTATTGTTCATAGGGCCCTACATGGTAGGGGTCCAATCTTTTTCAGAAAACAGATTTTTTTCTATACTCCATATAGAAGTTTGTGATCATCCTCTCTTCGGAATGTTCATATTTCCCGGCCTAAGAGAGCCTGGAGAAGAAATTCCTTCTCCAGCGAGGCCGCCCGCCTCTGGAATGCTCTCCCCTTTGAGCTCCGCCATGAATCTTCAGAGCGACTTTTCAGAAAAAAACTAAAAACCATTCTTTTCTGCAACTAATTAATTCCTTCTCTTCCCTCACGTAGGTCATGTTGTTGTTAGCGCTGGGATGCCCTTGGGTAACTATGCGCTCTATAAATCTAGAAACTAAACTAAACTAAATATGGCATAGGGCAACACAGTTATGCAACCATACTAGGATGGTGCAATGTCTCGGGAAGTGCCTTGGCAAAGACATCCCTGACTCCCACTGCCTCTCAACCTAGACACATGGGATTCTTTCCAAGTGTTTATATCGGGGTTTCTATGGACTCCTCATAGACTATCAGTATTCCAAGATGACTATAGCAGACTCCAAACAGCACCGGCAGCACATGCTGATGCACGAATATTCCTGAGAGGCCTGTTCTCCACTGATGTAATCTCATGACTCATTTCTATGAGAATCCACACAGACGTTTTCATACTTTAAACTCACTCATAATTTATATTGGTCCCCTATTAAACTATACAAGGCGATCCTAATGCTGCACACTTGCTGCACATTCTCTGCCGGCGATGTGGAGAATAGGGCTGCAACATGGTCCACATATTGTGGCGTTGCCCTAGGCTGAGCATTCGGAATGAAGTGTGGACTTTACTTGTGGAACTGGACTACATCAAACTAGTCCACTCCATTTGGATGGCTTTACTCCATTACATGTTGGAGAGTTTGGTTCCATCTAAACACAGGTAAAGGTGGGTTACAACGGGCTCAGCAACGTGGAGGTCATGCATCCTGAAGGTTTGGAGGAAGCCAATGGCCCCAGACAAGGTACTCTGGTTGTTGGAGATGTCCAAAATAGCTGTATGTGTAAGAACCATTTATAGGATGAATTACCAGATGGAGTTTTATGATATATCTGGGATCCCTCGCCTAGACCAAGGATTAGTTGAAAGTTAGAGGTTAGAAGTAGGGTCTCGTTGACCTCCTTGGTGGTGGAGGGTGGGTCTCTCAAGGCCTTAGCTTTCATCACCATAGGGAAGACTGCAAGAAAAGTGGAACCTGGGCTCTGGTCTGCCCACATGAGTGACTTGATACTGGGTTGGGTGTCATGTGCTATCCCTGCTGAACCAAAGGGATGGTGCAGAGGTGGGGAGGAGTGGTTTACTGTTCATTGTCTACGGTTCAGAGCTTATTGTTTTTTGTTTATTGCTCATGGTATCTGTGCCTGGTTCCATGCACTTTGTGGGTGTACTTGCTTTGCTTAACTTTGGGAGACATGTTATATCGACTCCTTGTCCAATATCTGTTGATTGAATACAATTAGGAATACTGGTGGGGTATCCCACATGTTTTTCTGCTTCTATAAAAAAATATTAAAGAATAGAAAAAAGGTAGAACCAAGACTGCAATGCAGTACAGCATGCTCCTAAAGTTCTAACTTTATTGCCCTATCACATTTTTGTCCCTGAATAGATGATGAGACTGGGCAGTGTTGAAACCTCACAGTAATATACAGCCCAGGAGTTTTTTTTAATATCACAAACATACTAGCTTTTAGATTGTTATAAAGATGCCCATTCTTTATAGAAAATGAGAGCAGAACAATTAGAGCAAAAAGTGCTTGCCAAACAGCAAGCAGTTTGATCACATAGGAAGGCTGAAACTACAAATCATATCTCCTGTACCACAATTGGGGTGACAGTGATTCTCGTGACTAGGCTGAAAAACTGGCCTTCTCATGGAAATGTCCCCATTTGTAATACATTCTTTAATTTTTCTAGTGTATTTAGGTAAAGTGGCAAAGTCAAGATTATGGCCCTCATTCTGACCTTGGCGGTCTTTTCGCAAGACCGCCGAGTTACCGCCGCGGTGAAGACCGCCGACCGCGGCGGTATGCCGCTGTACGTATTCCGACCGCTGGGAGCCTTCCGCCGGAAAACCGCCAGCAGCCACACTGGCGGTCGGCGGGAAAGTGGAGACTGGTCAACCTCCACCGCCACGCCAGCAGAACACCGCCCACAGAATTACGACCCACATATCTGTGTGGCGGTCTTCTGTTGGCGGTGTTCTGTTGGCGGTCACCTCCCCATGGCTCCCGTCGCCTCCCGGAGGACCAACGCACAAGGTAAGTTGACCGTCCGTGAGGGGAGGGGGGGTGTTGTGTGATGTGGGCGTGCATGGGGGTGTGCGTGTGAGTGTGTAGAGGGGGTGTGTGAGTGCGTGTATGCGGGCGGGGGGTGCTGCTGTGTCTATGGGTAATGTGTGCTGTTCGGCAGGTGCGCATGTCTGCATGTATGTGTGCGGGTATGTGTCCCCGTTGTGTATGTGTGTGTAGGGGGTGTGTATATGTGCATGTTGGGGGTGTGTGCATGTCGGGGTGCATGTATGTGCATGTCGGGGTGGGGGTGGGGAGGGGGTTCGTACCACCTCTGGGGGGTGGCAGGGGGGTGGAGGGTGTGGGGGGAGGACTCGGGTGGGTAGTGGGGGGTGGGGGAGACCCCTATCAGTGCCAGGGAAGGAATTCCCTGGCCCCGATAGTGCTTACCGCCATGGTTCGCATGGCGGTTCCCGACCGCAAGAAACCGCGGCGGTAGGCAGGGTCATAATACCGTTGGCGGTCTTGGGACGACCGCCGGGCCGGAGTGCGCAAACTCCAGCCCGGCGGTCATGACCGCCGTGGCGGTCGGAGTGGGGAAGTGGCGGTCGGTCGCGGCGGTGACCGCCGCGGTCAGAATGCCATTTTTAATACCGCCGGTCTGTTCGCGGTCCGACCGCCGTCTCTCCGCCGACCGCCAAGGTCAGAATGAGGGCCCATATGTATAGACTCCTGATTTTGTGGTCAAACTTTAGTACTCAGTCACATCTATTGGTGGTGTTTACCCACTACAGTGAATTGCCCATCCTGTTAAGGGTCATCTGAACATGGTTTTTAACTGAACTTGCGATCTGTATTGGGTATATCTTTAAGCTGCCCCAATAATATTATGAAATACAAAAATGTTTAACTGGCAGCATCTATAGTGGAAAATATTGTTTATAATTGCTGTTGTAGAACTCAAGACGATTTCATTTCATTTCGATAAGTGTTATTCATTTTGGAAAATTGTCTCTCCAAAGCTGGTAATAGCATGTTAAGGCTAACTCCAAAGGGGTGGGGGCGCGTGTAACGGTATTGTAAGTTGGATCTCAAATACATTATGTCACATTAATCATACGCAGGAACCTTATCCAACAAGCCTAGTTATGTCTTTTACTAGGGTCTGATTCAGAGAAGGTGATTAGGTACTAAAATACTAGAAATGCATTCTTTGATTATAGTCCCACATTCTAAAAAAAATCTTCAGATGTCTCTGTGTGTTTAAAGAGTCCTGCAAAGTGATAACGGACAGTAGGACTCCCTGTAAGGCTGAAATTCTGCAAGGACCAGGGAAGGGGTCTAGTTTTGGATAGGCAAGGCAGAGAATTGACACATGACCAACAGTCGTGTGGCCAGTTTCAGTTGGAGAGATGATGTTTTCTTACTATAGATACACTAGACCTCTGCCACCTCAGCTGGGGTGCTGGTTCACAACCCGAAAGGCTGATATACAGAGTTAGTCTGGCCATGCTCACAAGGGACCATCCTGGCAAACGCAGTATTATGTGAATGTCTTCCTACAACAAACAATCCCATACCTTAGGAAGTGACAGCGAGGCCTGGGGTAATTGCTGATTATAAGCAGCAGAGTTAGAATTGGGCTTGGCTGAGATGCAACAAGAAGGGGGAGTGTACAGGAAATGGGGGCTGCAGCACAAGGCTGACTGAAGAGTGAAGGGGGCATTGCATAGAGTACATCAATGAGCACGGAGTGAGCAGCTAGTCATTGTGCCTATGTGAGTAGGTGGCCAGTAGCTTGAGGGAGGCAAATCATGCATTGGAGGTTTGAAGGACTAAAAGTGTTTGGTTAGGGATCCTGGGGTGTGACAGAAGTAACTTGTGGATGATGGCAATGGTCTTGCAAGGGTCTTGCATTCAATTATCTCTTTAATCAAGATCCAGTGGATTTACCTGAGGGCAGAAACAATTTGGTCATGACTTCCTGAATAGAGTGACATTGGTCTTAAGCCTTCACAGTTTGGGAAGTGCCTTTTCAGATATTAGGGACATGACGCTTAACATTTTTAAAACTGTAAATCTCTGGAACTGTAGTTTTATTTTAAAAGTCAAGCACCACCTCCCCCAACTTCCTTATTCCATGTTGCTAGATTTCACTTCCTCAAAGGGGAAAGCAGCACTGAGACTGCTGTAATGAGTCCCTCTTGTTTTATTGCTTTAGTTTTCTAGTTGCCTTTTTAGTGACTGGCTCCCAGTGTATATTTTGGCAGCTTTATTTTCTGGATGAAACTTGTTCCTTTGTAGCCATCTCTTCTTTATATCTTTGTTACTTCAGCTGTTTGCATTTCTTATAAATTGAGTTTGAGAGTAATTGCTCTGTTTAGGCACTCAGTGTGTGTGTGAAGGCTCCTTTGGGGCTCCTGCCTGCCAATATACCACCCACCTCACCTGTGCAATTCATGTGTGCCATTTTGTCCTCTTATCTTCTGCAATCTGTTCTTCCTGTTGTTTGCTGCAACACTAGCAGGTCACTCACCCAATAAAGCATGTTTCCCTTTGTGTTGATTCCCCCATGATTGTTGACAACCACATGCCTTGTTGTCCAACTTCACTAGCGTAACGGGAGGGTTGGCAAGTCACCAAACTTCCAGAAATTGTATATCTCTGGGACAATCTGTCAGAATTTTAATCATGTATTAATCTGGAAACAATTAGTCCATAAGAGTAAAAGTTTTAGTTTTAGAGAAACTAGGCCTAGCTTTTCCATCCAATTTGAACAATTAATTGTATTTGTTTTCAGCAATTTCACAGATATCCTCACTAGATAAGTAGCTTATTGCAAAGCTGTTTCAACAATGCCAGAAAATTAATGGTCAATTGATGTCACTTCCTGTGATATTACATCTTAAACAAATTAGAGGGGCATCACTTGTTCTTATTCTGCCCGGGGCCACACAAATCCTAGAATCGGCCCTGATCCTATAATGCAAGCCCTCCATTAAGGCGAACTCCTTTTACTGTCAGTGTTCAACTCATCTAGATGCATGGGCTTACTTCTGCCTTTTCAGGCTCTTAATCTACTCTACTGATAAAGCCATCTTCAAAACTGCATTTGCACCACGGGCTCCTACAAAAGAGAATGACAATTTTATGTATATGTTCTGTGTTTTTGTTTGCAGTTTGATTACTTTTTGTTGTGTTTACAAAAAACTTGGGATAACTATGACTTCCGAAGACCCCAAATGTTGGTCAGAATATTTGAAAAAAAAAGACATAACCATGTTTGAATATATTGTTTCAACATAATTTACTAGAAGAATGATTTAAGGATAGAAACGCCTTCTGACCCGTACCTTTACATGATGAATGCATCATTAATAAAAGAGTCAGGTGTACTTTGTAAACAGAGAAACCAATGAAGCTGACCCATGATTGTCAGCAGCCATAATACACAGAGAGGAAATTGTTTACGAGCTTCTGAACGGAAGCGAAACCCCATCAAAGACACCTTGCAAATCTACAAACGACTAGGAAGAAATACAAGGAAATACCACTGATGCAAGAGCTGCCCATGTAAGACGTAATTAATATTATAAAATACACTGTTCCAAGAGAGAAAAATGGAAAGAATACTAGGGAGTCCTAATCAATAGGAGAAAGAGTCCTCACACACCATATTAGGTGTCATGCTTCATCATCGGACAGCTCCTCGTCAGACCGGCGCTGCAATGTCTGACGGGCACCCCCCGAAGGGGGCTCTTTGCCGGAGGTCTTTTGTTATCGATGATGCCGCGGAACCAAATATGGGTCCGAGGAGAAAGGAGAAAAACCAAAATAGAGAATAAAATTGGCTCAGAACCTTCAGTAAATATTAATTTATTCTTTGATGTTGGGTGATGGCCAAGATTAAAAAATAACAAGGGAGTGAAATAGAGTTAATGCTCAAACACTCACTGGAAACAATGATAGAATGTGGAGGAAGTCGGTAATTATCAGATGTTCCTCAATATACGGTCGACATGTTTCGCGTCTCTTTTGGTCCACACGGATCCTATGACGCTTCTTCAGGACCTGCTATATCATTAGACTTCTCCAATAAGAAAAACAGATAATATAGACTCCTGCACTCTGACGCTCACAGTCAAGACGTCAACAGTCACTTACTCGAGTTCACTTTAACCCGGACTTGCTGTTCCTATCAGTCACCCTAAGGACATGAAGCGAAGAGGTTAAAATTGCATGGCTTCTTCATCAACAATCGATCATCATAATGAAAGAATAACCAATTTGATCAAGCCAATAATGTAATAGTGACAAACTGTGCAACACAAAGTGATAAAGTGGATGGTAGCAACCCATGCTAGTAATATGCAGGAGGGCTTACCATCCCAACTAGAGAACGGGCTTCATGGGATCACGCAGGCCTGTTGCCAGGTTAACAACAGATCTGGTCATGAGATAAACAGAGGTATAAACAAAATGACAAATATCTCTGTTACCAAATAATTGAGAAAATAATTCACACTGACACAGAGAATGTACAAAAAAACTTTTGACACAGAGAATGTACAAAAATGTTTTTAACTCATCAGGTCAAAAACACAAAGACTCCGAAATAACATACTCAAGAAGTCTTTAGTGCTGATAATGATCACCAAACACTGAAGGTAGATCAAAGGCCCCAACTAAATGTGTATAAACATTGTTTAGACAAAGTAGAAATCCACACTTAAACACAAATATAATATACTAAGCAGTCATGTTTAGGACATGTTGAATAATGTAGAGTGCAATCAAGGCCCCAGTGTCATAAAACAGAAATCAGTATATCTGTACATATTGCAGGAAAGTGTTATAATCTGTTAAAGTAAGGAGGCCCGGTTAGTGCTCTGCATACTGGGCATCTCCCATTTACAGACAGAGATAACTCGACATCTCAAACAAGGATCCCAAGCTCGGGGATCTGTGCCATTACTTTGTGTTACAAGTATCATAAACGCGTCAGGGAAATAAAACAAAACACGGGTCCCGAGCTACGTGACCAGTTTAAGGACGAAGCAGCAGCGGCGCGTACAAAAGACCGCTATAAGAGGCCCTTGACACTTACTTGTAATTAACCGGTGTCAGATGTGGCACCTACCCCTTGGCTGCGTTCCCGAAAGTCAAGGGAGCCGATCGTCCGGAGGTATAAATAATGCGCGTGCAGAGTGCGCGAAGGCCAATTACTGTTCTTGTTGCTAAGCACCACACACACACGCGCGGTTGGCCAGAGCCGAAGCGTGTGATACTAAAAATAAAAAAGGGGACTTCAGTATTAGGTTACTGCAGTGAGGAAATGTGGTGGCCATTTTGAGCTAGTGTTAACTCGAATGTAATGTACAAATAACCCAGTGTTAATCAGATCAAAGACATTGAAAAGCAGGGTTATCTATGACCTGGAATATATCAATCTCTGTCAATGTTGTAACAGTTGAACATACAACATAATGATGTACTGTCATTTGATTACTCAAGAAATCAGGGAATCGGTGGTACATGTTTCCACAACAACCATGGTCAAACAACAAAAGCTTGTCGATAAACGTGGATAACTAGTAGGCCCAAAAACTGCCTAAAGGGAGAGGTTAAACCAGGGTATGTGATCATTTAACCCTTGACAATGGGTGTTGAGTCTATACAACCAGCACTGTTCAAGTTTGAAGAGTGGACAAGTCTCTTTTTGTACACAGGTCTGTAGTGCAACCCACCACATATCATCTGGTGTATGATTATTTTCCATGAAATGAATGCTAAGTTTGGTTGTGGCACGTCCACGGATAATGTTGCTTCGGTGTTCGTTTATCCTCACTTTGACAGCTCGTGTAGTCATCCCTACGTATCGCAAATTGCAAGGACAGGTAATCAAATAAATGCAATTGCGAGTATTGCAATTGGTATGTTTCATCAATCGCCATGTCAGTAAGACGTAAAGCAGAATCAGAGAAAAAGGCTAGAGTTCTCTCCGTGAGAAACCATGTTTTGTTTTCCACATCCCAGTAGTAAATTACTTTGAATGTGCAGAAATGTATGTTGAAAATATTGTTAAAAGCAATATTCTTAAAAATCAGTCCCCTTACCTCAGTTCAGAGCTGCTTCATAGACAACACCTACATCTATCTGCAATCTGCTGTCAATGTTTCTGTCCTTTATAACTGGTTGACCCTGAAACATTAGATGCCACTCTCAAAGTATCTAGAATCATAGCCAGCTAAACATCTGCACTCATGATGGAGACTTTGAAGACCATAACTCTTTCTGGTTCCAAATCATGAACATTTCTAGAATAATCTGCTCAAAGTCTGAAGCCAGGCCAGGTTACATTTCCATTAGAAGAACGAATGGGACTGACATCTACCAACTTATCAAGGACCCTCAGTACTTGTAAAATCCAGGCAAGAACTGTGCCACAATTTTTAAATGTCACTTTGGTTGCTCGGGTATGACGGCCACTGGCTGAATTCTATACACACCTTGTTTCCCTCTTGGCACGTAACTAGTGTTTTCCAAGAGCTGGCTAAAGAAGGAAGGGTCTGGGACACTTAAAGACGTATTCTCTGTCTTCGTGCCAGCGCCAAACATGGACCCACTCTTTATGAAAAGCTAAAGGTTAAAGTCATTGCCTAATTAAAATATAAAATATATGCCATAGTCCCAAGCAGTGGGTTATTGCCAGTTTTAGATGTTTTAGTTTACATCAACTATATTGGATTTTTGAAGGAAAGACGCATTATAGAAACAGGGTTTTACATGAGAGTGAAGATCTTTAGTCAACTAAAACAGTATATCGTGTTTCAGAAAAAAAACCTTTGCTATCAACAATGATGCTTCCTTTTGTATTGATTAATCTAGTTTCAAATAGTGCAACAATTTTTCGTTCACTGGCTAGCCAAAGAATCAGAGGTACTAGCCAGAGCTTGTACCACTCTGGGACGATCGGCTTTAGTAGTTGCATTACTGCTCATTAAAGTATATCTCTGTCAACATGTGGCAAATGTTTGGCCATGGGGTCATCAATACATTATAAGCTTTCCCTGATGATGGAACGATTTATA
Source organism: Pleurodeles waltl (assembly GCF_031143425.1). Classification (NCBI taxonomy): domain Eukaryota; kingdom Metazoa; phylum Chordata; class Amphibia; order Caudata; family Salamandridae; genus Pleurodeles; species Pleurodeles waltl. Next base: position 554,643,521 of record NC_090447.1, read on the forward strand.
CACATCAATCATCTATGGTCCATAATTGAAACATTATTGTTTCCAAGTGGGCACACTGATCTACCAAGAAAATGTGTCAGGTCACGGGTGAAATCATCTTTAACTCACATGTGAGTCCCTATTCCTGGATGTGCAAACCATAATCCAGCACAACTCGTACGCCTACTAATTTGTACATCCCACGCTTATGCAAAACCACATTCATTCAATTTGCACCTGATTTTTATGTGTTCATGTCATGCCTCTGTGCCTCTGTGCCTCTGAACAGGGGGCTAGTTGAACCAGCCCTTGGAGTCACTTCTGGTAGTCCTGGGTGAAGTTGTAGAAGCAGGGCTCAACAGCAGGGCTGGCCTTCCAGGTACAGCTGAAGTATGGCAGAGTGCTCAGCAACAGAAAGTCCTTCCACAGGTCCAGTAGTGAACTGAAGAGTGGGTCGGAAGGTCATATTTTTTTACCCTTCCCCTAGTAGATGGGGGACGTTTCTGGAAAGGTTCATTGAAGTTCATGGTGTGGTACTGGCTGCAGTGATCATACATCAGGCTACTGTAAGGAGGCAAGACACAGCCTATAAAGTTGCAAATGGGGCTGTGCTAAGCTCTGCCCTTCCCATCCTGCCACTTGATAGTCCATTAAGCTACTCCCACTATTATGTGACTGCCTGGGAGGAATTGACATAGTCTAATTGACAGCTACACCTTGTCATTGGACCCAAGACAGGCAGCAGGGATAAATGTCTAAGGGAAGGAAAATGACAGCCTTCTAAAAGTGGCCTTTTCACAATTGCAATGAAAAATTGGCTTTAACAATAATGAGAGTTAATTATTACAATTCTATAGGTACCAAACATGATATATCTACCAACTCTCAATTCGGAATTACAGCTTATTAAATGTAATAAGGTACCACCAGTGTTTTCCTATGAGAGAGGTAGGCCTCACAGTAGTGAAAAATAACTTTGGGAGTTTTTCACTACCACAACATGTAAAACTTTAAAGTACCTATCCTACCTTTTTATTACACAGCACCCTGCCCTATGGGCTACATAGGGCCTACCTTAGGGATAATTTACATGTAATAAAAGAGGAGTTTAAGACTTGACAAGGGGGGTTAAATGCCAACTCGACATGGCAGTGTGAGCAGGTTCTCATGCCAGCTTTCTAGTGACAGTCTCTGTCTAGCTTGAACTCTGCCACCTTCTTCTGCCTATTTCTGCTTGTTGTCTGCTCTTTTTCCCCTCTGCTCGATTTTGGCACCTTTTCCTCCTCTTTTCTGCTACTTTTCTCCACATTTCCCTCATCTTTTCTGCCTGTTTTCCTCACATTTTCCTCCTCTTTCCTGCTCATTTTCTTCACTTTTTCCTCCTCTGTTCTGCTCATTTTGCCCTACTATTGCCTTTTCTGCTCTTTCTCTTTTCTTCCCCATTTCTCTTCTCCCACTGTGTCCCTCCTCCTGCCACCCAGGGCTCCGCCCTCCTCCTGGACCTACTTAATGGAGGCCTCAGGGTGACCATGCGGCGGGTGCACCTCTGGAGCACCAAAGGCCCACAAAAAGCATGTCTGTCTACATATGCAGTGACAGAAACCCTGGCTATCCGGACACCCACCGCTACTCTACTGAGGAGCTCAGAGCTTTGAATCCTGGACACCACAACAACAACTGCTACACCACACCCCCTTATGCTACCAAAGGACAGTTCACCTACCGAAACTGCTGTTTCTCCTGCAGCATTGAGCTGCCAGCCCACATAGGACCCTGTGCCACACTCACCCGAAGGATGCAGTCAACCTGAAACCTCTTCAATATATCCTGCTCAACACCTGAACCCTCTACAAAGACACCATGGAAATCTGGGACACCATCATCTCTCTCTCACCAGACATTGTGTTCATCACCGAAACCTGGCTAAACCCCTACTCAAACCCCGATATTGCCACCGCAACACCCAATGGCTAAAAGATCATATACTGAGACAAGGCAGGGGCATTGGTGTCATATTCAAGAACACCATTGGATGCATCGCAAACAATGACAACACATCCTCAATCATGGAACACCTCAATTTCCAACTAAAAACAGATGCCAAAACTACCCTAAGTGGCACCCTCATGTAAAGACCCCAAGAACCCTGACCAGCCTTCTGCGACGCCACCCCCAGCATCATCGAAACACTAGCCATCGATTCCAACCACTACATTCTACTTGGTAACCTCAATTTCCACATGGAAGACCACAACAATGCCAAATCCACCACCATCCTCAAGAAGTTGAGCAACATAGGCTTCACCCAACTAGTCAATGTAGCCACACACAAGGCCAAACACACTCTCTTCACCTTCAGAGACAGAGTCAGATTCAGAAACATCACAGAACTCTCCTGGTCCGATCACAGCATCTCCCACTTCACCATCGCTGACGCCCAACGCACCACCACCAGGAACCACAGAGCTGATTACCGCAACTGGAGCAGAGTAACTGATTCAAGGTGGATGCAGTCCCTCAGTTCATCCAAACCCAAGGCTTCATCTGATCTTGACCATGCCATCTTGAACTTCTCCTCCTGGATCACTGAATGTGCTGACTCAGTGGCCCCGCTTAAACCAGCCAGAACCAACAAAACCTCGACATACGCCAGCTTGTCCTCTCCGGAGCTCAGAGCCACCAAGCGACGCTGCTACAAACAACAACAGCAATCCACCAAGAAGCCCACTGACAGAACAGCACACAATGCAGCCCTCAGCAACTACCAGTGGCAATTCAAGGAGGCTAAGAGAGCAGCCATCACGACCCGCATCAACTCAGCATCCAACCACACAAAATAACTTTTCTAGATAGTCAAAGAATACTCCAAACCAGCAGCCACAGAGAACATGATCCACCCCTCCCAAGAACTCAGCAACACCCCCTCAGACTACTTCCACAGCAAGATCACCACCATCTACAACAACTTCGACCCCCAACCCACAATCTCCACCCTCAGCTCTCTCGACCCCCCAGAGCACACCAACAGTACGATCTCTACAAGGGTACTGCTCACCACTCAATCCAGCTCAGCCATCATATCATCCATTCACTCCGGGGCACCCACTGACCTATGGCCCCACCACCTGTTCAACCAAAGAACCAACCCCATCAGCACGGAACTCACCAGTATCGTCAACACTTTCATCACCTTTGCAGTTTTTCCAGACAAATGGAAACATATGCAAATCATACCCCTCCTGAAAAAACCCTCCACTGACCCCAACAAACTCAAGAATTGCCAACACATCTTTACTCTCTTACCCGGCTAAAGTACTTGAGAAGGCCATCAATCAGCAACTCACCAGACACCTGGAAGACAATAACCTACTGGACACTTCACAATCAGGTTTCCATTCCAACCACAGAACCGAGACCACACTCATTTCCACCACTGATGACATCAGAGTACTCCTCAACTGCTGGCAATCCACTGTCATGATCCTCTTCAATCTATCAGCTGCATTCAACACCGTTTCCCGCCACACCCTCATCAACAGACTCCACTACATCGGAATACAAAATGATGAACTCAAATGGATCACCTCCTTCCTGACAGGATGCACTCAGGGTATTTGACTAACGTCTTTCATCTCTGCACCCAAGAGCATCATTTGAGGTGTACTCCAAGGTTCATCCCTCAGCCCCACACTGTTCAGTACCTACATGACTCCCCTAGCTGACATTGTTAGATCCCAGAGATTAAACGTCATCTCCTATGCAGACGATTCTCAACTGACCCTCTCACTTACTTACAACGTAGTCACCTCCTCATGCTTCCACACCCTCCAAATGCTCCGCAGAACCTTCAGATGAGTCCCAGTCAACACCAGAAAAAACATCACCCAGACACTCATCTTCAGCCCCCTCGACTATGGAAATGTTCTCTATGTAGGTGTATCCTCCTAGCAAGTAAAGAGACTCCAGGCAATACAGGGCCCCACTACCAGACACATCCTAGACACTACCAGGTGCATCTACAGCACCCCCTACCTTAGAAACCTCCATTGGCTCTCCGTCCCGATGAGATGTTATTTCAAGCTCTTCACACATGCCTACAAAGCCTTACATAATCAAGGACCGGACTACATCAACCACAGACTACACTTCCACCAACTCACCCTCCTTTCTGGCCCTGGCACACACACCCAGAATACGGAGCAGCCACAGTTCTTCTTCCTACATTGCCATCAAGACCTGAAATGACCTCCCCCTTTGAACTGCACCTTCACTTGCAGACTTCAGAAAGAGACTCAAGACCTGGCTCTTTAACAGAGACATCTCACCCCAGTGCACGAGACACCCCGGGGGTGACAGCGATGTGCTCTACAAGTGACAGATTGATTGACTGACTGCATTCAGTCCACAATGGCAGGACTGGAACCAGTTTTGGAGTGCTACTTAGGTGGGTGGCACAACAAGTGCTGCAGACCCTCTGGTAGCATTTAAATTTCAGGCCCTGGGTATATGGGATGCCACTCCACAAGGGATTTACAAGTATATTAAATATGCCAACCAGGTACATGCCAATAAAACAATGGTTAGGGGTGTGAGCACAAGAACTTTAGCACTGGGTAGCAGTGATAAAGTGTGCAGGCTCTTAAGGCCAATGAAAACCAATTCAGCCAAAAGGAGAGGGAAAAAGGCAGAAAGTATGGTGGTGACCATGCAGAGAGGATCAGTTCCAACAGTTGTCACACATGCTATTTAAAATCTAGAATAAGTTTAGAGGCCATGTTTGTGCAAGTAGAAGTTTTGAAATTTTTATTTTTCGCTTCAAATTTATTTTTACTAGGGCTGTGTATCATTTTTATGGTGTAATGGTAATTAAACAACATCAATAAGCTATTTAAATGTATTTTACTATTGCAAAGGCATCACATTTCTGCTTAAACATTTGACAAGTCTAAAGTGATGGCTTAAGCACTTCTCTATAGTTGGACTTCATGTAGCTGAGGGATAATTCAATTTATGAAAGTTCATTATTCCTCGGAAAAGGTAGCCACCAGAACACATTCAAAGTCTGTTCTGAACAAAACACTTCTTGTGAGGCATCCTACCCTTAAAACTTCCTCTCCCTGGCAGTAGATTAAATGCCACTCTGCTCCTTTAACTGAAAGGAACATTGCCAAAATGAAGAATCTTATATCTTTGAGAGGGGAAGGCTGACACATCCAGAAAGTGCAGAATTCATCTTTGACCACATGAGGGTTGGAATGGCTTGACTTTGGCAGGAACTGTTAAAGAGAGAGACTACTTAGCAAACCACAGAGCTGCCTTCTTAGAAAACTGTAGCTCATTGAATTGTGGGATTGTTTCTCCAGTAAGGCACATGTGTGGTAATAAAAAGAGGGCCACAGGTCAGTAATAGTTCAATAAACAGTGTGCAGGAACTTTAGCTGTATTTGCTTATGGACAATCAACAATCAAAGCTTAGCTCAACTTTTTAAAATCTCAGTATATCACCTTCAAAGAAAGAGAGCTGAACATGATGGAGAAAAGTGATAACCACCAATTTGGAAGAATTCTCAAATACCATATAAAAGACTGTGCTGAGGAACCTGCAGCATTCCAGTGAATCTCAGGGTTTAGAAGACTTCCGTTGGGACTATGAAAACTAGTCCCTTACTGAGCCATAAAGAGGAGGTGCTTGGTTTTCCCAGTAGGAGTCTTTCTGCTGCTTGCAACATCCCTCATAAGATGGTAGGGTGTAGAAGAATGTCAGGAGTCTGAGACAGAGGGTTTGCAGGCAGACAAGGGTACTGAGTCCCAATTATAACCAATGAGGTATTTTGACACTGCACTGCAGAACTCTGAACTAGGAACTTAGGGCCAGATGTAGCAAAGATTTGCGAGTCGCAAATGGCCTGATTCGCTATTTGCAAAATCGGAATTGGGATTCAAAAACCCCATTTCCGACTTGCAAAAAGCGATGCAAGCCGTTTGCTACTTGCAAAAATTGCGACCCCATTTTGCGACCCGCAAATAGCAAGTAGCAATTTGCGAGTCGCAAAGCTTATGCAATTGCAACTCGCAAATTGCGACTAGTCGCAAAAAGCCCAGTTTGCATGTCCCATTTAACACTAACTCAGAGCAGGTGGTAACCATAACCAAAGCATAAAAGGAGACCCAGAAAGCATCTGGGTTACTCAAGATGGCGGAGATATACCTGATAGCAGTGAGGAGGAGAGTCCACGCCCCACAGCAGAGGAGGAGGAGGGGCCACAGACAGGAGAAGATATATAGAACAAGGCAGACTCTTTTTCAGCAAACTGAGGATGAGATATACGATAAATATCGCCTTAGCAGCGCAGCCATACTAGAATTAATTGATTTACTGAAACCACAGCTAGAACACCAGACTCTGCGTGACTGCGCCATCCCTGCGCATGTGCAAGTGCTATGCTCACTGCACCTCTTGGCCTCAGGGAGCTATCAGGGGGTCATTGCTGTGGCAGGTTTGGTATCCCAAAGTGCAGTGTCAAGGTTCCTCAGGGCATTCCTAGATGCCTTAGTCACACACATGGCACGCTTCATATACCTATCAAGGAATGAGGCAGAAATAAACAGCACCAAGCTGGAATTTTACAGGATTGCAAAATTTCCCCATGTCATAGGATGTGTAGATGGGACACATATTCAAATATGCCCCCCTGGAAACCTGGAACATATTTTCCACAACAGAAAGTGTACCCACTCACTGAATATTCAGGTTGTTTGTGACGCCCATTATATCATCACTGACATTGTAGCTAAGTTTCCAGGCAGTACCCATGACTCATACATTTTTAGGCATAGTGGGATACATCAACGCCTGGAACGTGGGGAATTTGGAGACGGATACCTCCTAGGTAGAGCTACAGACACCTTGCAGACATACACACAGGTCACTGTGCACACCAATCAGGACTTCCTAACAGTGTACTTTTTGTGCCAAACAGGTGACAGTGCATATGCTCTAAGGCCATGGATTATGACTCCGTTTTTAACACCCAGCAATGAATGTGAGAGGTGATACAACAATGCACATAAGAGGACCAGGAACATCATAGAGCGCACCTTTGGACTCCTTAAAGCAAGATTCCGATGCCTCCACCGCAGTGGAGGTGCCCTCTAGTATACCCCCATTACAGCATTCAAAATTGTGGTCGCATGCGCCATCCTCCACAACATAGCCACCCGACGTGGGCTACCTCTCACCCCTGCAGACCCAGATCCTGATGATGAAGAGCAAGAACAACCACATCGCCATCATGGGGATCGGAGTATAGCTAATCAAGGCAGACTGAGACGGGAACATATCGCAAACCAATACTTTGTAAGGTACGTGTCAACTCCAACCATTCTCACCTATTGACCAAAAACACCATTTGTTAAGTGGAACAAATAAACTATTTTATTAGTGCAGAAATTGAACTATATACAAGTAATGATTGTCCATGGGCATGAAAATGCAAACCAGGCATGTGGCACATTGACGTCATGTGCCACTTCAACAGGACCAGGGTTATCTCTATGACCTTCTGCCCCTCCTGCCAGCCTGGCTGGTCCCTGGTGCTTCTGCTGTGCTCTGCCTGGTACTCCTGAGCACCCTACTGTCAGTGGCATAGACACTGCTCACTGTAGAGCCCTCCTCACTGTCCTGGGGTGTTTCCCCTGTGCCCCTAGACAGATGCCGTGCCTCCATCAAGTCAATGACGTGGGTGAGACATCCCAGGCCCCTAGCCACATCCCCAGCGAAATGGCCCATTTCCACCTGCAACCCAACTGTCCTCCTCGACAGGCCTGTGGTGTTCATAGCCAGCCTGCCGATGGATGTGGCCATCCTGTCTAGTCTGTGCAGGAGCTGACTGTCCCTGCGCCGCCCACCCTCGGCCTGGGCCAGTAGTCCTCCCGCCAGTTCCCTCATGGCTAGGGCAAGGTCCCCAGTGTTCGTGCATATCATGTCCATCCATGCTGGCCTCGTTATTGCACACGAATCGGTGCAGCACACCACTAATCCTCCCTAAAATTCTATTTTGTAGGCGCTGACCATGCAGCAGCTGTGCCTCACTGGTGCTGGGAGGTTGTTGGCCGGACTGCAGCCCTGATGTCCTGGACCTGCGTTGCCTGCGCAGAGGTGGCTGCCATGTGTGTTCCACTGCCTCACTCCTGCCTGTTGCTGGCTCAGCCTCTTGGGATACAGTTGCAGGAGGTGTGGATACTGCAGGGATGATGTTGGCCGTGCAGGTGGGAGTGCTGGCGGGTCCTGAGGTGTCCTCATGGGGCTGGCTGATTTGAGTAGTGGTGGTGTCTTGTGGGAGACCTGTGGGACATGGGGAACAGACTGTCAGTGTCTACTATCTGTTGCACACTTCCTAATAAACATTTGCCTATGAACTGCCTACTTGACTACATTTGCCATAATGCATCATTCTGGTGTTTGCTACCCTGAAATGGAGCTATCTTGGTTGAGCATGCCCCTGTGTACATGGTGGGTGGGGGTATGGCATTGATAGGGGTACAGGCATGTCACATGGTACTCACCGGTTGATGTGCTGGGCTCTGAGGTGTCCAGGTCCCCAAATCCGGATACTGCCTCCTGCTCCAGGGTTTCCTCCACCCTTTCTTCCAGGGGTGTGGGTGGTGGCACTGACGATGATCCCCCTCCTGTGCCTCTCATCTCCCGGAGCCTTTCAGCCACCCTCTCCTTGGTCCGGGAGCGGAGGTCATACCACCTTTTTTTGATGTCATCAATGCTCCTGTGGCTCACCCCCAGGGAATTTATTTTGTCCTGGATGTCCTGCCACAGCTGTTTCTTGGTGGCTTCAGGCACATTTAGGCTGCCTTGCCAAATAAATTGTCATAGTGCTGACAGCATTCGTCTGTCAGCACCTCCAGCTCCCTCTCTGAGAACTTCAGCTTTCTCTTCCTTGGAGTTCCTTCCATGGCAGCTGCTGTTTCTCCTGTGAGCAGTTCAGCAGTTATAAAAGGGTGTGGTCCTCCCTTCTCCCAGGTGTATTAGTAAACTTCCTGGCTGTGATGTCATCATCATGTGCCAGGAAGTGTTTCCAGAGTGTTCTGGAGTGGTTTCTGGAGTGTTCTGCAGCACCTGTAATCAATTTACATGCAACTCGCAATTTGCGACACCCACTTGCAAATTGCGAGTTCGTTTTTTGCACGGTCGCAAAAAGCGACCTCGCAATCGGCAGACTCGCACACTGCGTTGCGACTCCGGGTGCGAGTCGCTATTTCGGCACTGTTGTTTTGCCTGCATTTCGATTTGCGACTCGCATTTTGCGAGTCACAATTTTTTTTTTCCTACATCTGGCCCATAGTAACCTTTTTTGGCACTTGGTTCTCTGTGTACCCAGGCAGAGCAGCCCAGGACTTACTCAGATGAAGTGCTGTGGGCTAGAGACTCAGACTCTCATTTACAAGTGCTATAGCTCAGGATGGTGCAACACCTTCCTGGCTGTGCCACCCTGCGCCACCAGGAAAGGGCAGAAATGCACTGTATCTACAAGATGTGGTGCACTGTTTTCTTCTCCCCTGCACAAATGCTACTAATGCAGACACCCTTGCATCATGGTGCACATGTGCCTGAATTGTGGGGATGATTGTTTTGGTGCAGGAAGGGAGACCTTCCTGCACAAAAACAATCACACGTGGAAGAAACAGGGAAAAATAAAGATATTTCACTCTGTTGTGTCACTCTTAAACCAACCATAAGTTTTTTTAAATCTGGGAATGCATCAGATTCCTTTGGGTTCCATGGGTGTTGCATGGAAACACCCAAAGCAGCACCCATGGACCACTTCATTCACACAATGTTATGCATGAAAGGGGTCCATATTTACATGAAAAGCTATGCTAGGTAGCTTTGAATGGCCTTGAAAATATGGCCCGGCACACTGCGCCACAGGGGCATAAAAAAATGGCGCTCAAGTGACACAGTGTGCTGCAGTTGCCTCATAAATGACACCCTCTGTACTCGCTAACGTAAGAAATAACACTTAATAAATTGCTGTCAACTCAGCATTTTTTCTTATGAAAGAAGGTATAGTGCATCATTACATACACCACTGAATACTATGCACAAACTAATCAACATATATAAAAATGGAAGGTGGCTATGGCTATAGTAATACTCGCTAAGGGGGTTCAAAGCCATTAGCGCATGTAAACTAAAGAAAGGTACCACATCCGATTACTTCCTATTGAAACCTGGATCCTCTGTACTAGAAGCACTTCAATTGGAACGTGCACCAGCAAGCGTTGAACCCTCAAACACAATTCTCCCATTATATACCTAACACTCCATAGAGGATACAGTTATTAAAAGTCAGGCTTACCATCATTGTCAGGATGTCACCACAGTACTTAAAGGTAACATTATAGAATCATAACATAGATCAATCAACAATGAAACATTTCAGGATGGTATCACCTTTCATTGATGTTCATTAATATTGGCAAGAATGTACTTTCAACAATGTAAATATCAATAAAGTTTTCAATATGCAATATTATGTATTATAGGAGACTTCAGGCCTGATTTAGGTGGCCTTTGAAGGACTTGAGGGGCAACCTTTCTGGTCTGTAGTGCTCTCAGGCAACAGTCTCTGTCTGATGGCTGGCACAGGCATACAAAGACACCTGCACCAGCCTTCAGATAGAGATTATGAGGGCAGGAGAAAATCCATCCAGGGCCTTGAGTCCCTGGCACAAATCTGGGGGCCGTGAGTTATATTTACTCAACGTCCCTGTGACCTTTGGTTCTTTAAGTGAATATATATATATATTCACATACAAAACCAATATATAGATATTCACTTGCAAATCCAAAGGTTATAGGAATGTTATAGTTAGGCTCCCATTAAATGTACAAAACCATAGAAATTCACCTGTTATAGTTATGTCAAGTAACTAAGGGCCATATGTACCAACAAATTTTCCCATAGACACAGAATGGGTAAAACCCTTTGCTACATCTGGCCCTAAGCTACCTAAGTGCCCTAAGGTAATTTTTGCTTGTGCCCCCGCCATGCACAGTTCTTTTGTCAAAATTTTACTGCACAAATTACATTGATATTATTAATGATGTTATCAAAGATGTAATGAGTGCCATTATTTGCGGGGTAATTAGAAGTGCATGGTGCGGGCACAAGTTATAGTTACCTTAGGGCACGAGTTATAGTTACTTGAGATAACTCTAACAGGTGAATTTCTATGGTTTTGTACATTTAAATGTGAGCCTAGCTATAACGTCCCTCAAAACCTTTGGTTTATTAAATGAATTTCTATGTTTTTTAAATTCTATTTCCTAACTCTAATGTCCCTATAACCTTTGTTTTTTTCAAAAAAATGTATGTTTTTTAACGTATATTAATTTTAATTGCTATACAGTAATTCAACAACCGTCATGCACATCCTTCGGCCGTGCACAGCCTGGGTTGGCAGCAGAGCTTGACTTGCGGCCAGTCCCTGTGGCAAACCCCCTAAACCACGCAATCCCACTCTGCACATAGCCATTGGCGTATGCATCAGGGGTTGTCCACATGGCCTTGCCTGCGGCCAGTCCCTGTGGCCAACCCCCATAACCATCCATCCCTGTGATGCACATGGCCTTCAGTCATGAGCAGCGAGAGTTGGCCCCCCATGGTCACAGCTGGCTCCCTGCCTCCTGCAGGAGCCAGCATTGCTGTCACAGAGAGGGAGCTGCTTGAGTAGCTGCTAAATCAGCTCCATCTCTCCGAGAGCAGTTTAATCTGTGTGCCTGCTTGCATCTCCGCGGGAAGACAGACAGAGCAAACATCTGCTCTGATGATGAGAGAGCTGTTTGACAGCTGCCTCTTTATAAGAGCAGAGTGTTTGCTGTGGCTTGGTGGCAGCTATCAAAGGTGGTGGTCCCCAGGGCCTGGAGGTTCAAAACTGCGCCCCTTTACTATTTTTTACAGTTTGCCCTGAGGAGGTGGTGGTCTCTGAGGATGCGGTGGGGGAAGCTACATGGCTCCTCAGCATATAATTATATTAAAGTCCCGGGGATGTGGTGGTCCTTGGGTCCGCAGGGGCCACAGAGCCCCTTTCATATAATTACATTTAACCCCCAGGTAGGTGGTGGTCCTTGGAGCTAAGGAGGGGGCTGTCTAGCCCCCTGCATCATATTAACTTAAAACCCCAGGGAGGTGGCAGTCCATAGCGCTGTGGAGGGGGCAGATGGCCCCCTCACACTCCTATAAACAATGCCTGCAGGAGCTGGCGGTCCCCAGGCTATGGGATCTCACAGGCCCCCCTGCACTACAATAAACAATGTCCCTGGGACTTGGGCCTTGGGCTTTTGAATGACAAAGTGCAGGAGTCTGGGCTTTGTTTTTTTTGTTTAATTTTCACCAGAGTCACAGGTCAGCTGTGACTCTCAATGAAAAGTAAAAACAAAATGCTTTTTTGCTCTGGGGATCCCTCTAGGACTCCAGCACCAGAGCTAAGGGGTCAAGGTGTCCATACCCAGACTCCTTTTTTTAATTCTTAACCTTTCTTCTGCAACTCGCAGAAGCTGATTCCCAAGCTGGCTACCAACACTTCATTGTTGAAGTGTTGACAGCCAATCAGATCTCAGCACGAGATCAGGAGGGTTTGTGGAGCCTTTGTGTCCCTATTCATATAAATTCTGATTATTTTTAATTTCTCAAAAACCACTGAACAGTTTTTTTACCAAATAACAAAAAGGGTGCTTTCTGGACCAAGAGCTACCTTTCTGCCAAATTTGGTGTAATTCCGTCCAGCGCTTTCAGCTCTATCACTGCGGAAAATACATTTTGGGACCCCCCCCTGTTTTTCCCATTCCTTTTTCCATTCTCAAGCATCGGCTCACAGACACAGACAGACCCTCATGCACTTAGTGAGAGACCCACTGATACCCTAAGTTAGTGTCACTTATAGTGCCATTCAGACACTTATGCACCCGCTTACAGACACAATCAGAGACTGACACACTCACTCACAGACCCACTTAGACATGTATTCACCCAGTCACACACTCACTTTGACCATCATGGAACCATTCATCCTGTCACAGACCCAGTCAGAGTCATTAGTACCACAGTGCACAATCATGAGGTGAGGTGGTTGACAATCTCTAATGGTTTCAACCAATGTAAGCAACTGTTGCCACTTTAACCCTCTCTGGCCAAACCAAGTAATATACACATTAGGCAAACCCAAGTCCCTGTCAATGCCACTCTTTCTAGCATATTTACCACCCAAAAACATAGCTGTGACCTACAATCCAGACTCTGAACATTTTGAAGGGAAGGAGCAGTTGTACACAGGAGAAGGTTGGAGCTGAATGAAGATATTCTTAAAATGTGAGGTGGTTAAAATGGAGGGAGCACCAGATTATAAAAAAAACACGTATTTGATTGGATGTTGTAAAAACAGTGATACATAAAAGTAGGTTGTCATTGAGAAAATTATGACAGTAAAGCTGTGATTGGTTTTTGAGTTTTTTAAACAAGTGATCTTATTTTGGTTATGGTTAAGTTTAGTGGTAGTCAACCACACCTGCTACAACAACCAGAAAAGCTGCTAAACAAATACTATGAACTTTTGAACTCCTGGTATAGAGGAGGGTTCTGCAGGAGGTTGTTATGGCACATATGGACATGCAGTGTGAGAGGAAGAACAGCTCTTAAAGGAGACAAACATTTTTTTATTAAAAGAGAGGTTATGGTGGAGGAGGAACTCCAAATAAATAATTTGTCCGATTTAATATTATCCCTAAGTTTATACTGTAGATAAAAATGTACAAGAAAATAATGGGACATATATTTTCAAACCTCAGACTGGAGTTGTTACTCTGTTGCGAAGTTACACAGGGGTCCACCCAGGGGCACGTGAAGAAGTCGCATTTCCAGCTGCACACAGTCGGAAACTTGGCTTATTATTTGAAATACAAGAAAGGGTTACCAGATACTAGCCATTGAGATGTGATACATTTTATGATTTGATAAGTAGGACAGTTTCACTGAGAGCAAAGATGAATAGGTTGCCATTACTGGTTCCTTGGACTAAGAGTAGTGTACCGTTCTTATTCTGAGGTTTCCTTACTATATAAAAAAAGACCAAAAGTGATATTTTTATAGTATTTTACTTGTCAACAGAAGTGTGAGTTTGAAAGCAAACTGTGTATATATAAGTGTGATAAAATTGTATATCATATAGATATACTTAAACCAGGGAGATATTGACACTTTTATTCATATTTATATATAGCAACGGACTTAGGGGGTCATTCTGACTCCCGCCGGCCGCGGTAACCGCAGGGTCGGCGGGAGCCGCCAGAATACCGCTGCGCGGTCAGAAGACCGCCGCGGTTATTCTGGGTTTCCCGCTGGGCTGGCGGGCGACCGCCAGAAGGCCGCCCGCCAGCCCAGCGGGAAACACCCTTCCATGAGGATGCCGGCTCCGAATGGAGCCGGCGGAGTGGAAGGGGTGCGACGGGTGCAGTTGCACCCGTCGCGATTTTCAGTGTCTGCATGGCAGACACTGAAAATCTTTGTGGGGCCCTGTTACGGGGGCCCCTACAGTGCCCATGCCATTGGCATGGGCACTGCAGGGGCCCCCAGGGGCCCCACGACACCCCATACCGCCATCCTGTTCCTGGCGGCCAAAACCGCCAGGAACAGGATGGCGGTATGGGGGTCGGAATCCCCATGGCGGCGCAGCAAGCTGCGCCGCCATGGAGGATTCCCCAGGGCAGCGGGAAACCGGCGGTACACCGCCGGTTTTCCGTTTCTGACCGCAGCTGTACCGCCGCGGTCAGAATGCCCATGGGAGCACCGCCAGCCTGTTGGCGGTGCTCCCGCGGTCCCCAACCCTGGCGGTCTCGGACCGCCAGGGTTGGAATCACCCCCTTAATGTTTTATGATATAAGAGATATAGAATTTGTTAATGAGGCACATGGCACATGGCAGTGTCTTGCTGTGCTGCCTTGTGGCACTGATAAAGAGGAGAAGTGCACTGTTTCAGAAGATATGACACATTCCCATAATCTATCCCTGTGGCGATGCATAAATTAGTACCTACTGCCAATGCTGGCACCCTGTAATATGGGTCAAGGGTGCTTGTGTTCCATGGATAATTGTTTTTGTGCAGGAAGGCTAATCTTAGTGCACAAAATATAAACAAAAGAGGTGTTTTATGGTTTGCATGTGTGCTGTATATTGAGATATACTCCAAATGTATCAGGTACACTCTAATGCATACAGTGTGAAGTTTAATTTCACTCTTATGCATACCATAATAGGCAGAAATACATAATATTACATAAAAAGAGACATGGAAGGAGGTACTCATAGATATGGTGAGACAGTCAGTCAATTTATTAAAAAATGATGTACAATGCCTACAATATAGTTGTGCGACTGATTCTTTTAAGAACATATTTTAATCATATGTAATTGTATATTTTGAAATGCAAATTTAAATCTGTAGTTATATTTTTTGCATTTCAGATATTTGTTTTCTCTAAGAATAGACTTTCAAGGTGCAAAAAAAAATCTAAAAAAAAGGAAACTGAGGAAAGGCTATTCTCTATTTGCAACACAAAAACAAAAGGTGCAAGATGAGAAAATTGTGGTTATATAGAAAAGAGCCACTGGTAAGAAAAGCAGAACATTTCTTAAAACTGTACGTGGCAAATTGCAAACTGTGGAAAATGATGTGAATAACAAAGGAAGTCAAGCAAGAAAGGAGAAAAGTCACGTGACAAAAAGAGTAAGAACATATTGAAAAAATCGGTGCCAGAGTCATTCAGAATCGTTGTTAAAATATGAAGAAGTACAAAAGGAGAAGAAAAGTAGTGAAACAAAAAGAACATCTCGAGGCTGTAGTTGACAGGGCATTTGTCTTAAAGAGGAAACTTTTTATTTTGATTCTCACTAGAATGAGAAGACTGGATAAAACAGTGTTATGTATGAAGAGATGCAGTCAAAGGAAAAGGCTTGTTAATAATAGTATTTTTTCTAAAATATTTAGAGGTAAATGGAAGCATACCTACAGTAAAGAGCCTTTCTTTAATGAAGAAGGGTATTTACACAAGAACATATTAGTGCATGCAGTTGATTCAATTGGTCGATGGTATGAGATGAAGGTTGGGAGTCCTTTTGAATGAGAAGAGATTGTTCAGAGAGATGTGGAAGCTGTGGAGGGTCAAAGAAGGCGTTGACAGGCTCCTGTTCACAAATGGAACTGCAGTAGTATTTGTGGCATTTAACAGCAATCTATTAATTTGTTACACACTTTTGTATGTGAGTTTCCATGTAGCACACTCAAGCAAAAATGCAAGGATTCGGTCGATGTAAAGTAAGGAAGCTTACAAATTTGCAAGGACATTTATCAGCATGCTTATCGAAGAAAGTGTGCCAAAGCACCTTTCATCACTTTAGAATGTTGGCAGTTCACCATTCAAAAATATGAACTCTAGTTAGGAGACTTTACTTTGTGAAGAGTCCAGTGTTATGTTTAGGAGAAATTAATAGAGTACTTTTGCATGGTACTGTACAGGAGCGTTTTGACTTGTCCATGCAGCAAGTTATATGTAAGCACTGCTATGATAACTTAAAGGATCAGAAAACACTAGCTAGAGCAGTGTATGACATGTTAAAACTTTTGAGCATTCCAGAACAGCTATGAGATTAAGGGCCAGATGTATCAAAAAACCGATTTGCGTTTCTTAAATAGCGAATTTTAAGAAATCGCTATTTAAGAAATGCAAAATGGTATGTATGATTTTTGCGATTCGGGAATAGCGATTTCTTAAAATTTGCAAATGCTATTACCGAATCGCAAATAGCGAATCCAACCCCATTTGCACCTGTGGGCCTGTTGCGAATGGTTTTGCATTTCCTAAATTGCAAATTCCAGTTAGGAATTCGCAATTTAGGAAATGCAAATCCCAAGGTGCTAGGGGCCTAAGGCCCCCTCTGCTGCACCCCAAAAATATTTTTACGGACATGTGAAGCACACACATGCCTTAGGGGCGTGTGTGCGCTACATGTCAATTTTAAAAATGCATTTTAAATGCATTTTTAAAATTGGCACATGGTTACCACCAAACTTTTGTTTGTGGTAATTGCATTTCCTAAATGCCCAATTCGCATTTAGGAAATGCTTGATACATGTGCTTAAGAAATCGCAAATAAGGATTCCTTATTTGCGATTTCTTATTTAGAGAATCGCAATTTGCGATTCTCTAAATGGGGTCGCAATATTAAGGAATCGCTATTTTTGCAATTCCTCAAAATTGCACTGCGAATGCCTTTCATACATTCTGAAAGGCATTTTTGCATTCGCAAACGGCCGGATTTTGCGATTCGCACCATTTGCGAATGCAAAATCGCTTGATACATCTGGCCCTAAATGAATATGAATCTATTCTTATACAATCAGTGCAGCCATTTCAAGCAATTACACGTTTGGAACCAAAAACAGGTAAATTGCATCATACAGAGTTATTGAAAGGCCTTAAAGGAAGAGTAGAGCATTTGTCATTAGACTTTAAAAAAATGTGAAACTGTAGGAGTAGACAAAGACAATGAAGAGCCACTTATTATTCTGGTAAATGGTGCACCTGCTAAGAATAGAACCATTTGGCAAGCTTTGGTTGATGTTAATAAAGTTAAACAATCAACTTTATACCTGACACAAAACAATGTTTATTATAAACATGTTGAAGTGGAACTTCGTGTACCATATGTTGATGATGAAAGTTTACCTGGAAGTGGAAAAAAAAAAAAAAAAGTAGATCCAACCCAATCAGAGGAAATTTATGAGCAATAGAGCATCCATAAGTTGCATTCCAAAGAAGTAATTGGCGATGCTATAGACCTTTTCCAAATGAAGCAAGCTAAATGAGCTCCAATGAGTGTGTGGGAAAAAAAGCTTAGAGGCTCACTATTTTCGTCACAAGTTTCCCATTGGAGTTGGAGGTCGGTATAATGAGCGACCCATACAAATAGCAGCAGCTGGATACCGATCAACACGACTGTATTCAGAGGATCCAATATTCAGACAATATAGCCCATACATATTTCACCATCTATTTCGGACTGACTTTTCTAGACTTTCATATGCAGTGAATCACATACTAAAAACAGGAGTTAATCTTCAAAATATGCCTGTAAGAGTTTTTTTTAACAAAGTTCAAGAAAGGATGACAGTTTAGAATATAACTTAATTAGTTTAATGGCATGCCAACATGGCACTCACAAATACTGGTACCATCGTCATGAAAAACTGAAGTTTATGATGAGAAACCTAGGGCCACCAACCTGGTTTTTAAACATTATGCTGTGTAGAGTATGCATGGGATGAACTTATTGAATTATTGAGAGAAGCAAATTCTAATCTAAAAGATATCCATTTAAAGACAACTGGAGAACTGTGCTCATTAGATCTTGCTAAGGTTAGTAGATAATTGAACCACAGGTTCAAAGCTATGTTTGCTTTTATCTGCAACAAAAGCAATCCTCCTCTTGGAGAAGTAAGTGATTTCTTTTGGCAGAAAGACTACCAGGCAAGAGGTGTTCCTCAAATTCACATGCTACTATGAATGAAAGACAAACTCAAATTTGGAGCAGAAAGTGACGAGTCTGTATTGCCTTTTATAGAACAACATGTCACATGTGCTATGCCAACAATCTGTTGAGAAAGGTCTGAGAGAACTAGTTTTACATTTTCAAACACACAGATCCGGTATGTACTGTTGTCATATATACAGGTAGAAATAAAAAGTTTATACAAGTTGTCGATTTGGATTTCCAAGACCTGGCATTTCAAAAGGAAGAGTGAACAGTTTTTTGTCTTCTGTGAGACATACACTAACATGAAAATCAGTGAAGAACACATACAACTTAAAAAGAAGTGAAGATTCCAAATACATTAATGACTACAATCCTGCAATTTTAAAAATGTGGACTGCTAACATGTACATTCAAAATGTTGCAGATAACTCCATTGCTGTGGCTCGATATGTTACATCATACATCACAAAATCTGAAAAAACTGAAATTAAAGAGAAGTGGGAGGAAATTTCTGCAGTGAAGATCATTAGCAAAAATTGTATTCTTTCAACTTGAAAATGCTTTCCCATAGAGAAATTGGGTTCTATGAGGCAGGTGACAGATTGAGTTCAGAAAGTTTGTTCTCAAAATAAAAAAAATTGTCTTGGTAAGTCTTGGTCTATCTTCTACAAGAAACAGAGTATTGCAGTTTTTCCCTGAAAATTCAGTATTTGGCAGAGTTTGACCCAGAAAGTACAGATATTGTAAAGTGAAATATGTTGAATACATACTATCCTTATCTAGAAGACAAGTGCTTTTATGAAGTTCTGAAAACCTACAGATATAGAAGTAATAATGTGAGTGAAATATTAGAAGAACGAAAATATGCAGTTCGTGGATGTTATGGATGCTTAGAGAAACATGAAAAACAAAATGTAATTAACCATCAAAAAACTTACCTGTCAAACTCCTGACAAAAGACAATTTTTATATTTAGCACTTCTTCAACTATTCTGACTTTGACCTACTGAACTGGAATTACTTGAAGATTATGACTGCTATGAAGATTCTTTTAATGCTGCCAAATTAGCATTTAGTATCCCATGCTCAATAACTATTTTCAAATGCTAAAGGATGAGGTTCAACAGGAAGAAATGATTGCTGCTGAGGTAGCTAAGGATAGTTCTCAAAGCAGTCAAAGTTCAGCACCTTCAAGTCAGGATCCTCTTGGAAAAACTATTATTGAAAATGAAGCTGCAATAGCAATGAGTGAAGTGGAAATTGCCATGGAACAAGCTAGACAGGAATCAGTAGATCTGGAACAGTTAGTTGGACAACTCAACAATGAACAGAAAGAGATTTACATTGAAGTAAAAGATAAAACAGATTTTTGATTACGGCATAAGAAAACGGAATGCAATTGCTCTTCATTCAAACTAATACTATTATATATTATTGGTCAAGGTGGTACTGGAAAAAGCATTTTATTCAAAGTTGTCTCTACTTATTTACAGAAAATCACAGATTCAAACTTATTGTGTGTAGTAACTGCACCAAGTGGATTAGCTGCATACAATATCAAGGGCATACCATTCCACAGACTACTCATGCTACCTGTAGAACATGACAATAAACTGTAATACCAGAAGTTACCTGATGAAGCTTGTCATGAGGTAGCAAATGTTTTAAAGAAAATTAAGCTTTTGATTATTGATGGAGGAAAGCACTTGATTGTTTTTGGAGAACTACTACAACCTCCTCCTGTAAAAGGACAGCCTTTATTTAAAACTGTTTCACATGAAGAGGCTTGAAAGTCATTGGGAAGTATTCGTAATGTCAACATTTGGCTTTTTTTTTGATACAAGGAACTTGTGAAAAATATGCATCAAGCTCCTGACATGGAGTATGGCAACATACTAAAGTACATTAGAGTAGGAGTTCTGACGGAGCACGGAAAACTCACGTTGGAAAGTCGACATATAAAGAAATCTTTTTCTTCTAAGAAGACGGCAGCAACCCTAATATATAAGTTGTGGAAAGAGGGCAGATTTACAAGAAATTGGTGCATCAGCACTGATGAGAAAGTTTTATTGCGTCACCCCTGCCCCACCTAATGACATCATGGGGGCACCATACTTACAATACGGTGCACCATGACAGTCGTTAGGACAATAGCGTCACAATTTTGGATGCTGTTGTGGGGATTTGCTGCACTAGTGTGAAAAATGTTGACGCTAGTGCAGCAAAATGCAGGGAGGCCCTTTGATTTCAATGGGTGCACCAATTTAACGCCTGCTCTTAGAAGGCATTAAAAATGACATGAAGAATGGTGCAGTGAAGCCCTGTAGAATGCCCCCTCTGTATATATTATGCCTACCCCAGGCATAATGGGGTGCAAGGGGTGCAAAGTGGTGCAACACATGAATTGCACCGCTTTGTAAATCTGGAGTGGCAAAATTGCCGTCCTAATGCCACATTAGCTTAAAGAAATGAAGCTAATGTGGCACAAGGAGGCGCTAGGTGCCTGTAAATATGCCCCATAGTGGGACACCCCAATACTCACCCTCTGCCTAGGTTACCAATTTTAAAGCATTACAAGTTTCAAACAAGGTGATGAATTCGCCAGCCAGCCACTGTTATTCTGGAGTCCTGTTTGTGGATCTCCAGTGAATGGTCTAACTTGCCTAGGACTGGCGATTAACTTTTCCCTGGCATTGAACAAGCATATACGTTCAGTATAGTCAATGACAAGCTCCTAGGGACGTTAGTTTAATGCCCATTAAGTCAGGCGAGTGGTTCCTGTGCACAAGCTAACCAAGATCAAAAGACCCCACCCCCATTGCCCACCCCGTTTTCCTAGATGGGATTGCCTCTATGCTGTAAGTGGTAAATCCACTGACAAAACTCTTATTTACAGCACAAGTTTCTTGGAACAAGCAGACATTGTACTTCCCTATAAAGGAGATCCAGTCCTTATCGGCCAGCTTGAGTTCATATCCGCTACGTTCCATGAGATTAAGTGAAGATCTGGCTTACATTTAACCATTGTTGTTGTAGGAGAATCCTCTTGCTCTACATCAACAAACGGGCACAATGCCCCTAAAGGGGGAGCATCCAAATTTGGCCCAACTGCAGCGACTCAAGATAAATGTGTTCTCTTTATTACTTATACAGAGAAGTGGTAAAGACATAATAGCAATGTTTCAACGATGTAGAGTAGATGGTTCAAAATTGGAGACTGAGATTACAAACATTAAAGCAGGTCAAATATCAATATGTGGCAGAACATACTGTACTTTGGCTATCATCTTCCATAGAAGCCTTAATATTATATCTGGAAATTACACTGTATATTTAAAACACACACTGGATGGACAGAATGCAATGATAGCAATCTGCAGTTCAAGCAAAAACTGCCTTTTAAACTTCCTATTTCTTATTTATTGTTTCTTCAACCAAAGTTCTCACGTGGATCACTAGGATACTATTACATACAGTTTTTTTCTATGTAGATCATTACTATCTAACTAATCATTTGGCCTAACAGGGGTGATGTCTTCAAAACAATGTGAAAAAGTGTTTACTCTATGAAATGTATTAAAATAGTTTTCAGGAAATATGTATATAC
This sequence comes from Pleurodeles waltl, assembly GCF_031143425.1. Taxonomy (NCBI): domain Eukaryota; kingdom Metazoa; phylum Chordata; class Amphibia; order Caudata; family Salamandridae; genus Pleurodeles; species Pleurodeles waltl. The sequence continues at coordinate 554,665,709 of NC_090447.1, forward strand.
ATTGTTCTCCATACATTGATCAACACTGGCTAAGATATCACTCAGCCTATCAAGGGTGATATCAAGAAAATATATAGGAAACTTAAAGGTGGACAAACATGTTCATGAGATGTATAAGGAAAAATACATATACAGTCTTCTCTCTGTATAAATAATAACTCTTTAACACAATATTCAGCCTACTGGGACTCATATAGAAAAGGAAATGAAACATTTTAATGCTGGATTACATCTCTTTATACCTTTGTACCAGGTATAATAATAAGAAACAAGTAGTTAGCATCCATATTTACCTTCAGTCTAGTAATCGTAGCTTAAGAAAATTTATTTAGAAATTGTAGTGAGTGCAAATCATAGTAACACTTCTTTGGAGTAAAATACAGTGAAGTTACAACTGTGATAAATAGTAATGTTAATTTTAAATAATGTGCTTTGTTAGAAATGGGGTCTTTGGTTAGCAGTCAGGTTACCCCCGTCCAAGCAAAGACCCGCACTCTAGTCAGGGCGAAGGAGAAACACACCTGATTAACCCCCACTCACCCCATTAGTAGCTTGGCATGAGCAGAAAGGCTTAACCCAGAAGCAATGTGTAAAGTATTCATACCAACACACACAGTAATTCAATGAAAACACTTCAAAATGGACACCACACCAGTTTAGAAAAATAGGCAATATTTATCTAAATCAAACAAGATGAAAATGACAAAAATCCAACATACGCAAGTCAAGATATGAATTTTGAAAAGAATAAGAGTCTTACTCCACAGAAAACAATGGAAAAGTCAGCGATGCATCAATTTCCTGACAGGGCACCTCAGGTCCATGCAGGTTCATGGTGACTTTGATGCCCAGCGATGATGCTTGAGAAATCCGGCCAGAAGGTGATGGAAAACCATGCTGCGTGGGGTTTGCGTCAATATCAGCAACTGCAAGCAGGATAGCGTCATTTCTCCAGCTGCGATGCGCAAATCTCCCAGCCGCGATGCAGGTGGAGTGTCTACTTTAGCACGAAGGGGGTGGATCGTTGTTTTTCAGCTGCGTTGCAGGTGTTGCATATAAATTTTACCCTCACGGTGTTATGTGCATGGAATTCAGTCCTTGTTCTGACAAGTTCACCTCTCAAGGGCACAGAGACTGGACAGGGCATCACTTGGCATGGCAAGAGTCTCATCAGAGATTCCAGGTGCTGGCAGAGGAAGTTTTTAATGGACCTGAGACTTCAAAACAGGAGGCAAGCTCAATCCAAGCCCCTGGAGATACTTCTGGAGATACTTCTCATACAGGAATGCACAACAAAGTCCAGTCTTTGTCCTCTTTCAGGCAGAAGTAGCACTTGCAGGCCAACCCAGCAAAGCACAGTGACAAGCAAAGGGGCAGAAGTCCTCCTCCAGCTCTTCAGCTCTTCTCCTTGCCAGAAGTTCCCCTTGATTCCAGAAGCAATCTAAAAATCTGGGGTTTTGTGTCCACTACTTATATCCCTTTCTGCCTTTGAAGTAGGCAAACTTCAAAGGAAAAGTCTGTTGTTCACAGGATCATGCCTTGCCCAGGCCTGGCCCCAGACACACACCAGGAGGTTGGAGACTGCATTGTGGGAGGGCAGGCACATCCCATTCAGTTGTTTTTTGGCTACTCCTCCCTCCACTCTAGCTCACATGGCTCATCAGGATATATAGGCTACACCCCAGCTCCCTTTGTTTCACTGTCTGGAGGGGATTCAGAAATAGCCCAACTGTCAGTCTGACTAAGACAGAAATCCACAAACACAAACAGGCAGAGTCACAGAATGGTCTAAGCAAGAAAATACCCACTTTCTAATAGTGGCGTTTTCAAACAGACAATTTAAAAAACAACTTTACCAAAGATGTATTTTTAAGTTGTGAGTTCAGAGACACCAATCTCCATAGTTAGATCTGCTACCAAAGAAAAACTGCACTTAAAAGTTATTTAAAGGCATCCTGCATGTCAACCTATGAGAAGGATAGGCCTTGCAACAGTGAAAAACAAGTTTGGCAGTATTAAACACATCAGAACATATCCCATCTTTAACATACAGTGCACCCTGCCCATGTGGCTACCCAGGGCCTTCCTTAGGGGTGCCTTACATGTACAAAAAGGGAAGGTTTAGACCTGGCAAGTGGGTACACTTGCCAAGTTGAATTGGCAGTTTAAAACTGCACACACAGACACTGCAGTGGCAGGTCTGAGCCATGTTTGCAGGGCTACTTTTGTGAGTGGCACAACCAGTGCAGAAGGCCCACTAGTAGCATTTGATTTACAGGCCCTGGGCACCTCTAGTGCACTTTCCTAGGGACTTACTAGTAAATCAAATTGGCCAATCATGGAAAAGCCAATTACACATAACATTTATACAGGAGCACTTGCACTTTAGCACTGGCCAGCAGTGCTAAAGTGCCCAGTGTACCAAAACAGCAAAAACAGAGTACGGCACACAGTTAAAACATGGGAAGCAGGGGCAAAAAAGACAGGGAAGACCACGCCAAGGATGCCACGTCTAACAGCTATGTGCTTGTGGTTTTTTTTCCAGTCTATGTGACTGTTTTCCCCTTCATTGTTCAGTAATGAGCAGCTATACACTCTTCTTTTTTATAGTGGAAAAAGCATAGAATCTGGGAACAGAGGACAAGGGAACATAACATGTCTACATTATATGTGTAATTGCCATATAAAAACAAAAGGTGGTTGTATTTTGCTAATAATAATAATATATTTTATATTACAGGTTTTAATACTTATAATAATTATATCAAACTTTACAGATTATTTGTTTATTTTGTCTTTAAACACAGTTCAAAGGACATTTTTTTGCAGCACTGAAGGTATGTAATTAGATGTTGCCTCATTAATACATAATCCACACATATACTTACGCACCCAGTCAGTCACCCTTACAAACACTCATGCACCCATTCACTTGCCCATTCAGCCCTCTTGCACCCATTCACTCACCCATATAGCCACTTCTGTGCCCTATTAGTCACCAATACAGTGACTCCTGCGCCCACTTACTCATTCATACAGTTAGGCTTGCACCCATTCTCACACCCATAAAGACACTCATGCACCCATTCATTCACCCATACAGGCACTCATGCACCCAGTCAGACACCCATACAGTGATTTATGTACCTATTTAGTCACCCATACAGCCACACACACACCCAGTCACTCACCCATACTGTCACTCACATACCCAATCACTCCCCCATGCAGCCGCTCATGCACCCACACACTCACCCTTTGTCACTCATGCACCCATCCTCTTACTCATACAGTCACTCGCACACCGAGTCATTCACCAATACTGATATTCACACAACCACTCACTCACACATATAGACACTCATGCAACCATTCTTTTACCCATACAAACACTCGCGCACCCACTCACTCACCCATGCAGGCACTGAAACACCCAGTTACTTGCATATACAGCAATCAGACAGTCAGTCACCCATACAGACACTCCTTCACCCATTCACTCACCCATGCAGGCACTCATGCACCCATTCACTCACTCATGAAGGCACTCATGCACCCAGTCTGTCACCCATAGAGCCACTCACACACCCACTCACTCAACCATACAATCACTCACATACCCAGTCACACACTTATATAGTCAATCACACACCCAGTCACCACCGCACCCATTCACTCACCCATACAGCCATTCATGCACCCATTCACTCACCATAAAGCCACTCATGTACCCACTTAGCCACCCATACAGACAGTCATGCACACATTCACTCACCCATACAGGCACTCATGCACCCAGTCAGTCACCCATACAGCCACTCACACACCCAGTCACTCATCCATACAGCCACTCACACACCCAGTCACTCACCCATACAGACACTCATGCATGTATCACCTAATCACTCACTGTTTAAATCAGTCATCACATTTCTATTTTGAAAAGAAAGATTTGGTCCTAAAAAGAACCGTTTTTTGCACGTTTTGTGTTTTTTTTACTTTTTAAACTTTTTTACATTAATTTGTTGTTTTACTTTTTTTTTCTAAAAAGGAACATCACTTGCAACAGCAAGTAGAACAATTTCTATTCACCAGAGAATTAAGAAATTAAAGAAAAAAAAGATTTTCAGCATTTGTGTGTGTCGATGGTTTGCTTTATGTTAGAGGCAACTTGGTCACCAATATGCAACATTTTTTTGCATTTTCTACAGAAAATGCCTACTTCACCAAATTCTGATATGTTTGGAGGAATGTCTGAAAGCCCAGATGATGGTCCTGCCTTTCCTCCAAAAGTACTGGCACAACCTTGCTCTCCAGCCTCTGCATTTGTGCTATAGCCAGTTGAGTAGAGTTCATGGTGCTCAGATGTTTACACATAATGGAAGTGCTACACAAGTATTTCAGGTCATTCCTTCTTGATAGAATGTCTTTGCAAAGGCTGCAGGTCACCTTCTTTGCATTAACTATTTTATCCCCCTCTGGAATTCTAAAAAATTCCAACACAATGCTTTCCTTCTTTTTTTGGGGAACCTCCTCTTCTTCTTTCAACAAGATAGCATCCTCCATCTCCTGCTGGTCTTTAGATGCTGCCATCTTCTTCTACATAGAGAAGCACAGGTAGAAATGCACAAGTATGATCTGTGGATGTGCCAGACAAGTGTGAAAACACACATCCACTCCCACAGTAAATTGCAATGAGTGGGTCCTGTCACTGCAAGACATGGAAATGATCTTAGCCAATGGAATTGCTTTTTTCTAGGTCACATGGGATGCTTGACATCACTGTGATCCCACTGTGACAGCAGCATGACTCCTTAAAACAACTTAAATGTTTGTTAAAACATACATTGACTGGAAACATTAGTTTTAAGTATGTGTTAGTGAACCTCTATATGAAACAGAAACATTAAAACAGAGTAAATATGTATATAATGAGAGTTGTTATGAGTTTGGTGGTCACAGGGCTGCCATGTGGCCATGGCGGTCATACCGCCAACAGGCTGGCAGAGAAAACCATGGTGGTCTTCCCAACAAAATACAACCAAAGCACCGTTGGCACCGCCACATCAGTCAAGCCACAACGGATGGTGGTAGCCACCTTAAGACCAGCAGAGACCATGTTTTCGCCTGACAGATTATGAGGCTGCACACCAGCAAGGTTTCTGCTGCAGTCGCACCACCACGGAAACCCTGGCAGAAACCAACTCTATAAAAGGAGAAACTCACCTCCAGGAACACATACTCGTCCGAAGCCGCTATGGAACCAGAACTACACAACTTCCTGCTTCTCCTGTTCGCCTGACTTCTGAACCAGCGACGACGACACCAACTGTGAGTACACACACTTACCTGTCACTGTTGTGAAATGTCAAAATGCCTACACACACACAACATACACACCCAGGACCGCTGGTGAGGGTGACACACAATGTTCCCTCACACTGACTTGCACACTAACACAATGCCACATACACATAAGCACATACAACTACACACACTACACCCATCACACACATACACAAGCAAGAAATACACAACAACACCCAGATACACAGCAGTGGCACTCTCACATAAAACGCATAACACCACCAAATGAAACAACACCACCACTACTGCAAAAACACAAAAGCACCCTTAAGAACACACAATGCACACCTCCATGTCACAATTCAATCATACCACACAACTTTATGACTCCAGAGACATGTACACACAATCAGACATCCAAACAACGAGCCATAACACATACCCCGCAAACAGACATCACAACGTTTCACACATACCAATCCCCATGCACACAGTACAAATTACACATGTCAACACAAACACCACACAATACCAACACAATTACATGTCCCCAACGTACGCATGCCGATCACACAACACACCCATCATTGGGGGACAAATGCCATGCACACAACCACACATGCAGGCGAGCCACAACTGGTAGCACAACCAACACTCACACACAAATCCTTATACACAAACAATTTCAGGCAATAGCAAAACTGCCTTAAGAAAAAAAATGCAGGACAAAAATGTTGACTTTGAACAACAGGTTGGCCCTGATAATTATTAATATACATAGATATATAAATATTAAAAAATTTACAAAGGCCATAGGCCAGTCCAAAAAGTCCAGTGTTAAATGCACAAAATGCACATGTCTGAGCCCCAACTTGACTCCTGACTGCCATGTAACCTCCACTGGTTGGGGCATCAAGGGGGTAGGCAGGCACGTTAGGGATTGGGGGGGCAGTGGGGTTTGGGCTTAAGTTTGTGAGGGGGATCCTTGGGTTTGGGCTTGGGAGTGGTGCTTTGTTCGAGGCTTAGAGAGGGTTGGGAACTCTTAGGAGGGGTCAATGTCTTGGCGGGGGAAGGACATGGAAACTTGTAGGGGGGCAGGGGAGGTCTTGGAGGTGGAAGAGCTGGACTTAGGGAGGGACACTGATCATTTAGGGGTATCACGTGGTGGGAGAGGAGTAGGGAAAAGGGAAGGATCAGAGAGGAAATGCTTCTTACTCACATGGGGACGGTCATGGCATAAGGGTTTGGGAGTGGAGGGAGAGGCAGTACTTGTAAGGTGTCTTGGTAGATGTTGCAGGTGCATGTGTTGGCGAGGTATGCTTGTCGGTGTTTATGTGTCTTGGGAGGGGCTGGAGGTGCTGGGAGATGCTGTGGTGGATGGGTGACTTTTCGGGTGGTGACTGCAGGCATGGAGCATGTGCTGCATGTAGGTTTGTCGGTATTTGTGGTGGCTGCAGTTGTGGTGACTGGGGTGGATGTCTGAGGGTCTGCTATTGTGCTGACTTGGGGTAGGATCGGAGTTGTGGCTAGATTGGTGAATGTGGGTGTGGTGACTGCACGTATATGAGCTGTAGTGGTAGAGGTGCTGGTGGTGGAGGGGGTGTCAGTTCAGAAGGTGACTGTTGCTTTGTGTACAGGTGGGTATTGTTTGTGTTCATGCTGGTGGTGGGTCTTGTGGTGCTTGTGTTTGTCTGAGCTACCTTTGGATGTAGAGGTGGATGCATGCTGGTCTGTCTATGTGGTTTGCCCGGGTTTGGGAAGTGGGGTTTGGGTTTCGGAAGTAGAAGCTGGAGGGGGGCAAAAGACAAAGGGTGACTGGCTGCCATCAGTGTGGAGGCCAGAGCCTGAAAGGATCTCTGTAGGCCTACCAGTGGAAAGTGAATGCCCTCCAGGAACCCCTTACTATGCTGGACTTGAGTTGTCAATAGCCTCCTCACTGAGGGCAGCAGGGCTGACTGGGGCAGGGGCAGAGGTGCCATTGGTGAAGGAGACACCCACCCTCTTGGGTGAGCAGGCACGGACAACTGGGTGGGGAGCTACAAGGAGGGCGGTGGTAAGAAAGGGGGGTAGTGGACAAAGATTGTGTTGGGGTGGTCCCAGAAGGGTCCGCCACCACCAGGGAGTGTCCACTGGTGGAGGATTCCAAAAATGATGATGATGTTCTGGTCTCCCCGGGGCACTCTCCTCGCCCTCCAGGCCACTGGATCCCTTGCTGTTGGTGGTTTCAGCAATCTGGGTCCCGTGGCCAGCAGCTTCCCCACTCGCCTGTGCCCTGTCTCCTTCACATGCCGGTGCTGATGCGCACAAAGAGAGAGAGAGAGAGAGAAAGAGAGAGAGAGAGAGAGAGGATCATCTCATTTTTCACATACACACATAACAAAATGCACAACTGTAGGTAGAAATCTCCTGGCCAGGAAATCACATATGGAATACCACAATCCTACTTCATGTCACATGTCACTGCTACCCACCCTTCATTTTATATCTCTCACCGTTACCATGATCCATGTGAGGTACCACAACTGGACGCTTCCATCTATTCACCTCTAAACCTATGTCAACATGCACATCATGTCCTTGCTAAAGCTAAACAACCATCCTCATCCAGGTCATATATCCCATATCACCATAAAGATCAGCAATTGACAGATAATACCATATGATGCATGTTCACATACAACTCCTGACATGTCCATGTCCATAAGGAATGTGCCATGATGGTCAAGACAACTCAATTGATTAACTACACAGCACCTGCCATTGCTATCTCATGCCTAGATGAACACTCTTACACTATGGATACAATCCATGATGAAGACACAACATGTGGCAGTTCCAGACAGGTGCCATCTGAATCTGACAATACATGTCTGGAGACCAGCTATATCACTACAAGTATCCAATCCCAGTGGCCTAGTTGCAGTCTACATACACAGATAGTTCACATCACAACATACATGCAAGTACAGCAACAGTTGCCTACCTAGGACACATGGTACACCCACTAACAATCACAGAGAGCACTGTAACCAAAACTAAACATAGCACAGCCAACTAATACCTATTAGGCCAACTCATATTCCACCTGACATGCATATACAGAGCCACCACATGTCAACATGAGTAAGAAGAGGAAGGCCGATGATGTATCAGCACCCCAGTCCCGGGTTAAAAAACCCAAGAAACGTTCTGTTGGGAAAGTGGAGGGATGTTCTACTGCAAATTTACAGCAATTCAAAACAATTGATTCATTGTTTGAAGAGGTTGAGGCTATACTGAGGAGCCCTTCTGTTGCTGGCCCTTCTATACCGGGTATCATTCCTCCCAAAAAAAAAATTCCCGATCTCTTCAATAAAAAAATACAGACGCATAGAGTAGAGGTCAAGGTTGATTTACACCCACCCCCCCACTCCCAGGGTGTAATTCCTTCACTCGTGGAGATTTCACAATTTTTGGTGGAAACAAATGGATGTTTACCTGTAGAAGGTGCACCTCAGCTGAGGTGCTTGTCTCCGCCTCCTATTACCATTCCTTGTTCAAATAGGTTTTCGGTTTTGTCCTCTAATTCTGTAAGTCCTGGACTTTTACCAACCTTACTCGTAGAAGGAATCGATAAAGACTCTTTGGATGGGAAGATGGGCAACAACGAAGCTCCTCAGTTGGTTATCATTTCTCAGAAATTAGATGACGTTAAGTGTTTGTTGATATCTCTGATGAACAAAATCTCTGGACTTCATGTTCAAATGTCTGGTTGTAATTGCATTGTGCCATATGAGTCTGTTCCTTCCTCTGATTTACTGATGGAAACAAAAAAACCTAGTTCTCTTACCGTAGGTGATAAATTGACATCTTCTTCTACAGATAACCTCACTAAGGGAAGCAACGGTTGTTTCCCAAGGCATGGTTGGTCTGCTTGTCAGACCATGTCTTCTACCCAGGAGCAAGCTTTAAAACTAGGTGTAAACAAGTGTGGATCCATCCTTGGACGGGGGGATAAAGGTAGCCCTCGCTCAAAAACTCCTCAGTTAAAACTAGGAGGAACGCCCTCTGCAGCAAGTTGTTGTGTTAGTCCCCTTTCAGTCACTCACCCTGATCATTTGACACTCTCGCAGCCCTGTGACATCAAGGGAAGGTAAAGAAGGAGGAGGGAAGATGCTATTATATATTTGACTAGGGTGCCAAAGCTACCTCAGGGTAACAGAGAGTCGAGTGACTCTCTAATTAATAAAGTCATCTATTGGATACGCTCCCAGAGGAACTGTCTCTCTGTTATCCGGTCTGACATACGTGAGGCCCATAGATATAACCAGTCAGGGTCGGAATTTGATTATATTTCGATTCTTTTTAATGACAGTAGTCTAGTTAATGATCTCCTGGCCTTTGATACACGGACAGGTATACTACGTACAGGTAGGGAATCGAATCTTAGACTTAGCACTCAGCCGCCTGGGGCCCCGCTATGTAGAGGATGTTGTACATCCGGAACCATCGCAGCTGGGGTTATTTCTTCTTTAGATAACTCTGTAACATCTAAACCCGTGAATCCTGCCCCCTTACTTCCTGAATTAGACTGACTGATTGCCCCCTGCACAGTACTTCCTAAAATAGTAAATGATGAGTGTCAACTTACAGGGACTCCATCTCCTGCCCCCCTATTGAGAACTAAGTCAATATTTACACCTCCCAAAATTAATATTATATCATGGAATGTTGCAGGAATCAAGTCAAAGTTGGACGACCCGGACTGGGTAAGCCTTGTTAATAAACAAGATATCTGTCTTTTTCAGGAAACTTGGTTTGCAGAACAGCTATCCACACAAGGCTTTACAACCTATTTTTTGGCTGCACAACCTCCCTCTGGTGGCTTTGGAAGACAGATAGGAGGGTTAATGATTCTATTGAATAATAGGCTAGAATGTGACCACTCCATGATAAAGATTAATTCCTATGATCTGCTGGGTGTCCAACTCATATTCCGACCTGGATTCAGGATGATAGTTCTGAATACTTATGCAAGATCCGTTCTCCGTGGGTCAGAATCAATGGTTCTCACCCAGCTGACAGACTATATAGAGCTTCTGGACCCTTCAGATCTTCTGATTATAGCAGGTGATTTTAATTGTTCTTTTGTGTTGGACAACACCATCAGCAATCTGACTACTGAGGAGGACGAATATTGGGGTATTCCCCAATCTAAGGAAACAGCGTTTTTGCCCGCTTCCCGTGTTGCATCTCAGTTGTCTTCCCTTTGTCTGAAATATGGCCTGAGAGAATGTAACGGACGCACTAAATCTGACTCAGAGCGAGCCATCACTTTCAAGCGAGGGCTTTCCTTTAGTACTATTGATTATATTCTGGTGGATATTAGGCTATGGTCAAGTTCACTGGACATGGAAATCTTACCTCGCTTGGATAGCGATCATAATCCTCTGTGCCTTGTACTGACCAACCATGCATTTTTAAGAGTCCAGCACACTACGATCACTAACGTCCCACTCCCTTATTTGAATCATAGACGTTCTCCGGTCTGCTGGCCAAAGGTGGAATCCAACCCGTATTTGATTGGGGAAATATATTCATTTTTTTTAAAACTCTTCGCAGATTATGAGGAACAAGAAGCCTCTGATATTCCCATTATGGTTATCCACAATAAATTGGTGGATTCCCTACAGGGTATCTTCTATAGGGAAATCCCTTCCAAATCGAAACCTGTTGACACCCCTCGTAGGGATTGGTATAATCAGGATTGTGTGCGAGCAAGATCTAATCTAAATGAGGCTGTAAAAAACTCTACCCACGTGGCCGTTAAAGAGGCCCGACGTAGGTATGTTAATGCCCTGAAACAAGCAAAAAAAGACTGGGATAATGAGATGTGGCAGAAGCTGCTTGCAGCAGTCAAATACAAAGATGATAGTTCCTTCTGGCGGCTGTTGACCTCTAGTTCGAAAAGGGGCAATGATGACATTGGTATGTACATACAGCCCGAAAGATGGGTGTCCTATTTTTCTGGAATTTATGCTCTGCCTGCACCACAATCTCTGGAGGACCCTGGATATGATGAGTGTTGGGCTGTTAACAAGACCACAACTGAGAGCATTGTTTTGACTTTAGCCGAAACAACAGCTGCAATTAATTCTTTGAGGCCAGCCAAAGCCCCTGGTCCAGATAAGATCCCAGGGGACCTGTTCAAATCAGAACCAAAGATATGGGCATGGTACATCAATGTATTGTCTAATGCCATAGCAGCTGGTAGCCCTATTCCAGATTCCTGGCGTGGCGCAGAAATAATACCGATTCACAAAAAGGGTGATGTAGGTTCACCTGCAAATTATCGACCAATCAGCCTAATTGATATTCTTCAGAAGACGTTTGCTAAGCAGGTCCTAGATAGGCTTACCGATTGGATTCAAGACAACCAAATTTTATCCCCCTTACAGGCCGGTTTTCGGCCTAAAACTAACACCATGGACCAAGTCCTCAGGCTGTCATTACTATTTTGGAAGTATGTCACCCTATCTAAGCAAAAACTTTATGTTGCTTTCGTAGATCTAAGATCTGCATTTGATTTAGTCCCAAGAGAGAAACTATGGGGAGTATTAAATAAAATCGGTATCCCAGGAAATCTAGTGCATTTGATCCAAAGATTACATGAAAAAACATTTGCACAAGTCAGATGGGGTAAGCAGGGGGAACTCACCGACAAAATAGATATTAAGAGAGGAGTACGCCAGGGCTGTGTTCTTGCCCCAACGCTATTTACATTGTTTATCAACGAGGTGGTGCAAGTCGTTACCAACTGCCAAAATGATGCTCCATCCTTGAACAACCATAAAATTCCAATTTTGCTATTTGCTGATGATTCCCTCCTGATCTCCAGAACCCCTATGGGTCTCCAGGTACTTGTGGATAAGTTTAGTTTGTTTTGTGGCCACTATGGCCTTGAACTCAACCATAGCAAAACTAAATGTATGACCCTGGGTTGTGGCCCCACTAAGAGATATTCAATTTACCATAATGGTACCCCCCTAGGTATGGTAAGCTCCATAGATTATTTGGGGGTGAGAATTAGCAACAATCTGCATTGGGGGGCCCAAATTGAAAAAAGTTCAGCTATTCTGGCGCAGAGATCTGGGGCCATTTTACGCTTTCTCAAATCTACTTCTGAGAGAGTGATTACTCCAACTATTAAAATTTACCAAGCAAAGGCACAGAGCGCTGCGGTCTACGGGTCTGAAATTTGGGGGTCCTCGAACACTGGCAAGCTTGCAGTGGGGGAAAACAACTTTGTAAGGTCGACTCTGGCCTGTCCTCGCAATACCCCACTGCTGCCTATGTTCTGGGACCTTGGCCTTTCACGCATCTCTGATGTAATTGCCCTACGACCATTGCTATTCTGGGTCCGTGTATGGACCACCCCAGAGCTATCCACATACAAGGAGTCTATTCAAGACATTCTAGACAGACCAAATGTACTTACCATTCCCTGGTTTAGCCACATCTCAAAATGGTTCCACAGATTGGGTCTTAGTGAGTTTTGGAGTCATCCAGAAAGTATAAGGAAGGATCAGAAGAATCATTTAAAAATTGTTTACTGGATATATGTCAGGGAAAACTACTTGCTGTGTTCAACACACGGCAGATTGACTTCACAATTTTTTTATTTTAAATGGTACCCGTATCTGGAACCATTTATGGATACAATTCTTGACCCATTAAGTAAGAGTCTATATATTCAGTTCAGATATGGCTGTCTGCCTCTTAAATCCTATGGCAGCACATGGAGTGCGACCGCAAGTCCTGATACTTGTCCGAGTTGTAATCAAATTTCTGAATCTATTGTACATTTTATGTTTATATGCCCTGTTTATTTGATTGCGCGACGGAAGTGGTTACGACCTGTGTGCAGTAATATGGGGGTAAGACATTGTATTGTTGCCTTAAGGATCATGATGAGGGAAACTTCTCTCCCTCTATCCTGTGCGGTTAGTAAGTATATTGTAGCTGCTTGGCATATACGTACTAAATTTCTGGGGAAATAATGATGATGAGGACCAAAAAGAAAAAAAACATCAACAAAAAAGTGTTTTAGTTGCCAAATTTTAACTATACACATAGACTGAAACAAAACCCTTTGTCTATTTAAATGTTAGGTATTAGGGGGTTAGGTGCTTTTTTTTAAGGAAAATAATTTTATGTGTTTTAAGGCTGAAATATATGTTTTTATCTTATTCTTATTCTTTTTAACCTAATTTATATTTCCTTTTTCATTCAATTGTTGGTTGTTTTGCTTTTATGGTTGAAAGTAACCGAATAAAGCTATGTGTTGAAAGAGTAAACCCACATCACTCATACCAGTCACCACATGTGAATACTACTACCATAGGTCCACACAACACACATATCCTATTGAGAACACATGTACACATGATGCACACACAGGGACCGACACGACTGCCATTGCACTTAGAACAAGTGCCACAACTACAACAACTGTACGACAAATAGTACACCAGCCAAACAATGACATCTCATAGTGAGGAGAGAACCCATAGCATGTCCTGTCCAACATGTCCACATCAACTAGGCAAAGGGCAGCAAGGATTGTCCCACTTCACAAAATCTGACCCCAAATATCATTGTGACATCATGTAGGCAGAAATTACCAGATAATGCCCTAGTATTGGTAGGGAATTGGCAAATATTGCATTAACATTGCACTTTGTCTATGGGTAGGACTGTCTAATCAATTACCTCCACTGAAACAAAGCCATTGGGACACTAGTGATTATATTACATTTTAGTGTCATTTCAGTAGCCTAGAAATGCATGGGTATGCCACATATACATGATTAAACACCCATATTGGATGTCCTTGAGTTACAGCCTTCACGTGCCCCATTATATGCACATGAAGGGACAAAGGGGACAGCACACTGACCTATATGTAGTGTTCACATCTGTCCATACCTGTTGACCGAATAAGTTGCCACACTCACATGGAGTCAACACCTGTACCAGGACACAAGCTAACCAGGCCCTGTCCCACACATGTCTGGCACAATGGAGCAAATACAGATGATGTATATAGATGGGAGTGGGCTGACACCATAGAGCTACATACTTATATATTTGGATATTTAGACCAGCATAGACAGGTTGGATGAAACAGCAGCCTACAGACCTATATACACCTGAGTGGAGTAACACATGTGGCACCGGCCAGTGTACATAACCACATGCAGACATAGATGTACCTAGATTCACCTGACCTAAACATACAAATGCGCTAGCCTAGGGCCAGATCTCCATCTCTTTGTCATGCAAATAGAGTACAATGTATTCCCAGTTGTCTACATACATGGAGCACCAACTGCAGTGTCTCAGCTGCTAAAGTGTGACAGCAAGCACCAAACTATCAGAGCAAATTAAATGGGTTCAGTCAGTACTTACCCCCTTGTGGCTGCTCTGCTGCCCTCAAACACCCATCTACCTCAGGGTAGGCCACTGCCAAAATGCGGGCCATTAGGGGGGTCAGGGTCCGACAGGCACCCCTACCTCGTTGGGAGGACATCTTCAGCTGGGCCGCCACGGTCTTTAGGGCCCAACGTCTCAGGTCCTTCCACCTCTTTCTGCAATGGGTGCTCCGCCGGGTATGGACACCCAGGGTGTGCACTTGCTGGGTGATGGCACACTAGATCCCCTTCTTCTGATGTGTGTTTACCTGCATGTGTGTCACAGACAAAAACATAAAGTCATGTACACTGCCACCATACCAATAGGATTGTTCAGTGCACAACAGGCACCGCAAGTTCCCATTCATTCCTAACCTCTCATCACAGACTCCTACACATCATGCCATCTGCATGCATTGGCACCCACACTAATGCATATGCAGTATGCAATGTCACACACAACATCTATCACAGATGACTATGGTATAGGGCTCACCTACTCTTCTGGTGTCCCATATAGCTATTCATATAGGGGTAGGACCATCCCCACCAGCCTCTCTAGCTCTAACGGTGTGAAGGCAGACACCCTATCACTTGCAGGATGTGGCATGATGGCTCCCAGAGGCAGTACACAGCAGCTCACGTTGTGGAGGTGTTGCTGGCAACAGTGTCAGGAGTCAAGTAAGCAATGCAGCAGAAAATGGCGGTCACGACTGCCATCTACAGGACTGTCACCACCAGCGGTCATCACCACTGGCCCAAGTCTGCCAAAGGCAGCAATGTTATCCAATTGCAAGCTGCATGGTGGTTGTGACTGCCTATGCCATACGACTTTCGCTGGCGGACCCAGGTTACTTCCACCTGTCCAGAACAGTAGGTCAGGCACCTGCCATTTTGTGCACATTTCTTCGATAGATGTGTTTACTTATCTGCGTCATACACCTATTCCACCCGAAAAGCAGTATTCATGTATGTAGTGCCATCATGTGTGTGCAACTTATTGGTCATATATTCACTTAATGACGCGATTAGGGAATATATATGGTGACAACTATGTATAGCAACTCTGAGGTACACAGGCCACGGGTAGACATAGGTAGTTAAAAATAGTTGTGGTTGAATAGTGCAGGACAGCTAACTGTCCAAAGTTCTACACATCCTCTACATATGTTAGGGTCAGGTAATGTGCAATGTGTAATGGATGTATGAATATAGCCAAATTTATAGTATACTCTTTTCTCTCAACATAGTAATGCTGACATGAGGAGAGTGAGACACCCACCAGTGTACCGTCGACTAGTAGACCTGGAAATCATGGAGGACAGACATGTTGTACAGACATATCATCTGAATCGTCTGACCATCATGGAACTTTGTACTCAGTTGGAGCCAAATCTGATGCCTGCAATTCACAATCACTATTGCATACCTCCCAATGTTTAAGTCTTGTCAATGCTACACTTCCAGGCCACAGGGTCCTTTCAGAATACAGTGGCTTTAACATCTGGGATGTCTCAGCCCATGTTCAGTCTTCTGTTGAAGGATGTACTGTCTGCATTGTTGAAACATCTGGACAGGTACATTAGGTTTCTGCACCAAGAGGATTTAGCATTTGCGAAGGCAGATGTTTATGAAATGTGACACATTCCTCATGTGGTAGGAGCTATTGATGACACCCATGTAGCCCGAGTCCCTCCCAGTGCCAATGGATAGGTGTATGGGAATAGGAAGAACTGCCACTTTATCAACATACAGGTAATGTGTCCAGCAGACCAGTACATCCCACAAGTCACTGCCAAGTTTCCTGGATCTATGCATGATTCCTACATCATGTGGAACAGCAATGCCCCACATATGATGGCACGACTGCAAACAGGGAGGGCCTGGCTGCTTGGTAAGTTGTGTGTCTGTGAGTTATGTCTCCTGTCATCTCAATCTACCCAGTCCCACATACAACATAGGAGTTGTTGTCCCTTTGTGTACACAGGTGACTCCGGCTATCCAAATCGTCCTTGCCGGTTGACACCAGTGAGGTACCCATCCATGCCAGGGGAACTCAGTTACAATGAGGCCCATGGGAGGACAAGGTATATAATCAAGAGTGCATTTGGGCTCCTGAAGCCAAGATTTAGGTGCCTGAACCTATCTGGAGGAGCCCTCCTCTACTCGCCCCCAAAAGTATGCCAAAAATTAATTGCCTGCTGCATGCTCCACAATCTAGCCCTGAGAAGTCAGATATAATTGATAGCAGATGAGGGGGATGCAGCTGGACCTGTGGCTGGAAATGGAGACATAGACCCTCATTATAACCCTGGCGGTCGGTGTTAAAGCGGTGGTAATACCGCCAACAGGCCGGCGGAAAAAAATCAAATCACGACCATGGCGGAAACCGCCAACATAGACAGCCACTTTAACACTCCGACCACCACAGCGGTAGAAACAAACACTGCGGCGGTCACCGCCAACAGACAGGCGGAAGACAAAGTACCGCCCACTGTATTTCAATACACCTATCCACCACCTTTTCCGGGGCGGAACCAACGCAATCAAAAGTACGGCGGAAACAGTACACAGAAGGGAAAACACTCACCTCTTGACACCCAACGAGGAACCAGGACGCCATGGAGGCCGAACTACACATCCTGCCCATGCTGGTGTATCTTCTCATCTGCCAGGAGTACGAACGGCGGCGGCGACGACCACGGTGGGTACTGCACCTACAACACAGGGGAGGGGGGGAAAGAGAGTGACACATACACGCAACATGCAATACCCCCACCCTCACCCTCACCCGCAGCAAGATACACACAAATACATGCAGCAACATTACATATACACCGCCCACCCCCTGGAAGAACGCAAGGACAAGAGGAAAATATTGTAACAATTGTAATCATGAAAAACCCGATAGTCAAAATTCAAAATTCAGTATATACAAATATGTACACCAAATACACAAGTCCGGATAGTGTACCAATCATTGTCCGTAGACCACTGGGCCCAAAATGCATGGGCGAAGCCCACACTAGATGCCTGACTTGAAACAGAGAAAACACTGCTGGGGCATCAGACTGAAAATATCCAGGCACCTCAGGGGGAGGGGGAGGCGGGGCACCTCAGCCAGATGAACGCACAATGCCCATTGCTGTATCCTGGGGAGTGCACAGTCACAGTCTCTCAAGTCTCTCCAGTGGGTGGTTTGCCTACTGCTTTATCCTGGGAAGTGCAAAGCCACAGTCTCTCAAGTCTCTGTAGTGGGTGGTTTGATCACTGCTTTATCCTGTGGAGGGCAAAGCCACAGTCTCTCAGGTCTTTCCAGGGGGTTGTTTGCCAACTGCTTTATCCTGGGGAGTGCAAAGCCACAGTTTCTCAAGTCTCTCCAGTGGGTGGTTTGCCCACTGATTCATCCTGGGGAGTGCAAAGCCACAGTCTCTCAAGTCTCTCTAGTGGGTGGTTTGCCCACTGCTTTATCCTGGGGAGTGCAAAGCCACAGTCTCTCAAGTCTTTCCAGTGGGTGGTTTGCCCACTGCTTTATCCTGGGGAGTGCAAAGCCACAGTCTTTTAAGTGGATGCTTTTCTCCACTGGTTCTGGAGGGGGCCTTGTGCCGAGAGTGCTTCATCCTGCCAAGGACTGAGGTAGTGGATGTATCTCTCCAATGGTTCTGGAGGGGGCCTTGTGTCCAGAGTGCTTCATCCTGCCAAGGACTGAGGTAGTAGATGCCTTTCTCCACTGGTTCTGGAGGGGGCTTGGTGCCCAAAGAGCTCCACCTGCAGTGTGGCCGGTGCAATTCCCTCACCTGGGTGTGCGTGCCACGAGATTGGCGAGGTACAGGTACCATGATACGCCATGGAGGCAGAGACATACCCCACACTGCTGCGGCTTCGCCTTCCACCTCCAGGTGCAAACAGTGATGGAAGTCATGGCTCACGGAAGCTGCCCAGGGTCCAGGAAGAACTCTCCTCCAGCCTCGGACGACTGACCACTGGGGATGGTAGACATGTCAGCAATGGTGTCACTGTCCGAGTACATCGCGGGGCCGGTGGCGGTGCTTGCGGCAGTATCTGTGGCGGCGGTGCTTGCGGCGGTGCTTGCGGCGGTGCTGGCGGCGGTGCATTGGTCAGCACCTGCTGAGGGACACAGCAGGACGTCTCCTGCAGCTTTGGATGGCTGCCCACTGGGGAAGCGGCTCGGGACCGTGGCTGAGGCTGTAGGTGTGCCGGTGGCTGTGCATGTGGCGGGGCAGCTAGCAGTGTTCGCAGCCGTACAGGTTGGTGTGGTCGTGGACAGAAGTTGTGACACTGGTCCCTCAGTTGGTGCTACCATGCCCTCTCCTGACCTCCTCTTCTGCTTTTGGCCCTTCCCCACCTTTGATGGTGCTGCAGTTGTCTTGCTACTATCCACTTTTATTTTTGCTGAGCCCTTGGTGGCTGGTAGTTTCGGCTTCTCCCTCTGGGATGTGAGCATCTTTTTCACCTTGGCAGGTGGCGGAATGTCCTTGCCCTCACTACGTGGCACACTGGCAGCCCTGATGGGTGGTGCACTCCATGACCTTGCAGTTGCTGGCACCACTGTTCCTGGGGATGTGGTGGCCGAAGTGCTGGTCTGGGACCTGGAAAGCCTGACCCCAGGGGAAGGACGGGGTGTGTAGGGAAGAGGTCAATTTTAGCCAGGAAGAGATTTTTAGACACACTGGGACGGGAAGATGGAGGGGGTTTGGGAGTGGAGGTAGAGGTAGTGATTGTAGGAGGTGTACGTCTGCTGAATTTGGGTGAAGGTGCATGGGCCGGAGGCTGTTGTGGGGTGGATGGCTGGTGGGTGGGTGCAGGTGTGTGCCTGCGTTTGTGTACTTTGGGAAGAGGGCTCACAGACACACTGGGAGAGGACACTGGGGATGTGTGAATAGTATTGGGGGTGGTGAGTGCTCGTTAGCGGTGTGTGGTGATGGGTGTACTGGTGATGGAGGTAGTGGCTGAGGATGTAGTGCATGCAGGTGTGAGTGGAGACGAGACAGGGAGGGAGGAGGAGGATGTGGAGGGGGGACACAGTGGAGACAGTGGATGTTGGTGTGTCTGCATGGGGATGGTGCTTGTGTGAGTTCCTGTGAAATGTGTGGTGCTTATGTTTGCCTGAGCCACTCTTGTGTGTTGATGTGTGTGGATGCTGGTCTGATGGTGTGCTTGGTATAGGCTGAGGTACAGGGGATTGGGTCTGGGTGGGGGAAGTTGGAGGGGGGAGGCTGGACACAGGGACAATGGCTGCCATCAGTGCTGAGGCCAGAGCCTGAAATGCTCTCTTTTGGGCTGCCTGCCCAGAATGAATGCCCTCCAGGTATGCATTGTTTTGTTGCAAATGCCTCTCAACACCCTGGATGGCATTCACAATGGGAGATTGCCCAGCAGTGAGGGATCTCAGGAGGTCAATAGCCTCCTCACTGAGGGCAGCAGGGATGACTGGGGCAGGGCCTGAGGTGCATGGGGTAAAGGAGATGCCCACCCTCCTGGGTGAGCGGGCATGGGACCCACGCTGAGGGGCTGCTGGGAGGGCGGTGCTGGTAGGGGGGTGGAGGCTGTACCTGTTGATGCAGTGGGCACAGAGGCGCCCGCCACCGCAAGGGCGCTCCCATCAGAGGAGGAGTCGCTGTCACTGGTGTATGCTCCTGTCCCCGTCGTGGAGCTCCCCTCGCCCTCCATCCCACTGGTTGCTTCAGACTCCGTTGCTTCACCCTCCAGGGCCAAATGGCAGCTAGCAGTGTTCGCAGCCGTACAGGTTGGTGTGGTCGTGGACAGAAGTTGTGACACTGGTCCCTCAGTTGGTGCTACCATGCCCTCTCCTGACCTCCTCTTCTGCTTTTGGCCCTTCCCCACCTTTGATGGTGCTGCAGTTGTCTTGCTACTATCCACTTTTATTTTTGCTGAGCCCTTGGTGGCTGGTAGTTTCGGCTTCTCCCTCTGGGATGTGAGCATCTTTTTCACCTTGGCAGGTGGCGGAATGTCCTTGCCCTCACTACGTGGCACACTGGCAGCCCTGATGGGTGGTGCACTCCATGACCTTGCAGTTGCTGGCACCACTGTTCCTGGGGATGTGGTGGCCGAAGTGCTGGTCTGGGACCTGGAAAGCCTGACCCCAGGGGAAGGACGGGGTGTGTAGGGAAGAGGTCAATTTTAGCCAGGAAGAGATTTTTAGACACACTGGGACGGGAAGATGGAGGGGGTTTGGGAGTGGAGGTAGAGGTAGTGATTGTAGGAGGTGTACGTCTGCTGAATTTGGGTGAAGGTGCATGGGCCGGAGGCTGTTGTGGGGTGGATGGCTGGTGGGTGGGTGCGGGTGTGTGCCTGCGTTTGTGTACTTTGGGAAGAGGGCTCACAGACACACTGGGAGAGGACACTGGGGATGTGTGAATAGTATTGGGGGTGGTGAGTGCTCGTTAGCGGTGTGTGGTGATGGGTGTACTGGTGATGGAGGTAGTGGCTGAGGATGTAGTGCATGCAGGTGTGAGTGGAGACGAGACAGGGAGGGAGGAGGAGGATGTGGAGGGGGGACACAGTGGAGACAGTGGATGTTGGTGTGTCTGCATGGGGATGGTGCTTGTGTGAGTTCCTGTGAAATGTGTGGTGCTTATGTTTGCCTGAGCCACTCTTGTGTGTTGATGTGTGTGGATGCTGGTCTGATGGTGTGCTTGGTATAGGCTGAGGTACAGGGGATTGGGTCTGGGTGGGGGAAGTTGGAGGGGGGAGGCTGGACACAGGGACAATGGCTGCCATCAGTGCTGAGGCCAGAGCCTGAAATGCTCTCTTTTGGGCTGCCTGCCCAGAATGAATGCCCTCCAGGTATGCATTGTTTTGTTGCAAATGCCTCTCAACACCCTGGATGGCATTCACAATGGGAGATTGCCCAGCAGTGAGGGATCTCAGGAGGTCAATAGCCTCCTCACTGAGGGCAGCAGGGATGACTGGGGCAGGGCCTGAGGTGCATGGGGTAAAGGAGATGCCCACCCTCCTGGGTGAGCGGGCATGGGACCCACGCTGAGGGGCTGCTGGGAGGGCGGTGCTGGTAGGGGGGTGGAGGCTGTACCTGTTGATGCAGTGGGCACAGAGGCGCCCGCCACCGCAAGGGCGCTCCCATCAGAGGAGGAGTCGCTGTCACTGGTGTATGCTCCTGTCCCCGTCGTGGAGCTCCCCTCGCCCTCCATCCCACTGGTTGCTTCAGACTCCGTTGCTTCACCCTCCAGGGCCAAATGGGTTGCAGTGGGCTCCTGCTCCGGTGCCAATGCTCCTCTGCCTGATGATGCTATTGCACACAAGGACAGGGAGACCACAAAAAGGGGGGGAAGACAGAAGAAAAACATGTTCAGTGCATGCAACACCACTACCGTTGGCGGACACAACGCACAGGGAGCAGCCCTCTGCACTACACCATGTACTAACAGTTCCTAGAAATTTCACCCGACCATGGGGTACGAGGCCTAAGCCCAATTGCTGCACACCTGGAAGTCACAGGAGCCTGACTAGGTGTAGATGGCTGTTACCACTAGTGGGGTTGGGGTGCCACATAGCCTGCCTCTCAACGGACCTTGCCTACCAACTTTGCCCTGGCCTAGGGGAACCCACTGCCCACCTCCCCCACCCAGACACCTCGTTTTGCGCGCAGAGTCAGCTGAATGAGAGTGTACTCACCCCATTGGGGCTGCTGTGATGCCCTCAAGCGCCCATCCAACTACAGATACGCCACCGCCAGGATCCGGGACATCAGGGGGGTCATGGTGCGATGGGCACCCCTTCCACGTTGGGAGGGCATCCCCAGCTGGGCCTCAGCAGTCTTCTTGCTCCAGCGGCGCAGGTCCTCCCATCTTTTATGACTGTGGGTGCTCCGTCTGTAGTAGACCCTGTGGGTCCAGACGTCCTTGGCGATGGCACGCCAAATACCGTTCTTCTGGTGGGCGCTGACCTAGAGGAATGGTACTGGGGGAAAGGAAATTACTCACCTGTCCGGACCGTCATAGTCATTGCCCACCAGATCCCACGCATGCCCTGACGCACATACACTCACCATCCGCACATGCAGGCCTCAGCCCCCCATGTCTCTTCCATCCACACCACTCAAAGCAGGCAATGTCCATGCAGCATGCTCACAGTGTACTCACCTGTTTGTCTGGAGGACCGTACAGTTGCGTGTACTGGGGGAGGACCCCATCCACTAGTTTCTCCAACTCCTCCAAAGTGAAGACAGGGGCCCTTTCTCCAGACACTGTAGCCATTATCGCTTCCAGACACAGGTCACAGCAGCACTTACAGTGTAGGTCCTCTCATGTTGAAGGTCAGGTATCAAGTGAGTGAACAGCTACAAAATGGCAGTCACGTCCGCAGCGGTGCGTACCATCACCGATGGCGTACATCGTCATTGCCTCCTGGGACCCATAGGGCCCAAAGTTAACCAATGCAGAATTGCACCGCGGTTTTCAACCGCCCACCACGACGGTGTAGAACGCCAACGCAGTTACCTCATATCCCCTTGTACCCCCTTACAGGTCAGGCATCCGCCATTTCAGGGGGCCACATGGGATGGATAACAACTGCATCACACCTATCTACGCTGGAAATACAGACAGATACCGGCACACTGCGGATTAATAAAGTTTCTGCAAATAACACATTGTGATACCTCAGTGTTGGATGACTCTCTGCTCGCTGTTCTCCTTCATAGGGCACGTCCACTGGGGCAGGTGATGAGATGGGGCATCCTCCGGTGTACAGACCCCTGGTGGACCTGTCGACAATGGAAGAGAGACACATCATAATCACATACAGACTTGATCGTGCAACAATCCTGGAACTGTGTGCCCAGTTGGAGCCAGACCTGATGTCAGCTATCCGCCATCCCACAGGGATACCCCCTCTAGTGCAGGTCCTGTCTGTACTCCATTTCCTGGCCAGTGGGTCCTTTCAAACAACAGTGGCCATGGCATCAGGGATGTCCCAGCCAATGTTCTCTAACGTGTTGTCCTGAGTGTTGTCTGCCCTGCTGAAACATATGCGCAGCTACATCGTTTTCCCTCAGGTGGAGGATTTGCCCACAGTGAAAGGTGACTTCTATGCCCTGGGACATATCCCCAACATCATTGCTGCCATTGATGGTACACATGTGGCATTTGTACCCCCCCCGCAGGAATGAACAGGTGTACAGAAACCGGAAGAGCTACCATTCGATGAATGTGCAGATGGTGTGTTTGGCAGACCAGTACATCTCCCATGTCAATGCCAAGTATCCTGGCTCTGTGCATGACGCTTACATTTTGAGAAATAGCAGCATCCCTTATGTGATGGGGCAACTCCTAAGGCACCGTGTGTGGCTAATAGTTGAGGCCAAGGTCCCAACACAGTTGACATAGGTGTCAGGGTATGGGGTTGTCCCTAAGGGTTAGTGTGTGTCTAACAGTTGTCACTCGACATTTGCAGGTGACTCTGGTTACCCCAACCTGTCATGGCTACTGACCCCAGTGAGGAATCCCAGCACAAGGGCAGAGGAACGCTACAATGAGGCACATGGGCGAACTAGGAGGATAATCAAACACACCTTCGGCCTCCTGAATGCCAGACTCCAATGCCTCCATCTGACAGGTGGTTCCCTATACTACTCACCAAAGAAGGTGTGCCAGATCACCGTGAACTGCTGTATGCTGCACAACCTGGCTTTGCGACGCCAGGTGCCTTTTCTGCAGGAGGATGGGCCAGATGGTGGTCTTGTGGCAGCTGTGGAGCCTGTGGACAGTGAAGAGGAGGAGGCAGAAGAAGAGGATATCGACAACCGAAACAACATCATCATGCAATATTTCCAGTGAGACACAGGTAAGAAGATGTAACTGCTTCCCAAATCTCATACTATTGTTGGAGCTAGCATGAGTCTGTCATTTTCACTCACTGTATGGACCCTGACTTGACACTTTGCCTTTTCATTTCACAGATCTGGGTCCCACTTTGTGCCCTCTGCTATGTTTACTCCTGGCCTATAGCTGTGTTACATTGGTATGTGAACAAGTACATTTACGTTGCTATATTCCAGAGACTTAGCAATTACACATTTGTGAAAGAACAGACTGACTCCAACTTGTTTAGTGATTCAAGTGTGTTTATTTGTGTGCAAATAAGTGAAGGGGGTTGTCAAATGGCCTGGGGTGATGGTGAAGGTATGTCCATGGTAGAGTCCAGTCTATTTGTTTCACAGGTGCATTGTCCAAAGGGGCATAGGAAATGGAGCAATGGAAGTTTATGGATGGACAGGGTGACATAGTGGGCCAGAAGGGTGACATTCAGGGGGTTCTTCTTTCCTCGCGGGAGTCTTGGCAATGTTCTCTGTCTTGTTCCTGGATCACAGGGACCGTTTGTGGGGTGGTTCTCCATCTGCAGGGGGTAGGGTGCTGGTGTCCTTTTGTTACTGTGGCGGTGCCTCCTGTCCACTAGCGCCGACGAGGTGGAGGGCTGTTCATCATCCAGGCTAGTGTCAGGGGCCCATTGGTGTGCCACTGTGTCCCTCCTGGTGTTGAGAAGGTCTGCCAGCACCCCTGCAATGGTTACCACGTGGTGTTGATGGACGTCAAGTCCTCCCTGATCCCCAGGTAGTGTTCCTCCTGCAGCCGCTGGATCTCCTGAAACTTGGGCAGTACCGTGCCCATGGTCTCCTGGGAATGGTGGTAAGCTCCCATGATGTTGGGGAGTGCCTCGTGGAGAGTGGGTTCCCTGGGCCTGTCCTCCCCCTTTCGCACAGCAGTCCTCCCAGTTTCCATGTTATCCTGGAACCCCTGAACCGTGTGCCCACTGCCCCCAGGTCCCTGATCGTCCTGTGTTAGTGGGGTTGCCTGGGTTCCCTGTAGTGGTGGACTTACTGCTGATTGACGTGTCCTGGGGACAGAAGAATGGGCCCACTGGGTGGGTGCTGTGCTGTTGTTTCCTGAGGGGGAGGCTCTGTGGTGGTTTGTGACTGTGTCAGGGGAACCGACTGTCCCGAGGTCCCAGATGGGCCGGGCTGGTCATCTTCATCCAGGCGTGCAGATCTGATGTCATCACTGTGGGCCTCTTCTGTGGGGGGACTGGATATGTCTGGCACGTCCTGTCCTGTGACGTTGGGTATGAGTCCTGTTGGGGTGTAAATGCATAGTTATTGTATCTGTGTGTGCCATCTTGTGCAATGGGTGAGTGACCCTCTACTCCTGTGCTTCCATTACTGGCTTGGGCCTTGTGTGATTGGTGATTTTGGGGCATGAGTGAGTGGTTGTACTGGACATGCTTGAGTGATGGGTGTCCATGCATTGGTGTTACATGCAGGGCTTGATTTTGGGATGTGTGGGTTTGTTGAAGTAAGCCTCAGCAAGGCCTACTAGTGCAAGGGGTTCACCTTTCTCTGCACAAAGTCCTCAGACCATGTAGGAAGAAGTTGGCACAGAAACTGGAATAAAAGACAAAAGTTTATTAACCTCATGAGGTGGTACTACAGTTCAAACAGCACCCTAGGGTAATGTCTGAAGTAGCACACTGAACTGAGAGAGCATGGTCCTTTTATACCCACGCAGGGGCTAAAAGGAGATGGTACAATTATGTAAACAAGACTTGTATACATGTAAGGTCATGTGGAAAATGCACAGTCGACAGGTAGGAGGAGCTAACAGTTTCCAAGGACTAACAGCTGCAGACCTTACTGAGCATGTGCGAAAGTAAGAGATGCTAAATATAACTTGTCACTAGGCAGATTTCAAGAGCAGTTAACAGAAAGGTAGGACAGAGCACATGGTGAGCACATGGCTGCATGTAGCAGAGAAAATGGCTGCCATGAATACAAAATGGATTCTGCAAAATGTTCACAATAGTTACTAAAGACAAGATGTCTTCTGCTAATGCTTAATCTAATCACTGCTAAATTACAACAGACGACCCTTTTAGCATTAGCTGAAGACATTTGTCTTTCTGGGATAATCTAAATATTCATCCGGTATATTTATGCTCATCATTTCAGCTATTTCCTTATCTAACATATGTTGTGCCTTCATTTCTGTAATATTTCTTTTGGTAGGCATACAAGCAGTAATACACATAGAGCAGAACATTGGACCACATTGAATAGAGATACAGCATGTAAAAAATATTGCAATTATTACGCACAGGATAGTCAGTAATTTCCAACCCCAGGCGGAAACAAGAGCCCAAAACCATCCAGAAAAAGTCCAAGTACCAGTCTCTGTATAGATTTCTGCAGCAATTTTATGCAATTTAGATATTGCATCATATACTGAAGGTGAGTGATCTGGGATAAAAACACAACAACTACTACCGATGATTCGACATGCACCACCTCGATCAGCTAATATCACATCTAGTACCATACGATTTTGGAGCGCTACAATCCTCGCAACTTGGAGCTCCTCAGTAATATTCCCAAGTGCCAGCGCTGCCTGATTGGTAACAGCTTCCACAACCCTAGTCAATTGTCTCACTTTCCTACTGTTTAATGCAACACCTACAAAGGGGAACAATCCTAAATTAAAATCAACATATTGTTGCAGGCTAGTATCCGTTTGGTCTACCTCATTTGTACTTATTTCCCTTTTATATCTATTGTTAATGATGTAATTGAACAGTTTTAAATCTCAGTGATATGATGCAGGAGCCAAAAACACAGGGGGCAATAGAAAAGATACATAACACACACCTGACCACCCAACAGGTAATTGGTAATATCCATGGTTACCACATACAAATATGTATTATGTGAGGCTGTGAAACTACTATTATTTACACCCTCAATAGTTAAAATCAAGGTACAATCGCTTATCCCTACTGGAATTCGTCCAATGCTTCGTATACATAAATCTGCTTTAGTTTTTGTAATAGAAATCACAAATTGTTCTTTCTTGTCAGAGTCTCGTATATTTGTGAAGACATATGGTATTGAAACATTGTCTGGTTGATACTCTTCGGATTCCCATTTAGTTCCTTTAGCTTGGGGATACCCATCTTTGTCTTGGTAGCACACTTTATTAAGACGAAAAAGAAGTCCGCCCTCCGTACGTTTTCTAGATGCAAACAAAAGCATGTACCAGGCTTGACAAGAACCATTGTGTGAAAAAGGAAGAGGAATGAAAGGTGTTCCTCCTTTCTTTTGATGCGCAGGTATCATTCCACATACCCAACAGTTAGTAGTATTTGTAGCATTATGGGTATGATGCAAAATCTGAATGAAAGTATTATTGAAGTACGATTGACGGTGCTTCTGCTCCTGATAGGGAAGCGTAAAGTAATAGTGATCCTCTGGTACTGGAGTAGTGGCAACAAAGAACTCACGAGCAGGAGACTTCTTTTCAATAAACCAGGTGATTGTTGCTGTAACCACCAAAACAACAACAAACCCCATAATACTAATGATCAATGTGTTATTCATTTTAGCAACAGTGATAATCGACCCTTTCAGAAATGAATTAAAAACAATCGTTGGAGCTCTTATCCCTGGGCAGCCGCTGATTTCTTCACCACGGGCCAAGACGGGTGTCACTACTCTAATGCACGGCTGATCCACCCCCCTTGCCACATTGGCTCTCCGTTTCACTAACCCAGGGCGGTAGCTCAACCAGTCTTTTCAAAACAATTTTCAGATTCTTTCCTTGGTCTCAAATTATATCGCGACACTCCAGAAGTCGTATGGTCCGGGAAGACCTCTGCAGATTCGTCAGGTGATATAGCACGGCCTTTCTCCGCAGTCAAGATCTCTCGATGATCGGTCAGCAGAGCAGGTTCCACCAAGGTAGGTAGCACTCTCTTGCAGTGAGTACTATGGACCCAATTCTTTCGGTTCGTCACTCGAACTGCTGTCCTTGTCGCAAGGAGCACCTGTTCTGGGCCTCGCCACCTTGGTTCCAAGCTGCTTGATCTTTCAAAAGATTTAGGGGGTTATTCCAACTTTGGAGGAGGTGGTAATCCGTCCCAAATGTGACGGATTTACCACCAGCCGTATTACGAGTTCCATAGGATATAATGGACTCGTAATACGGCTGGTGGTATATCCGTCACTTTACCGTCACTTTTGGGACGGATTACCACTTCCTCCAAAGTTGGAATAACCCCCTTAATCATCACCTGGTCACCAGGTCGGAGTTCATGGCCTTCACCTATAGATCTGTCAGGAAGTGCTTCTCGAACCTGTTGATGAATAGAAACCAAATTGTCGGTTAACTGTGCCAAATAATCATTCATCAGGAGACAAGGTACATCATATACAGATTTTGGTTTAAGAACTCCCCAAATATTCATTGGTCTCCCAAACACTACTTCATAGGGGCTAAGGCCAAGTCGGGAGTGTGGCACTGACCTAATAGACAATAATGCCAATGGTAATGCATCCGGCCAAGTTAAGGATGTGGAAGCCTGTATCTTCGCTAATTTCAGCTTCAATGTAGCATTATACCTTTCCACCAACCCTGCTGATTGTGGGTGGAAAACCACATGGAACTTCTGTTTGATCCCTAATCCTTTCAGGACATACTTAATAACTTCCCCAACAAAATGAGGTCCGTTATCACTCCATAAAAGTCTGCAAGCACCAAACCTAGGGAAAAATTCTTTCAAAAGCACCTTTGCTGTGGTAATGGCAGTATTATCCTTTGTGGGGTATGCCTCTATCCATTTACTGAAGGCACAAACCACCACCAAGACATACTTTAAATTGTTGCAGCGTTCAAGCTGAATATAATCCATTTGTAGAACTTCAAAAGGTGCAGTTGGTGTAGCAAACCCTCCTGCAGGAGTACGTGTCCCTTTTCCAGGATTGTATTGTAAGCAGATCAAACAAGACTGTACTACTCTCTTAGCTGTACTGGAAATTTCTGGATGCTCCCAAACTTGTGTAAGCAACTTCGTTATTGTTGAAGCTCCAACATGTGCCAGCCCATGTGCCATCTGAACCATAGGTTGTACAAAAGCTATAGGTAATTTCCATTTATCCATCTGCTTATTCCGCCAACAGCCCTCATCATCCAATTCTCCATCTTTAGACCATTGCTCACGTTCTTTCACAGAAGCAGATTTCTGTATATCTAATACGTCTTGTCTTGCATTATGCCAGCGTTCAGCTTGTGACTTCACTACATACATAGAAGTAGTACTTCGCTGCATCGCCGTCTCACGTGCTACACGGTCTGCAAGAGCATTACCTTGCCCTATCTTATCGGTCACTTTCTTATGTGCACTACATTTCACAATAGCTAGTTTATTTGGATATGTCAATGCAGTCAAGAGGTTATGCACTAATTCTCCGTGCATTATCTGCATCCCGTGGGATGTGAGAAAACCTCTCTCCTTCCAAAGCAAACCAAAATCATGAGCCACTCCAAAAGCATAGCGGCTGTCTGTGTAAATGTTCACACTTAAATCAGTACTAAGCTCCCATGCTCGTGTCAAAGCTATTAGTTCAGCTGCTTGAGCTGACTTCTGTGGTATACGAGCTGTCTCCACTACCGTGTGTATTGTGGTGATTGCATATGCAGCTGAGGTTGTACCATCTGGCAACTTCAAACAAGACCCATCAACCCCCAGTTCCCCGTCTACATCTAGAAGGGGCGTATCTTGTAAATCAACACGACCCTTTGTCTGTTCTTCGGTAAGGAATATACAATCATGTGTTTCTTGTGACTGAGGCTGAGTCACCGGATATGGCAACAAAGTAGCTGGATTTAGTGTTGTACATCTCTTCAGTGTAATGTGAGGAGCCAACAGTGTCAACTCATAACCTGTCATACGGGCGCTAGTTAAATGTTGTGTCTTTGTTTGATTTAAAAGAGCATCAACCGCATGGGGTACTAGCACCAACAGCTTATGTGACAAAACTATCCCTTCACTCTGACGTATTGAGACAGGTGTTGCGGCAACTGAACGAAAACTCCCAGGCAACGCTCGAGCGACAGGATCAAGTACTGCTGAAAAATATGCACAGGGACGCTGCTTATCGCCATGTGTCTGTACTAAAACTGACAATGCACATCCATCTTTCTCGTGTACGTAAAGTGTAAAAGGCTTCATGTAATCTGGATTACCTAACACTGGTGCAGAACAAAGGGCTTGTCGCAGGTGCCGGAAAGCAGTCTCACATTCATCTGTCCATGGGAGGGGCATTGGAGTATCTTTAGTCAAAAGTGCTAGCAAAGGTTTGGCAATGTGTGAAAACCCTAATATCCATTGTCTACAAAAAGAAGTAAGACCAAGGAATGCACGAACATCTTTCTGAGTAGAGGGTACTGGTGTGTCTAAAATTGCTTGAATACGATATGATGTAAGTGCACGTCCCTCCTTAGACAAAAGGTGACCGTTTACCGTTGGTCTACAATATTGCAATTTCTTTTGTGACACTTTATGATGGTGTAAAGCAAGAAAAGAAAGTAAGGACAAAGTGCACTTTTCACATTGCTCCGGGGAAACAGCTGCCAACAAAATATCATCGACATATTGTATGGGAGCCACACCTTCAGGCAAAACAAAAGAATCAAGTTGTCGTTTTAACGCCTGACTATAAATACTTGGGCTCTCCGTATAGCCTTGAGGAACTCTGCAAAATCTACATGATCGTTTATTCAAAGTAAAACCAAACAAATATCGTC
This sequence comes from Pleurodeles waltl, assembly GCF_031143425.1. Lineage (NCBI taxonomy): Eukaryota > Metazoa > Chordata > Amphibia > Caudata > Salamandridae > Pleurodeles > Pleurodeles waltl. Next base: position 554,697,096 of record NC_090447.1, read on the forward strand.
TGTCAGGATGAATAGGGATCGAAAAGAAAGCATTCTTCAAGTCTATCACAGAGAACGTAGTTGCTGTCGGGGGAACCAAAGTAAGGAGTGTTGTGATGTCAGATACCACAGGATATTGTGGTATCACAATCTTATTGACTTCTCGTAAATCAATAATGAATCGGTAAATCCTAGTATCAGTATCCTTTTTCAGAATGGGAAGAATCGGACTGTTACAAACATTATACAGAACTTCCTCGACAACTCCAACTGCGATAAGATCATGCACAATTCGTGTGAGTGCTTCTTCGCCCTCCTGTGAAATTTTGTATTGAGGCAAACGTGGCAATACAGCTCCCTCCTTGACACTAATATGTACCGGTGGAATAATCATTTGTCCCACATCAGTATCTGAAGTAGCCCACAAAGTACTAGGGAGTGAAGATAATGCAATATCCTCCTTAACAAGACAAACTCTTTCCATCACAGGATGATTATCATTTAAAATAACATGCACCCCTTCAGGAGAACATCGTATTGTAGCCCTGAAATACTTGAGCATATCAAGACCCACAATATTGTCTGGTGTATTTGGAGAAAGCAAAAATGGACATGGAGCAGTAAATTTATCAACATGGAATGCAAGTGGTTGTGACAATGGGCTAGGGGAAGGTATTCCATCGAAACCTACCGATGTAATGGTTAAGCCAGACAGGGGAGCCCTCGGAATCAATTGTTTAGACAAGGCGCTACAAGTAGCTCCTGTATCAACCAGAAACTGATCAGTAAGACCCAAAACATGTGCTGTAACATAGGGACCCCTCTGATCTACTGGAACTTCAACTGATTCCTTAACCCATCCTAGGCAATCCTATGCATAAGCAGAATCTTGGAAATCAGGCTGCACATGATCAGACATCTGATATTGGTTCCGTCTATCAAAAGCGTTAAACCCATCCTGCCCTTGTGTATTAGCATCAACCCTAGCATGATAATTCGTGCTTCTTCTAAGTCCTGAATATCCTGAGCTATTTCTCATTTGTCCCCGACAACGTGAACACTGCTGAACACGTAGTGCTGGACAATCGGCAGCCCAATGCCCACATTTTTTACAATACACACACTGATCAACAGACAAATTCGAACGAGTGTAAGAAGAACCATAAGATCCACGTCCACCTCTATCACTACCTCTAAAAGGCGGACCATAAGCTTGAGCCAACATAACCTTCGTCTTTAATTCTTTAATCTTTTTCTCCTCATTACCTTTTGCTTCTAATTCCTGACGTTCATAATAGTGAGCCATAGTCAAAAGAGAAACCGGAGTAGAGGTAGTCCATGAACTTTCACTAGCTTTTAGACGACTAGCTATTCCTGGTAACAGATTTGTGACATATTTATCGACAAACAAATGTCTGCCCGTATCATCTGACAATGACTGACCGCTAAAATCATGAAATGCTTCTTCAAAGAGTGTAAAGAAATCAGAGACCGATTCATCTGCCTTTTGTTTACAAGACGCTAAAACAGCCCAATCTATCTTTTTAGGGGGAATAATCGTTTTCAACTTAACTAATAGGGCTGCAGGAAGATTTAGAATCAACTGATATGGCTTTTTCCCAGGTTCCCTATCCCCGTCCATCTGTTCTATTTCTTTCCATGATGCCCCAAAAACTGTACGATCATCAATTTTACGAACAGTTCTCCACATATCTGGCGGTAATATCAATCCAAAAAATAAATCAATTTCAGCCAAAGTCATAGTACAAGAACTAATTGCTCCCTCAACTTCCTCATAAAAGGCGGCTGGATTTTTCCGCGGGTCAGGTAATGCTGTTTTAAGTGCCATACAACTGCCCTATTCCAAGGAGTATACACCCAATTATAAATAAAATAACCCTTAGCATCAACAGAAGTTTTATCATCATTTGTACCCAATCCTTTAGGAGGAACATACAAAGGCGCGGCCTCCCGCATTGGTTTCGCGTGAACTATCATAGTCTTATCTGTTTCAAAGATGGAAGCTTGCGCCCCTTCGGTCTGAGATGCTCGTGCAACTGCATCCGCAGCCCTTTTCTATTCTTGCAAACGGACTGCCACAATACGTAATTGCATCAGTCACCTGGGAGGAAACAAAAAGACCATCACGCATTTGCTTATAATCAGCTGCTACATCATTGGGCTCTAACTCATCCGAATATTTCTGGTATAGTTCAATAACTTCTGAACCAAATGCCTCAGTAAAATATAGCTGCTCCTTTTCCGTCCACCCTTTCATGTTGTCTAAAAGTTCAGAAGCAGAAACAGCGCTACAAATTGTTTTACGAGCAATCGATCTAAGCTCAGACGCACGGTCAGCAGGCAGCATAGAGCGACTGTCCCACATCTTCTGTTGCTCCGAACTGGAGACTTTAGGTAACTCATGAGGGGCAGAAGGGACGACATGCGGTGGTGGAGGGCGATCTAGTAACAATAAATCATCATGTGATTTATTAAGGATAGGATAGAGAGATTGCCTAACAGTGTATTGGCCAGTTACCTGTAGCTTACGTTCTTTCTCTTCTAGCTCCTTTAAGTCATTTATTTCTTTCTTTCTTATTTCCAATGCTTTCACATATACATTCTTCCGCTGCTCTTTCTCAAGCAAGGCTTGCTCACGTTTCACTCGTCCACGCGCTTCTGTCTCCCACATTCGTACACAGTCAAACATATCTTGCCTAGACTTTCGCTTACACATACATTGTTCCACATACTCAATCTTTCGTAAATCAAATGACCCATGCATAGGCCAACGTAACTCAGGATCTGCGCGGGTGTATTTATTCCATAATGTGCTGTACATTATAGAAGAAAGACCATGTTTAACATACATATCTCTATTTGGCGTCCCCTCTGGGGGTGCCGGTTGCGATTCTTCCAGTCTCATATTGGTACCTTTACAAAAGCAACACATCCTACGAAGTGCGCTAAAAACAGGCATGCCAAAAATAGTGCAGAATATGCAATATTATAATCAAAGTAGCACTTAAGGTGCCGTTCAAATCAAAATCAAATTGGAGAAAATTCTCCTCATTACCTGCCTATATAAATTGCAATTTATATATCAAATCCAAAGAATACAAATTGACTAGTCACCCAAATCACAAAAGCCACAGTAAGTAGTGCTAAACTACATTACCAAACACAGGCATCAAAACCCACAGCAAGTGCCGTAAAACAGCTCTTACCAATCACAGGGTGTCCAGGTTCCAACTGCCAAGTTCTAAAATCGACCAAATGGTCACTGCATGACGAATGAACAAAAAGGATCTCAGTCGAGGACCGGCGCCACCTGGATGGTCAAATCAGAAAGAAGGGAAAAACGCCATGGTTGCCAAGACTCGGGTCTCCTCAGGCATTGATCGTCCGCAGCGAGATTCCAATCCTTCGTCGCGACGAATCCGTTGGGCATCCGAGTCGCCGATGAGTCCCTGTTTGGGCGCCAATTTGTTGAAGTAAGCCTCAGCAAGGCCTACTAGTGCAAGCGGTTCACCTTTCTCTGCACAAAGTCCTCAGACCATGTAGGAAGAAGTTGGCACAGAAACTGGAATAAAAGACAAAAGTTTATTAACCTCATGAGGTGGTACTACAGTTCAAACAGCACCCTAGGGTAATGTCTGAAGTAGCACACTGAACTGAGAGAACATGGTCTTTTTATACCCACGCAGGGGCTAAAAGGAGATGGTACAATTATGTAAACAAGACTTGTATACATGTAAGGTCATGTGGAAAATGCACAGTCGACAGGTAGGAGGAGCTAACAGTTTCCAAGGACTAACAGCTGCAGACCTTACTGAGCATGTGCGAAAGTAAGAGATGCTAAATATAACTTTTCACTAGGCAGATTTCAAGAGCAGTTAACAGAAAGGTAGGACAGAGCACATGGTGAGCACATGGCAGCATGTAGCAGAGAAAATATCTGCCATGAATATAAAATGGATTCCGCAAAATGTTCATAATAGTTACTAAAGACAAGATGTCTTCTGCTAATGCTTAATCTAATCACTGCTAAATTACAACAGGTTGTGTTAGTGGGGTATCTGTGGGTTGTTGGGGTGATGGGTGTGAGGGCAAGGGTGGCGGTATGTGATGGGATGCAGGTGGGGTGTCGGGGATTAAGTAGTAAAGATTTGACTTACCAGAGTCCAGTCCTCCTGCTACTCCTGCGAGGCACTCAGGATGCATAATTGCCAAGACGTGCTCCTCCCATGTTGTTAGCTGCGGGGTAGGAGGTGGGGGTCCACCGCCAGTCCTCGGTACAGCAATCTGGTGTCTGGATACTACGGAACGTACCTTCCCCCGTAGGTCGTTCCACCTCTTCCTGATGTCTTCCCGTGTTCTTGGATGCTGTCCCACTGCGTTGACCTGTCGACAATTCTGCGCCATAGCTCCATCTTCCTTGCAATGGATGTCTGCTGCACCTGTGATCTGAATAGCTGTGGCTCTACCCGGACAATTTCCTCCACCATGACCCTGAGCTCCTCCTCAGAGAACCTGGGGTGTCTTTGAAGTGCCATGATGTGGTGTGGGTGATGTGTGAGGTGGTGTCTGTTGTGATGTGTGAGGGGATGTGTTGGTGTGTGTTGTTTGAGGTGCGTGGATGTTGTGTAAGTGATGGTGTTGTGTGTCTCTGGGTGTTTTAGTTAGTGTCGCTCTCTGGCCTTCTTTCAAAATTTTTGTTGTAAGGGTTTGTGGGTGATGTGGGTGTGTGCTTTATATTGGATTGGGTGTGTGGGAGTGTTTTGTGTATGTTTATCAGGTGTGTGTATTTCGAATTGTCCTATGTGGTTGTGTTTTGTATATGTGTGTGTATTTTGAGCACGGCGGTGTGTACCGCCAATGGAATACCGCAGTTGAAAGACCGCTGCGTTGATTCGTGGGTCATGATAGTGTGGGCATATTCCTTTTGGCGTGACGGTGTCAGTTTTGGTATCGCCAGTTCATCACTGACCTTTGGTGTGGCGGACTTGTGTGGGTGTCTGTATTGTGGCGGGTTCCGAGCTGTGGGTCGTAATACCTGTAGCGGAATTCCACGGCCACAGCGGTATGTTTGCGGTCTTTTGCACGGCGGAAAGCGGGTTTTACTACCAGGGTTGTAATGAGGGCCATAGTGTGTAGAAGTGTGGCACAATGGTTAGAGAGGCAGACCCTTATGCAGACATCTGGCTTGGGACCAGGGTTCAATTCCCTTTGGACCAGATAATTCTCGCCTTGGTGCCTAATCTAATTATTGGGTCCCACTCTGTAACTCTGGGCAATAGCTTGCTTAATCTCCACAACAGCCCTGACAGTGCTTGTATGCCTGGCTTTACCCTGGGGGTTGCCCAGGAGTGGGGGCCTCACAGGGAAAAGCCAGGAGGGGTCCCACAGCGGTATGCGTTCAGCACCTTGACACCCTAATGGGTGAATAGTGCGCAATACAAGTGCGAAGTTTACATTTACGTTTTTTACGTTTAGACATACCAAGTGATAAAGAGGCTGAGGAAGAAGGTGCTGGTGTCTCTAGGGCAGATCTCATCAATCAGTTCTTCAACTGATAAAGTGGAGCTCATGATGTGTTGAATTAGCAAAACTTGTAGTAGATGGCTGCCTTTACACCTCCCTTCTAACTTCATCAGTGGGGGTGTCATGTGCTCCAATGCCTATGTGTGAGTTGTGATGCAGACTGATATTTAGTAAAGTGTACAGTACAATATGTTCAGCTACTTCGTGTATAGTTATATCAGATCCTGACATACACTTCTGTAATGGTCCCATCAGTATTGAGTTCTGTTTCTTGCTTTCTCCTATCCTGTTTTCCTTCCACTCACTGATGTAGTAATGTGCTGTTTATCTCTGCAACCTATGCTTGAGGTATTGATTGTCAATAGGCATTAGTATTTGCTGACAGACATGAAAGTAGAAACAGCCCGGCAGCTGATAATATGTATATAGGTGCAGTGTGTTGTATCTTGTTAGTACTACCTTCATACAAGTGGGGTTGTGACTGCTTAATTCCTTCCTTGTATCAGTGGGGATGCGGGAATGTGCACTGGTGCATTTTGTGTCCGTTGTAGTACATGGCCCATGTGTGCTGTTAGCATCATGCCCTGTGGCTTCACAATGGGTGGGGTAATTAGTGATGAATTTGGGACCTAGCTGTGTTTGTATATTGATGCTGCTGTCCTAGTTGCAGGTGACTGTATACTGAAAAGATGAGTGGCAACCCCACAGTTCTTGGGCCCATTTTAGTGTATGGTTTAACTACTGTGTTCCTCAGTGATGTTATTTGTGTGTTCCATGGGAGAAGGGCATATGCAGCTAGGGTATGGTAATGTGAAGATCCTGCATCTGTTGATTTCTCGTTCCTATCAGGGTGACCCTGCTTGGTAGGTAGCCTACCATGGTCATGACTTTTATTGTCTGTAAGTGTGCTTAGTATGTTATCATGCTTTCCATCCTGATGGTACTCTCTGCATGCTCTATTTACAGATTGGAATACTGACTATATTATAGTTGTCGCGCCGCGTGGCACGGCGCAAGCCGAACATTCGGCTCGCGCCGCACAGCGCGTTCTCAGGACGCGGCGCGCCCCGAGCCTTCTCCGCACAGCACGAGGCCCCAGATTTTACTTGGGGCCTCACTCTGCCTTCTGTTGCTTCCCCGTTTTCCCCTGACCCCTCCTTACCTGTTTCTTTTTCTTCTTTTCCTTCTTCTTTTTCTTCTTTATTTTCTGGGGCATTTTCTGTCCTTTCTTTATGTCTTTCCCCCTTCCCAGGTTTCCTCATTCTTCCCAGAATTCATTGTTCCCTATTTTCTATGGTTCCTGTTCTATTCTATTCTATGTACTTCTTCCCTATCTAAGATGGTGTCTTTTTACTTCCTGTTGGTCACTTCCTGTTTCTTGGTATATAAGGGCTCTGTTTTCTCCCTTTCCTTGCGCTGCAACACTATCTGCTCTGATTGTGTCTTTGCTCCTGATTCTTGGCCTTTGGTTCTGAATCTTTTCCATTTTGCATTTACCTGCATTTTTGTTTCTTTTGATTCCTGGTTTTGTTCTTGTTTCAGGAATCCACTGTTTGGAGGTTTTTTCCCCTTTTTGGTTTTTTTTCCCTCTGGCACTATTTCTAAAGGGCACGGTCTGTTCTTGGCAGTTCCATCGCCGACAGCACCGTGGCTACTAGAAAGAGTCGCCCCTTTCTGGGCCAAAGCCGAACCTTCAAGACCCACGCCACTAGATCTGCGGTTTCCTGGCGCAAGCAGCACGTAAGTTGTGACAGATTGCAGCGCCAAACCATTCCGACGTCTTCGGACACTATGGATGATACAGTGGCGGCGGCTGCAGATCCTGATCCATCTCTTTTGACTACCATTCAACAACAAGCTCAGGAATTGCAACAATTGTGCAATGAGAATGCGGTGTTACGACAGGCTCTGGCCCTCCGCAGTGGCGATGTTCCGACTATCTCCGCCTCTACTCCTCGCTTCTCTGGTGAACCAACTAAACTACGTGAATTCCTGGATGCACTAACGGTGTACTTCGCCTTCAGACCTACCCAATTCTCTCATGACAGAACAAAGGTGGGATATCTTATTAGTGCATTATCCGGTCCTGCCTTGGCCTGGGCAACCCCGATGGTGTCGTCCAATGATCCTGTATTGTCGGACTATTCTGCCTTCGTGACCCGCTTCAAACAGATGTTTAATCGTCCAGGATTGGAAGCCTCGGCAGAAGAAGCATTATGTGATATCCAGCAGGGTTCCCAAGATGTCCTTCAATATATTACACGTTTCCGTCAGTTAGCGGCAGAGACCACTTGGGTAGAGCGTACCCTGGTAACTCTGTTCCGCAGAGGACTTAAGGAAGAAATAAAGGATGAATTAGTACATTCCACTAGAGTTGAAGATCTTCGTGGCTTGATGGATCAAGCACTTTCCATCGAGTATCGTCTTCAAGAACGACGAATGGAGAAGAAAAGGAGTAGAGGATCCTCTCAGCCAAACTCTTCACGGATGTATCTACCTCGTTCTGAGGAATCTCGTCCCCCTGCTAGAGACACAGAAGGGGAACCCATGCAAGTGGATACTACTCGAGGGCAGCTCTCCGCTAGTGAGAAGGAAGACAGACGGAAGAAAGGATTATGCCTATACTGTGGTTCTGCTGGTCACATGCTTCGTACCTGTCCTGTACGTCCACCTAAAACCTCGGGAAACGCCACTTCCCGTCCTCTGTAAGAAGGGAGGGGACGGGATCATCGGCTATACCTTCTATCAGTTCATTTAATGACAATACTACATACTTGTTCGTGTTACCTGTCATATTACAACTACCTGATGGCCGCCAAGAAAGAACAATGGCATTGTTGGATTGTGGTGCTAGTGGTATATACATGGACAAGACTTGGGCCACTAAGCAACAGATTCCTACACAACCCAAAGACATTCCTGAACAAGTGCACACAGTGGATGGATCCTTGATATCCTCAGGTCCAGTCGATACTACGACCCTGATGTTGAATTTACAGTTTGGTAATCATCAAGAGCACATCACCTTTGATCTCATTTCGTCTCCCAACCATACCATTATTCTCGGAATTCCATGGTTTACAAGACATAATCCATATGTGAAATGGGTAACCCGGACAATTTCATTATCCTCACAGTTTTGTCAAGAAAACTGCTTTGCTTCCGATAAATATTGGTCACCAAACAGATTAACACCTATTAAGAGTACTACGGAGTATTCCATCAATACTGTCCAAGGAGTCCCTGAACATTATTTAGAGTTCCAAGACGTGTTTCTAAAACCATCCAGACCTGTATTACCTCCACATCGAGAGTACGATTGTGCTATTCCTTTGGAACCTGGAACAGTCGTTCCCTTTGGGAGGATGTATTCTCTCACGGAACCTGAAAAGGAAGTTCTTAAGGAGTATCTGGAGGAAAACGTACAGAGTGGACTCATTGTTCCATCGTCTTCTCCGGCAGGGGCTCCTCTCTTTTTTGTACCTAAGAAGACCAAAGACCTTCGTCCTTGCCTAGATTTTCGAGGCCTAAACAAAATAACTATCAAGGATCGTTATCCTTTGCCCCTCATCAAGGATATTCTAGAGGCAGTCAGAGGGGCTCAACGTTTTACCAAGTTGGATCTTCGAGGAGCTTACCACCTTTTACGTATAAAAGAAGGAGATGAGTGGAAAACAGCATTCAGGACACCGTTTGGTCATTTTGAGTATAAAGTCATGCCTTTTGGTCTTACGAACGCCCCTGCAATACAGTATTTCAAAGATTTATGGATTCAATATTTTCCGATCTCTTGAACCAGACAGTCGTAATTTACTTAGACGACATCCTTATTTTTTCCAGACATCCCGCACTCCATTCTTCTCATGTGAAACAAGTCCTTCAAAGACTCCGAGCACATCAACTCTCCTGTAAACCCGAGAAGTGTGAGTTCGATAAGACGGAAGTCAAATATCTGGGTTATCATTTAAGTCCCACCGGCATAGCTATGGACCAAGAAAAGGTACAAGCAATTCTCGATTGGCCTTCTCCCTCGTCTATTAAAGAAACACAATGTTTCCTAGGATTAGCAAACTTTTACCGGCAGTTCATTCAAGACTTTGCTAAACAGACCAGCCATATAACCCATACTTTAAAGAAGGAAAATCTTAAACAGGGGTTTGTCTGGACTAAGGCGGCTGAAACAGCTTTTCAAGATTTAAAAAAGGCATTCACTCAAGCTCCCATCTTAAGACACCCAGATACCAATAAACAGTTTATCGTAGTTACTGATGCTTCCGAAAGAGCTATTGGAGCTGTCTTACTTCAACTTCAAGAGGATGATGGTCTTGAACATCCTGTTTTCTATCTGTCCCATATTCTCTCAAGCAGAACAACATTACTCAGTGCTAGAAAGAGAGTTGCTAGCTCTGAAGACAGCCTGCATCGAATGGAGACAGTTTCTGATGGGTTCCAAGGAGCCATTCGAGGTGCGAACAGATCATCGTAATCTGCAATGTCTACGTAATTTTGTATGCCAAAATAGTCGCCAGGCCCGTTGGGCCTTTTTCTTCAGCCAGTATGACTTTTACATCACCTATATACCTGGATCTCAAAACATTCTGGCTGATGCTCTGTCTCGCCGTTATCCAGATTGTACTCCTTCCCAGTCTCAATTTCTACTGGAGCCTAGTAAAATCATTGGAGTTGCTCAATCTTTTCTGGAGGAGGTACAACTGGAGTACTCCAGCCTGTCTAATAGCGAAATAGAGAAATTAAGAACCTTTTTATGCAAGAAGGAAGGACACTATTATCATCAAAATCTGTTATTCCTCCCTACTAACAGAGTTCGAGACAAGGCATTACAGATGTGCCATGATTCACCGATTGCTGGTCATAGAGGTATTAAGGCCACACAAGAACTTCTTTCGCGATCTTTCTGGTGGCCTACCTGGAAATCAGATGTCGAAAGATACGTTCAGGCTTGCCCTGTATGTGCTCAAGTCAAGATTCCCCATAGCAGACCTGCAGGATTACTACAGCCTTTGCCAGTTCCACCAACTCCATGGCATACTATTTCCACTGATTTCATGTGTTCACTTCCATCATCAGCTGGAAACCAGGTTATCATGGTCACTGTTGATTCTTTCACTAAAATGGCTCACTTCACTGCCCTAAAGAAGTTACCTACATCCCAAGAATTGAGCCAGATATTTATTGACCATATTTTCCGTCTCCATGGACTTCCACATACCATTGTGTCTGACAGGGGACCTCAGTATATTTCTCGGTTTTGGAAATATTTTTGCAAGACACTGAATATCAATATAGCTCTGTCATCCGGTTTCCATCCTCAGACCAATGGACAGACCGAGCGATTGAACCAAGGATTAGAACAATACCTTCGCTGTTTTTGTAATTCCACCCAAAGCAATTGGAACACATATCTTCCTATTGCTGAATATTCCTACAACAATACTGTCCATAGTGCCTCCAAGGTCACTCCTTTTTTCTGCTCCTATGGCTATCATCCTACCTCTTTTCCTACTTCTCCTCAAACTACCTCTCCTCTGCCTGCAATTACATCTTTTTCCAAACGTCTCCTGCAAATCCATAAACTAATTAGATCTAATTTATTGAACACCAAGAGATATATGAAGAAGATCGCTGATAAGAAACGTGGACCCACTCCAGATTATCACCCTCATGATAAAGTCTGGCTTTCTTCTAAATTCTTGCCCTCTCGCCTTTCTCTCAATAAGTTCACGCCTCGCTATTATGGGCCTTTTCGTATTCTTCAGTTGATCAATCCTGTCACTGTTCGTCTTCGCTTGCCTCATACTTGGAAAATTCATCCGGTCTTTCATGTATCCCAGCTCAAACCTTATGTCCCTGATCCTTTCTCTCGTCAGTTTCCTTGTCCTCCTCCTGTGTTGGTGAATGATGTCCCTGAATATGAGGTTCAGGAGATTTGTGACTCTCGCCTTTTTCACCGACGTCTTCAGTATTTGATTCACTGGAAGGGTTATCCTCTTAGTGAATGCTCATGGGAAGATGCATCTTCTGTCAACGCCCCTCTTTTGATTTCTCGTTTTCATCGTTTGTTTCCCTTCAAACCTGGACCTTAGGGGGGGGACCTACTGTCGCGCCGCGTGGCACGGCGCAAGCCGAACATTCGGCTCGCGCCGCACAGCGCTTTCTCAGGACGCGGCGCGCCCCGAGCCTTCTCTGCACAGCACGAGGCCCCAGATTTTACTTAGGGCCTCGCTCTGCCTTCTGTTGCTTCCCCGTTTTCTCCTGACCCCTCCTTACCTGTTTCTTTTTCTTCTTTTCCTTCTTCTTTTTCTTCTTTATTTTCTGGGGCATTTTCTGTCCTTTCTTTATGTCTTTCCCCCTTCCCAGGTTTCCTCATTCTTCCCAGAATTCATTGTTCCCTATTTTCTATGGTTCCTGTTCTATTCTATTCTATGTACTTCTTCCCTATCTAAGATGGTGTCTTTTTACTTCCTGTTGGTCACTTCCTGTTTCTTGGTATATAAGGGCTCTGTTTTCTCCCTTTCCTTGCGCTGCAACACTATCTGCTCTGATTGTGTCTTTGCTCCTGATTCTTGGCCTTTGGTTCTGAATCTTTTCCATTTTGCATTTACCTGCATTTTTGTTTCTTTTGATTCCTGGTTTTGTTCTTGTTTCAGGAATCCACTGTTTGGAGGTTTTTTCCCCTTTTTGGTTTTTTTTCCCTCTGGCACTATTTCTAAAGGGCACGGTCTGTTCTTGGCAGTTCCATCGCCGACAGCACCGTGGCTACTAGAAAGAGTCGCCCCTTTCTGGGCCAAAGCCGAACCTTCAAGACCCACGCCACTAGATCTGCGGTTTCCTGGCGCAAGCAGCACGTAAGTCGTGACAATAGTGTTATCCTGGATTTCACACTCACTTACATCTGGTCTGTGACATATCTGTAGTACTGTGTCTCCTGCTGAGTGTGCCTTCCTCTGATGTCCATTACGCTGGCTGTTCGATGCAGGGGGACATACCCAGACCACATTTGGCAAGCATGACAATTGTGGATGTTGCATTAAAGACACATATACAGTATGGTGATTTATTGTGCCTATAAGCATAGTGATTCTCAAAATAAAGGTGCATTGATTAACAAAAGGTGATGAGTAAGGTCATGGTAGGTGGATTCATCAGGGTAGCTGCTACAGCAGTTGGTTGCACAGGTCAGGTGTCCATTGGAAAATGGAGTAATGACTTAGAACAGTCAACAGGGTCATCTTTTGCACACAAGGGAGTCAAATCAGGAGAGGTTCCCTTCTGGCAGTGGGTTTGGTCTTGGCATCTGCTCCAGCCAGATGTCTGGATGCTCATCCACGTTTGCGGGGTTCTTCAGCTACAGAGGAGTGTCTGAGGCATGTGGTTCTCCTGGTCTTCATTCCACTTGCTGACGCAGATTTAGATGGGCCAGATGTTAGTGTGCCAGTGGTAGGGGCCTGATGCTCTCTGGAGAGACCAATGACGGCAGTGTTGATGTCCCTTAGCACCCCTGCAATGGTGGCCATGGTAGAATTATCTGCCTGCCACTGCTGCATGCCTTCCTGCCGGTATTCCCTCTGCAGACTTTGATTTTCCCCCAGCATTGTAATTATTTGGCACATCCTGTCCTAGGAAGATTGGTATGCTCCCAGGATATGGGGGATGGTTTCCTGGTCAGTGGATTCCCTATGCGGCCCATCATCTTCCCCACAGCTTCCCTTCCAAGCACCCTACCCCCACAGTGTGCCCAGTCCCAGTATTAGTAGGACAATCATTGTCTGGGGTGTCAAGGTTAGACTCAGGTCCCTGTACTGTGGGGCACACAATTGATTGAACAGTCCTTGGGACACAGGTTTGGGGGCGATTGGTTGGCTGTGATGTGGATGCCCCAGGATTGGGAGGGGTAGATTTGGTGATGGTAAGGCTGGGTTATGGTAACTTACCAGGTGTCCCAGATGGGCCAGGTTGGTCATCACTGTCCAGACATTGTGGTTTGTGGTCCACACTGGGATCATCATCCTGAGGGGGACTGGCAGTCTCTGGTATCCTCTCCATGGTGGCTATGGCAGGATTACCAGTGGAGGAAGTGAGACACAGAGTCCAGGTTAGATTGTGTGTTTGATTACAACTGTGTGAGATGCAGACAGTGGCTTAACTTGATTCCATGCAATGACATTGACAGCTGCTGCACAGCATACCTTTGTTGTATATACTACTCAGTGACTTGATCATACAATTTTGGTACACTTTGATCTGCAGATGGGTTCTGGTTCAGTCCGATATTTGACATAACTGTCCAACTCTGTTACCTTGTGAATGGTCAGGCTTTCTAGATGTCACACATGATAGCTACACAATGCACAATGGTGTCCTTGTGGGAACAGAGTATGTGAGTATGTAAAGGTAATAGTCCAGTATCGGGATGTTGTGCATGTTCATCGACTATGCCATTTTACTTTCGAACCCAGGTGAGTCTATTTCTGGTTTTGGATATTGGATCTGCGGCCTTTTGGAATGGTCACTGAGCTGTAGCTGTATTTTGTTTTGGTTGCTATTGTGAGTGTGCCATTGCATTGCTGTCATTGCCATGTACTTGTCCTCCCTGGTGCAATCTAGATAGTGTTGCTAGTACATTAGTTGTACATGCATTACATGTGATGTGTTGTGCACATTCCAAGTTTTCACAATGATGGATTATTGCATTCTGGGAGCTGCAGTGATATAATTGGCCAGTAGTTAACATAAGGGTAAGGCTGTAAGGTTAGTTGGGGTGAATAGTGGTGTGGCATGCAGGAGAGGGGCATTAGGTGACTAGGTGGGAGGGATAGTAGGACGTTTAGATAAATGGGGAGATTTTGGGCGTTGAAGAGACATGACTGCTGTGGATACTTACCAGACTCCAGTCCCCAGGTATTCAGGTCAGGCTCTCTGGATGCAGTATTTCCAAGACCTTCTCCTCCCAAGATGTAAACTGTGGGGGAGGAGGTGGAGGCCCACCTCCAGTCTTCTGCACAGTGGTTTGGTGGCATGATTCAATGGAATGCACCTTCTCCCTGAGGTCATTCCACCTTTTCCTGATGTCCTACCATGTGCATTGATGGTTTCCCCCTGAATTGACCCTGTTGACTATCCTTTGGCACAACTCCATTTTCCTGGCAAGTGATATTTGTTGGACCTGGGCTCCAAACAGTTCTGGCTCTACCCTGAGAATTTCATCCACTATGACACTCAACTCATTGTCAGTGAATTCTGGGTGTTTTTGAGGGGAGATGGTAGTGGTTGTGAAGGTGGTGTGTGGGGGTGTTGTGAGTGTTTGATTGCAGTGTTGTGTGCTTGGTGAGGTGTTAGTGCTCCGTTGTGAGGGGAAGACAGTTGCCGAGGATTTGTGTGTGATAGTGATGTGTGTATTGTGTTGGTTGTGCAATTGTGTGGTGTGTGATGAGTTAAATATGTATGTGTGCTTATTGTGTAAAGGTGCTTTCTCTCAAATGTTTCCTGCTCTTGGTCTATGTGAATGATGTTTTGTGGCAAAGGAATGTGGGTTGTGTATGGGTATGTTTTATAGTGCAGTGAGTAGATGTGTCAGGTGTGTGGAGATGTGTCAGGTGTGGGGTATTCAAACTATCCAATGTGGTGTTGTGTTGTGACAGTAGTGAGTTTTGACCACGGTGGTTCATACCGCCAATGGTTTTCTGCCATGAATGAACCGCTGTGGTGATTTGTGGGTCATAATCTGTTGGGTGGAATTTTGTCAGGCTGACGGTGCTGGTGGAAGGACCACCTCATTCCCACCCTCCAGTGTTCTGGCGGTGTCCGAATGTTGGCTACTTTTTGGCAGTCTTCACAGTGTGACTCTTAATATGGCGGTCAGATTACTGCCAACATGGTGGTCTTTTGGCGGCCGCCACCACAGCGGTCTTCCAAAACGACCACCAAAGTCATAATAAGGCCCTATGCGTTTCAAAAAAATGCTGGAGTAGCGTCTTGTGCTGCGAATCTGGAAATACGCGAGAGGAAGGTGCGCAATGATGTTGTGACTTTCGAAAAAGGCTATAAACACATTTTAAATTATTTTTAAATATTTCTATGGAATTTAAAGAGCAACATCAGTAAACCTACGTAAAATAGCATTTTAATAAAGTGTGTATGTGTAATTTTACAAACTTGTGACTTGTGCTGGAGTTGCACAAAGTTTCAAGTACTGTATGCAACTCTTAAATATTTAAAAATATAGATATATTATTAATAGTAGAGGAAAAAGTATTAACTGAGCCATTCGGTAGTTATAGTTAGGACCTCGTTTCTGTAGAAAAAGCTGTTTTGCGCTTGTCTATTTCTTTGGCACTGCTTGACCGATCTTCACAAAATCTTGGTCCAGAAAGAGCACTTTTTTCTTATGTGGTGTAAATCCGTTAAGTAGTTTTTGAGAAATTTAAGGAAATCACAAAATCTAGGGAAGCGAAGGATTCGGGACCAGTTCCTACCTCGTGCTGAGATCTGATTGGCTATCAACACTTCAACAAGGAAGTGTTGGCAGTTTGGCAGCTGAGTCCCATGAAAAAATATATAAAAAAAAAAAGAAAAGTGGCCAGGGTATCTATACCCTGACCCCTTAGCTCAGAGGGACCCCCCCACACCAGGGCTAAACAGCTTTTTATAATCAATGTCTGCCCTGTTGCTCAAAGATCCACGGATCCAGGGAAATTTGTTTAAAAAATGTAGCACAGGCTTGCACACTATGTTTTTATTAAACCCCTGGATGGGCCAAGTCCCAGGGCATTTGTTCTTTTGGAGTGGGGGGGCACCTGGCCCCTCCACAGCCCAGGGGACCACCACCTTCCTGGGGCAAAGCTGTAATTGTTTGCAGGGGGTACATGTCCTCTACACATTGGTGACCACCACCTGCCTGGGACAATGTAGAAATTATGGCCCTCATTACAACCCTGGCGGTAAATCCCGCTTACTGCCGTGCAGAAGACCGCCAACATACCGCTGCAGAATTCCGCTACAGGTATTACGACCCACAGCCCGGAATCCGCCACAATACAGACACCCACACAAGTCCGCCACACCAAAGGTCAGTGATAAACTGGCAATACCAAAACTGATATCGTCACGCCAACAAGAATATGCCCACACTATCACGACACACGAATCAACGTGGCGGTCTTTCAACCGTAGTAATCCATTGGTGGTACACACCGCCTCGCTCAAAATACACACACATATACAAAACACAACCACATTGGACAATTCGAAATACACACACCTGATACACATACACACACCACACCCACACACCCACAACACTATAAAACACACACCCACATTACCCACAAACCGTTACTACCAGAAATTTGAAAGCAGGCCAGAGAGAGACACTACCTAAAACAACACCAGCATCCACAGAGAGACAACACCATCACTTGCACACCATCCACGCACCTCAAACAACGCACATCAACATACCCCCTCACACATCACAACAGACACCACCTCACAAATCACCCACACCACATCATGGCACCTCAACGACACCCCAGGTTTTCTGAGGAGGAGCTCAGGGTCATGGTGGAGGAAATCATCCGGGTAGAGCCACAGCTATTCGGATCACAGGTGCAGCAGACGTCCATTGCAAGGAAGATGGAGCTAATGCACAGAATTGTCGACAGGGTCAACGCAGTGGGACAGCATCCAAGAACACGGGATGACATCAGAAAGAGGTGGAACGACCTACGGGGCAAGGTGTGTTCTGTGGTCTCCAGACAGCAGATTGTTCTACAGAGAACTGGCGGTGGTCCCCCACCTCCTCCCCCACAACTAACAATATGGGAGGAGCAAGTCTTGGCAATACTGCTTCCTGAGGGCCTCGCAGGAGTAGCAGGAGGACTGGACTCTGGTAAGTCAAATCTTTACTACCTTATCCCCCCCACCCCACCTGCATGCCATCACATACTCCCACCCTTACCCTCACAGCCATCACCCCCAACAACCCACAGATACCCCACCAACACAACCCACACATCCCAAAACCAAGCCCTGCATGTAACACCAATGCATGGACACCCATCACCCAAGCATGTCCAGTACAGAGACTCACTTATGCCCCAAAATCACCAATCACACAAGGACCAAGACAACAATGCAAGCACTGGAGCAGTTGGTCAACCACCCATTGCACACAATGGCACACACAGATACAATAATTATGCATTTACACCCCAACAGTACCCTTACCCAACGTCACCGGACAGGAGGTGCCAGACATATCCAGTCCCCCCACAGAAGAGACCCACAGTGATGACAGCAGCTCTGCACACCTGGATCAAGATCACCAGCCTGGCCCATCTGGGACCTCGGGACAGTCGGTTTCCCTGACACTGTCAAAAACCACCACAGACCCCCCCCCCTCAGGAACACCAGTACAGCACCCGCAGGGGTGCTGGCAGACCTTGTCAACACCAGGAGGGACACAGTGGCACAACAAGGGGCCCCTGACACTAGCCTGGACAATGAACAGCCCTCCACCTCCGCCGGCGCTAGTGGACAGGAGGCACCGCCACAGGAACAACAGGGCACCAGCACCCCACCCCCTGCAGATGGAGAACCACCCTGCAAACGGTCCGAGATCCAGGAACAAGACAGAGAACATTGCCAAGACCCCTGCCAGGAAATGAGACCACCCTGAATGTCACCCTCTGTCCCATTATGTCACCCTGTCCATCCTTAAACTGCCATTGCTCCACTTCCTATGCCCCTTTGGACAATGCACCTGTGAAACAAATAGACTGGACTCTGCCATGGACATTCCTCCACCATCCGCCCAGCCCATTTTACAACCCCCTCCACTTTTTAGCACAGGAATAAACACACTTCAATCACAAAACAATCTGGAGTCAGTCTGTGCTTTCACAAATGTGTAATTGCAATAACTATGGAATATAGCAATGTCAATTTACTTGTTTACATACCAATGCAACACAGCTGGAGGCCAGCAGTAAACATAGCAGAGGGCACAAAGTGGGACCCAGATCTGTGAAATGGAAAGTCAAAGTGACAAGTCAGGGTCCATACACTAAATTAAAATGATAGACTTATGCTAGCTCCAACAATAGTATGAGATGTGGGAAGCAGTGACATCTTCTTACCTGTGTCTCACTTGACGTATTGCATGATGATGTTGTTTCGGTTGTCGATTTCCTCTTCTTCTGCCTCCTCTTCTTCACTGTCCACAGCCTCCACAGCTGCAACAAGACCACCATCTGGCCCATCCTCCTGCAGAAAAGGCACCTGGCATCGCAAAGGCAGGTTGTGCAGCATACAGCAGGCCACGATTATCTGGCACACCTTCTTTGGTGAGTAGTATAGGGAGCCACCTGTCAGATGGAGGCACCGGAATCTGGCCTTCAGGAGGCCGAAGGTGCGTTCGATCACCCTCCTAGTTCGCCCATGTGCCTCATTGTAGCGTTCCTCTGCCCTTGTCCTGGTATTCCTCACTACCCAGACACATATGTCAACTGTATTGGGACCTTGCCCTCACCTATTAGCCACACACGGTGCCTCAGAAGTTGCCCCATCACATAAGGGATGCTGCTATTCCTCAAAATGTAAGCGTCATGGACTGAGCCAGGATACTTGGCATTCACATGGGAGATGTACTGGTCTGCCAAACACACCATCTGTACATTCATAGAATGGTAGCTCTTCCGGTTTCTGTACACCTGTTCATTCCTGCAGGGATACAAATGCCACATGTGTACTATCAATGGCACCAGTGATGTTGGGGATATGTCTCAGGGCATAAAAGTCACCTTTCACTTTGGGCAAATCCTCCACCTTAGAGAACACGATGTAGCTGCGCATGTGTTTCAGCAGGGCAGACAACACTCTGGACAGCACGTTAGAGAACATTGGCTGGGACATCCCTGATGCCATGGCCACTGTTGTTTGAAAAGACCCAGTGGCCAGGAAATAGAGTACAGACAGGACCTGCACTAGAGGGGGGATTCCTGTGGGATGGTGGATAGCTGACATCAGGTCCGGCTCCAACTGGGCACACAGTTCCTGGGTTGTTGCACGATCAAGTCTGTATGTGACTAGGATGTGTCTCTCTTCCATTGTCGACAGGTCCACCAGGGGTCTGTACACCGGAGGATGCAGCCATCTCATCACCTGCCCCAGCGGACGTGCCCTATGGAGGAGAACAGCGAGCAGAGACTCATCCAACACTGAGGTATCACAATGTGTTATTTGCAGAAACTTTATTAATCAGCAATGTGCCGGTATCTGTCTATATTCCCAGCCTAGATAGGTGTGACACAGTTAACATCTATCCCATGTGGCCTCCTGAAATGGCGGCTGCCTGACCTGTAAGGTGGGACAAGGGGATATAAGGTAACTGCGCTGGCGTTCTACACCGACGCGGTGGGCGGTCGAAGACTGCGGCACAATTCAGCATTGGTTAACATTGGGCCCTATGGGTCCCAGGAGCCAATGAAGATGTACGCCGGCGGTGACGGTACGCACCGCCGTGGACGTGACTGCCATTTTCTGTCTGTTCACTCACTTGATACCTGAACTTCAACAGGAGAGGACCTACACTGCAAGTGCTGCTGTGACCTGTGTCTGGAAGCGACGATGGCTCATGTGTCTGGGGAAAGGGCCCCTGCCTTCACTTCGGAGGAGTTGGAGAAACTAGTGGGTGGGTTCTCCCCCAGTAAACGCAACTGTACGGTCCTCCAGACAAACAGGTGAGTACACTGTGAGCATGCTGCATGGGCAATGCTTGTTTTGAGTGGTGTGGATGGAAGATACATGGGGGGGCTGAGGCCTGCATGTGCGGATGGGGAGTGCATGTGCGTCAGGGCATGGGTGGGAACTTGGGGGCTATGAGTATGACGGTCTGGACGGGTAAGTCATTTCCTTTCCCCCTGTACCATTCTTCTAGGTCAGCGCCCACCAAAAGAAGGGTATTTGGCATGCCATCGCCAAGGACGTCCGGACCATAGGCGTCTACCACAGACAGAGCACCCACTGCCGTAAAAGATGGGAGGACCTGCAGCACTGGAGCAAGAAGACGGTGGAGGCCCATCTGGGGATGGCCTCCCAACGTGGGAGGGGTGCCCGTCGCACCATGACCCCCCCTGATGTTCCAGATCCTGGCTGTGGCCTATCCGGAGTTGGATGGGAGTTTAAGGGTATCACAGGAGCCACAAGGGGGTGAGTACACTCTCATTCAGCAAACTCAGCGCACATTACGAGGTGTCTGAGTGGGGGAGGTGGGCAGTGGGTTCCCCTAGGCCAGGGTGAACTTGGTAGGCAAGGTCCCTTGTGAGGCAGGCCATGTGGCACCCCAAACCCACCAGTGGTTAGAGCCATCTACACCTAGTCAGGCTCCTGTGACATCCAGGTGTGCAGCAATTGGTCTTAAGCCACGTGCCCCATGGTCCGCTGTAATTTCTAGGAACTGTCAGTGCATGGCGTAGTGCAGAGGGCTGCTCCCTATGTGTTGTGTCCGCCAACGGTAGTGGTGTTGCATGCACTGAACATGTCTTTCTTCTGTCTCCCGACCCCCTTTTTGTGGTCTCCCTGTTCTTGTGTGCAATAGCATCATCAGGCGGAGGAGCATTGGCACCGGAGCAGGAGGGAGCTGCAACCCACTTGGCCCTGGAAGGCAAAACAACGGAGTCTGAAGCCACCAGTGGGACGGAGGGTGAGGGGAGCTCCACGGCGGGGACAGGAGCAGACAGCAGTGACAGCGACTCCTCCTCTGATGGGAGCTCCCTTGCGGTGGTGGGCACCTCTGAGCTCACTGCATCAACAGGTGCAGCTGCCACTCCCCCTACCAGCACCGCCCTCCCAGCAGCCACTCAGTGTGTGTCCCGTGCCCGTTCACCCAGTAGGGTGGGCATCTCCTTCGCCCCAGACACCTCAGGCCCTGCCCCAGTCAGCCCTGCTGCCCTCAGTGAGGAGGCTATTCACCTCCTGAGATCCCTCACTGTTGGGCAATCTACCATTGTGAATGTCATCCAGGGTGTAGAGAGGCATTTGCAACAAACAAGTGCATACCTGGAGGGCATTCATTCTGGGCAGGCAGCCCAACAGAGAGCATTTCAGGCTCTGGCCTCAGCACTGATGGCAGCCATTGTCCCTGTGTCCAGCCTCCCCCCTCCAACTTCCTCTACCCAGACCCAATCCCCTGTACCTCAGCCTATCCCAAGCACACCATCAGACCAGCATGCACACTCATCAGCACACAAGAGTGGCTCAGGCAAACATAAGGACCACACATCCCACAGGCACTCACACAAGCACCATCCCCATGCAGGCACAGCAACATCCACTGCCTCCACTGTGTCCCCCTCCTCCACGTCCTCCTCATCCTCCCTCCCTGTCTTGTCTCCACTCACACCTGCTTGCACTACATCCTCAGCCACTGTTCCACCACCAGCACACCCATCACCACACACCGCTCACGTGCACTCACCACCCCGACTACCATTCACACATCCCCAATGTCCTCTCCCAGTGTGTCAGTGAGCTCTCCTCCCAAAGTTCAAAAACGCAGGCACACACCCACCCAACAGCCATCCACCTCACAACAGCCTCCGGCCCATGCACCTTCACCCAAATTCAGCAGACGTACACCTCCTACAACCACTACCTCTACCTCCACACCCAAACCCCCTCCATCTTCTCATCCCAGTGCGTCTAAAAATCTCTTCCTGGATAAAATTGACCTCTTCCCTACACCTCCCCCCGTCCTTCCCCTATTCCCCTAGGGTCAGGCTTTCCAGGTCCCAGCCCAGCACCTCAGCCACCACATCCCCAGGAACAGTGGTGCCAGTAACTGCGGGGTCATGTAGTGCGCCACCCATCAGGGCTGCCAGTGTGCCACGTAGCGAGGGCAAGGATATTCCGCCACCTGCCAAGGTGAAAAAGGTGCCCACATCCCGGAGGGAGAAGCTGAAAGTATCAGCCACCAAGGGCTCAGCAAAAACCAAAGGCGATAGTGGCAAGACAACTGCGGCACCATCAAAGCTGGGGAAGGGCCAAAAGCTGAAGAGCAGGTCAGGAGAGGGCATGATGGCACTGACTGAGGGACCAGTGTCACACTTTCTGTCCACGACCACGGCAACCTGTATGGCGGCGAACACCGCTAGCTGCCCCGCCACCACAACCGCCACCTGCACCGCCACCTGCACTGCCCCCAGCATGTCTACAGCCTCAGCGACAGTCCCCAGCCTCTTCCAAAGTGGGCAGCCGTCCGTAGCTGCAGGAGATGTCCTGCTGTGTCCTTCAGCAGGTGCTGACCCATGCACTGCCGCCAGCACCGCCACAACAGACACAGCTGCAAGCACCGCCACCGGCCCTGTGGCGTCCTTGGACACAGGCACCACCGCTGACATGGCTACCATCCCCAGTGGTCAGTCGTCTGAGGCTGGAGGAGAATTCCAGGACCCTGGCCAGCTTCCATGAGGCATTTCTTCCATCACTGTTTGCACCTGCAGGTGGAAGGCGCATCCGCAGCAGTGTGGGGTATGTCGCTGCCTCCATGACATATCATGCTACCTGACCATCGCAAATCTCTTGGCACGCTCACCCAGGTGAGGGAATTGTACCGGCCACACTACACGTGGAGCACTCTGGGCACCATGCCCCCTCCAGAACCAGTGGAGAGATACATCCACTACCTCAGTCCTTGGCAGGATAAAGCACTCTGGGCACCAAGCTCCCTCCAGAACCAGTGGAGAGATACATCCACTACCTTAGTCCTTGGCAGGATGAAGCACTCTGGGCACCAGGCCCCCTCCAAAACCAGTGGAGAGATATATCCACTACCTCAGTCCTTGGCAGGATGAAGCACTCTGGGCACCAGGCCCCCTCCAAAACCAGTGGAGTATCACATCCACTACCTCAGTCCTTGGCAGGATGAAGCACTCTGGGCACAAAGCCCCTCCAGAACCAGTGGAGTATCACATCCACTACCTCAGTCCTTGGCAGGATGAAGCACTCTAGGCACCAGGCCCCCTCCAGAACCAGTGGAGACTGTTATCCACTTGAGAGACTGTTGCTTTGCACTCCCCAAAATAAAGCAATGGGCAAACCACCCACAGGAGAGACTTGAGAGACTGTGGCTTTGCACTCCCCAGGATAAAGCAGTGGGCAAACCACCCACTGGAGAGACTTGAGAGACTGTGGCTTTGCACTCCCCGGGATACAGCAATGGGCATGGAGCACCCTTGTGCAGCAGTGGCGTTTTGCGTTCATCAGGTTGAGGTGCCCCCCTCCTCCTTCCCCTGAGGTGCCTGTATATTTTTGATCTGATGCCCCTGCAGTGTTCTCTCCGTTTCCAGTCAGGTATCATGTATGGGCCTCGCCCATGCATTTTGGGCCCAGTGGTCCACGGACCATGATTAGTACACTATCTGGACTTGTGTAGTTGTATATACTGAATTTGGAGTTTTGACTAATGGATTTTTAATGATTACAATCGTTACAATCATTTCCTTTTGTCCTTGTGTTCTTCCAGGGGATGGGGGGTGTATATGTAATGTTGCTGCATGTATTTGTGTGTATGTTGTTGTGGGTGAGGGTGGGTGTGTTGCGTGTGTGTCACTCTCTTTCCTCCCCCCTCCCCTGTGGTGTAGGTGGAGTACTCACCATGGTCGCCGCCGCCGCCGTTCGTACTCCTGGTAGATGGGAAGATACACCAGCATGGGCAATACATGGAACTCGGGCTCCATGGCTTCCTGGTTCCTCGTTGGGTGTCGAGAGGTGAGTCTTTTCCCTTCTGTGTACTGTTTTTGCCATGTTTTTGATAGCGTTGGTTCCGCACCGGAAAAGGTGGCAGATAGGCCTCTTGTAATACAGTGGGTGGTACTGTGTCTCCCGCCTATCTGTTGGCGGTGTCTGCCACACTGTTTGTTTCTACCGCCGTGGCGGTCGGAGTGTTAAAGTGGCTGTCTATGTTGGTGGTTTCTGCCACGGTCATAATCCCATTTTTTTTCTGCCGGCCTGTTGGCGGTACTACCGGCGCTTTAACACTGACCGCCAGGGTTGTAATGAGGGCCTATGTGTGGGGGCCCACTGCGCCCTGAGGACCACCACCTCCCTGGGGCTTTGCTAATATTAAGTGCGAGATGCCACCTGGGACCCCCCCTGCCCCGCAGAGCACCACCTCTCAAGGGCTTTATGAAAGAAATAGGGGGGCACCCAGCCCCCAAAGCTCCAGGGACGGCCACCTCCCTGGGTCAGTTAGAAAATGTAACTCGTGCTATAAGGTAACTAGAAGTTGCACCCTCGCCTTGCACTGCTAAGTACCCCACAAGTTACGGCACTCATGACAACTAGAGTATTGCTGGTGGTACAGCGGAAATACTTGCGGAATTACTTGAGCTGCTCTCCACCTAAACATGGAAACTACCCAGACTTCTCTCTTCTTTATGGCATAACTTATGCGGCGTTTTAACCCTGAAAGGGATTATTCTATTGACTTATACTGTGTGCTCCCTGATGTCTGGACAAAACTAAGCCCCTCTGAAGAGCTAAAAAGATAGTGAAACACACGTCAGTGGTTGCTTTTACTCATTTCAGGTTGGCTTCGGTAGTATTTTATAAGTCCAAAGATGTAATAAGGACCTACTTACCTTCAGGAGACATCTCAAGACATGGCTGTTTGAGCAGTGGCAGCCCACCCCCTCCCTTCAGCGCCTTGATTCCCTCATGGGTGAGTAGTGCGCTTTACAAATACTCTGATTGATTTATTGATTGATTAATACCGTGCCTGTAGTGGTGAATGGATTTTGTCATTTTACAGCTCGGAGTGGATGGCACTATGTCAATGCTATGCTTAAAGATTTTGCTGTACAGTTGGCAAAGGAATTTGGCCCTCATCATGACATTGGCGGTAAATCCCGCTTAATGCCGTGGTGACGGCCGCCAATATACCGCTGCGGTGGCAGATATCCATTCGCCATATTATGACACACACACCAATCCTACAGAATACTGCCACATACACAAATCCGCCAGCCCAAAGGTCAGTGTTAAAGTGCCGGTACCAACACCCATACCGTTACGCCAACAATACAACACCCACCACATTATGACCTACAAATTACCACAGTGGACATTCAATGGTGGGAAACCAGAATAGACACCCAAATACAAAACAACACTACATTGGCCAAAACTTAAATCACTCACCTGACACTGATACACATACCACACCCACCCGCCCACAGCACTATAAAAAATACACCCACATAACCCACAACCCTTTTTGAACACCAATTATTGCCACCATACTGAAACCAAGACCATTGAGACAACTAGACACACACACCACAAACACCCATACATCTGTCACGAACCCCACATCCCACACCCCACCACATTACTCAACACTCTCTCACCAACACATACCACACAACACCCATGTCCCCACTAAGGCACCCCCGTTTCACTGATGAGGAGTTGCGGGTCATGGTGGAAGAAATAGTCAAGGTAGAGCCACAGCTGTTTAGAGCACAAGTCCAGCAGATATCCTTTGCAAGGAAGATAAAGCTATGGCAGAGAATCATGGACAGGGTGAACGTCGGGGGACAGCATTCAAGAACAAGGGATGACATCAGGAAGAGGTGGAATGACCTACAGGGTAGGGTACGTTCGGTGGCAGCAAGGCACCAGCTCGCCATCCAGAGGACTGGCAGGGGACACCCACTTTTTCCCCCACAGCTGACAGCATGGGAGGAGCAAGTCTTCACAATACTGCATTCTGAGGGACTCACTGAAGTAGCCGGAGTACTGGAAACTGGTGAGTCAATATTTACTACTTATTGCCCCCTTACCTGCATGCCAAAACACCCCTTCACCCTCACTCCCATCACTCCACTCCATCCCACACACTACACCTACACATATGACTAACCCCAATGCCTAGACCTTCATGCTATACCAATGCATGGACAGCCCTCCCAGCCCTGCATGTACACCCATCACAAAAGCATGCACAGCAAGGAGAACTAACAATCACACAGTACAATCACCATACACAAATAAAGGTGGCAGGGCAACAGCAACAATAGAGGGGAAGCTAGGGATGTACAATTTGCAACAGACATAAAGCATAATACATCACTTCTATCCCCACAGGTGCCCCAGCCAATCTGAGCGGAAAGGAGGTGCCACATCTAACCAGCCCCCCAACAGAAGATGCCCACAGTGATGACAAGAACTCTGGACTTCTGGATCTGGATGAACTACTTGGCCCATCAGGGACTACTGGTCAGTTGGACACCCCACCCCACTCACAGTCCACCACAGAGTCTCCCTCATCAGTATGCAACACCACAGCACCCACCCAAAGTACTCACACCTCTGTCCCCAGGACACGTCAATCAGCAGTGTGCCCACCTGTACAAGTACCCCAGTTCACACCTCACCTGCAAGACAATCACGGGCCTGGGGTCAGTGACAGTGGGCACACAATTAAGGGGACAGAGGCACAGGGGAACAGGGACACTGGGAGGACCACTATGCGCTAGGGG
The DNA here is from genome assembly GCF_031143425.1 of Pleurodeles waltl. Classification (NCBI taxonomy): domain Eukaryota; kingdom Metazoa; phylum Chordata; class Amphibia; order Caudata; family Salamandridae; genus Pleurodeles; species Pleurodeles waltl. The sequence continues at coordinate 554,724,179 of NC_090447.1, forward strand.
GAGGACAGGCCCGGGGAACCGACTCTCCAGGTGGCACACACCAATATCCTGGGGGCTTACCAACAATCCCAGGACACAATGGGCCAGATCCTTACCAACATGCAGGAGAACAAGTGGCTGCAGGAGGAACACCATCAGGAGATCAGGGATGATTTGCAGGCCCTCAACACCACCATGATCTCCATAGCAGGGGTGCTGGCAGACATGGCCAACATCATGAGGGAATAGACAGCACTCCAGTGGGACCCTACCACTAGCCAGCCTACTAACCAGCCCTCCACTTCCATAGCAGCTAGTGGGCAGGAGGCGCTGCCACAGGACCCACAGGCCACTAGCATCCCTCCCCCTGCAGAAGGTGAACAACCCCTCAAATGTTCCCTGCAACCCAGACAGAAGCCAGAGACACCTGCCAAGACCAAGACCACCAAAAGGAAATAAGACCCTCCTGAATGTCCCCCTTGTGTCCCACCCTGTTACCTTTTCCACTTTGAACTGCCTTTGCTCCCCATCCTTTGGCCCCTTAGACACTGGACCTGTGCTACAAACAGAATGGCACAAAACCCTTAACTTTCCTCTGCCATCACCCCATTCCATTGCACTTCCCTGTCAACTATTTGCGCAAAAATAAACACCTTGAACACAACTTGACTGATAGTGTTTTATGTGATGAAAATGTGCATTTATGGAAACAGTCACATCATGTGAAAATGATCTGAAAACTGTGATAGCGTACAATTAATGACCTGTAGCTGTCTGTATTCATCACATCAGTACTCTGTTGTAAAAACACCAACATCTGCAAAATTAGAAGCCATAGGTGTTAGTAAGTTGAGATGCAAAGGAAGTGAATGCCATCCTGCTACAACTACACAGACAAAACAATAGTCAGAGGAATGGTCAGTTATACTGTCTTACTTGTGTGTCATTGGAAGTCTTGACGTATAACTGATGTTCTGTTGTCTACATCATCCTCTGCCTCCTCATCCTCACTGTCCTCAGGGTCTACTGCTGCCACAGGGGCATTACCAGTCTCCTCCTCCTGCAGCTAAGGCACGTTGTCTGAGGGCCAGGTTGTGCAGCATGCAGCATGCCACTACTACCTGGCAAACCTTTTTGGGAGAGTAGCACAGGGATCCACCTGTCAGATGCAGACATCTGAACCTGGCCTTCAGGAGGCTGAAGGTCCTTTTCATAATTCTCCTGGTTCGCCCATGTGCATAATTGTAACGATTCTCAGCCCCTGTCCTGGCATTCCTCACAGGGGTCAGGAGCCACGATAGGTTTGGGTAGCCTGAGTCTCCTGCAAGTATTGAGGGACAAACATTATCCTTACACAATGATATGGGGTTAACACCAGAAGGCATACACTGACATACATTGGGTGGGCACTTAGGCTCACCTATTAGCCACACTCTGTGCCTCTGTAGTTGTGCCATCACATTTGGGATGCTACTATTCCTCAGAACCAAAGGCTTCATGCACCGACCCAGGATATTTGGCAGTGATGTGGGAGATGTACTGGTCTGCCAGGCACACCATTGTCACATTGAGTGAGTGGACACCGTTCAGATTCCTGAACACCTGTTCATTCTGGCGTGTGGGGGGGCAAACGCAATATGTGTTCCATCATTCGCCCCAATAATATTGGGTATATGTCCCATTTCATAGAATCCTGCCTTCACAGTGGCCAAATCATCCACCTGGGGGAAAGCAATGTAGCTGCATGTGTGTGTGGCCAAGGCAGACAGAACTCTTGCCAACACAATCGAGAGCATTGGCTGTGACATTCCTGCTGCCAAGTCCACAGTCACTTAGAAAGAACCAATTGCCAGGAAATGGAGCACTGATAGAAGTTGCATAAGAGGTGGGATCCCAGTGGGATAGCAGATATCAGATCAGGCTCCAATTGGGCACACCTCTGTGACTGTGGCCTTCTCCAGTCTATAGGTGAGTATTATGTGCCTGTCCTCCAATGTAGCCAAGTCCACAAGGGGTCTGTACACGGGGGCTTGTCTCCCCCTCCTATTCCTCCGCAGTGGTAGGTATCTAAGGGACACAAGAGTGAGTAGGCTGTTACAATTTGAACAATGGAACGACCACCTCAGTGTACATAGAGCATTAATGTGATGGGACAGTGGGAATGGCAATGTACGTGCAATCTTTAGCAATGACGCAGTTATGGATTATCTGAATGTTTCCCACCACCATTAAATGGCGAACGCCTGTACCGTACCTAGGGACAGGTGTAAGTGAGGTAACTCTGCTGACCTTGGGCGTTGTGGTGGAAGGCGGTCTTGCACCGCCGTGCAATTCCTAATTGGGTAATATGGGGCTCTATGGAGTACAGTGGCCCATGGGGATCAGCGGAGGCTATAACGGTATACACCGCCGCAGACATGACCACCATTTTCTAACAAAACCTCACTTGATTCCTGACTTTCCACAGGACAACACCTACACTGTGTGTGCTGCTATAACCTGTGTCTGGAACCTACCATGGCCCGTGTGACCAGGGAAAGTTGGAGCGTTTGGTGGAAGGGATCCTAGCCCAGTATGGACTACTGTATGGGCCTCCAGACCAACAGGTGAGTACACCTGGGCATGATGCATGTGGCAAGGTTGCATGGAGATGTGTGTGCAAGCATCATGTCATTTGGGGGAGTGGTATGTCTGTTTTGTAGTGTACATGGTGGGCGCCGGGTGATGTGTGTGCCAATGGAGATGGAAATGGGATTTGTGGGCCATATGTGTGACAGGTTGGATTGTATGTGTAATGGTTCCTCCCTCCTTAATTACCTGTGCAGGTCAGCGCCCATCAGAAGAAGGGATTGTGGCATGCCATCGCCAAGGATGTGCAGACCCTGGGGGTCTACAGCAGGAAGAGCACCCACTGTAGGAAAAGGTGGGAGGACCTGAAACGCTGGGCACAGAGGACCGTTGAGGCCCAGCTGGGGATGGCCTCCCAACAATGGCGGGGTGCCTGTCAGAACCTGACCCCCCTGATGGCCCGCATGCTGGCGGTGGCCTACCCAGATCTGGATGGGAACTTGAGGGCATCAAAGTATCCACAAGGGGGTGAGTACAGTGGGCATAACTACAATCATTGGTAGGTAGCATGGGATTTGGGTGGTGGGTGTGAGTCAGTGGGTGCCACTTAATGCCAGGTCAGACATTACAGCATGACCCAGCTCAAGAGTAATGGGTGTATAGCAAATTCAGGTAATCTATCTAGGTTGTATTTTATATCAGACAGGGCTTAGTGGGTACAAGGAGGGCTGCAGTTGGCGGTGTTTGGCCCTTATCTTGCTGTGGCACCTAGCCAATTGATTGCCAGTGTGGGGCACAGTGCTCAATCCTGAAACCTGTGTGTGATGGTAATGTATATGCCAACTGTGGTGTTGGTGCTGTAATTGACCCAGTGTTCTCTTTATCTCATTCCCCCCCTTTTTTCTTCTGTCATCCTGTCCATGTGTGCATTAGCATAATCTGGCGGAGGAGCAGGGGCACAGGTGACAGAGGGAGCTGCATTCCACAGGACTCAGGAGGCAGAGTCCACCGATGCAGAGGGAACCAGTGGGACGGAGAGCCAGGGGAGTACCCCGGCAGACACCAGAGGTGACAACACTGACTCTGATCCTCCTCCGATGGGAGCTCCCTGGTGGTGGCGGATACCTCTGGGACCATCCCAGCTTCAGGTACAGCTGCCACCCCCATACCAGCACCACCTCCCAGTTGCACATCATCGAGTTGCCCGTGCCCGCTCACCCAGGAGGGTTGGCATCTCCTTTGCCCAAGGCACCTCAGGCCCTGCCCCAGTGAGCCCTGCTGCCCTGAGGGAGGAGGCTATTGACCTCCTGAGAATCATCTCTGTAGGGCAGTCAACCATAGTGAATGCCATCCAGGGGCTAGCCTTTTAAATGCAGCAATGCAATGCATTCCTGTTGGGCATCCACAGTGGATTGGTGGACCAACAGAGATTGTTTCAGGCTCTGGCCTCCTCTCTGATGGCAGCCATTATCCCTTGTCCTACTGCTCCACTCCAACTACCACTTCCCAGTACCAGTCTCCCCAACCCCAACCCATCCCCTGCACACATACAGACAAGCATGCACACAAAACATCACACAAGAGTAGCACAGGCAGCACATCTCAGGCCACAAGCACTCACACAAACAGACAGTTGCACACACAACAACCACTGCCTCCACTGTCTCCCCCTCCTCCTCCTCCTCCTCCTCCCTCGCAGTCACATCCACACTCACACCTGCATGCACTGCTTTAACAGCCAGCACCACCATCACCACACCAAGCAGCACACACACCTCACCAGCAGATACCTCCACTACATCCATCCATGCGTCCCCTGTGTCCTCTCCTACCCTGTCTGCCCCTTCCTAAGAGACACAAACGCATGCACTCAGACTCCCAACAACCATCCACCTCACATCAGCACACTGATCATGCACCTGCACCCAAGTGCAGCAGACATACACCTCCAACAACCACTCCCTCAACCTCCACTCCCATCCCTCCTCCCTCATCCCACCACACCGTCCCTAAGAAGTTTTTTTTTTCCCAACTAAACCTCTTCCCTCCCCCTCATCCCCCTGTCCTGCCCATGAGAGCAAGGTCCCAATGACCCAGCCCAGCACCTCAGCCAAACAGTCCACTGGGACAGTGGAGGAGCCTCCTAGTCATGGAGGCACGAAAATAAAGGATCCCACTCCACCAACCAGAAAAGGGAAGGATCCCACTCCACCAGCCAGGAAAGGGAAGTATCCCACTCCGAAGGATCCCACTCCACCAGCCACGAAAAGGAAGGATCCCACTCCAGCAGCCAGGAAGGGAAAGGTTTCCACTCAACCACCAATGACAGGAGCGGTTCCCACTCAACCACCAATGACAGGCGCGGTTCCCACTCAACCACCAATGAAAGGCAAAAAGCCTTTTTTCCAGCTGTGACACAGCAGCACTCACCTCCAGCAGAAGCTGCCCAGGGGATACCTCCCCCAGCAGAGGCAATGAAACCCTCACCTCCAGCAGAGGCTGCCCAGGGGACACCTCCCCCAGCAGAGACACACCAGCCCTCACCTCCAGCAGAGACTGCCCAGGAGACACCCCACCCAGCAGAGACAGTGCAGCCCTCACCTCCAGCAGAGGTTGCCCAGGGGGACACGTCCCTGAGCAGAGAAAGTGCAGCCCTCATCTCCAACAAAGGCTGCCCAGGGGACACCTCCCCCAGCAGAGACAATGCAGCCCTCACCTCAAGCAGAGGGCATTTAGGCCACCCTCTAGGGACTGTTGTACAAGGACCCCCCTCCAGAAGCAGTGAGTGAGTTCCCCACCTCAGAGACTGTGACCTTGCTCTCCCAAGCATTGAGAAAATGACATGGAGCCCCCTCCAGAACAAGTGGGCGAGTTCCCCACCTCAGAGACTGTGACCTTGCACTCTCCAGCATTAGGAAATGGGCATGGAGCCCCCTCCAGAACCAGTGTGCAAGTTCCCCACTTCAGCTGTGGTGCCCCCTACCCCTTCCCTCTGAGGTGCCTGGCCACTTCCAACATGTTGCCCCTGCACAGTTTGGTGCTGAGAATGTCAGGATCAAGTTGGGGCTTGGACGGTGCCCTGTGGCCATGTGGGCCTTTTGTACTTTGGACTGGGCATTGGCCCTTTCTGGACAATTGTTCACTTATATTTTATGTCACTTCGGTACCTATGGTTGTTGTTGGCATGTGAATACATTTTCATTTCAGCCTTACTGTTGTCCTTGCATTATTATGAAGTGTGTCCTATGACATTGTTTTTTGTCTCCAGCTGGTTGTGTGTATGGTGTGTGTTGTGTGTGTGTGTGCCACTCTACTTTTCCTCCCTCCGTCCCTTGTATGCTAGGCGGCTGTACTCACTGTTGTTGTCTTCATCGGCGTTGGTGTTCCAGGGGGAGTATGGCATAGAAAAGCATCAAAAAGACTTGCAGTTCTAGGTTCTATGGCGGCATTGATCTTCTCTGTGTCTCTGATGGTGAGTCTTTGGTCTCCTGTGTTGTGTTTCCACCAAGCTTTTGATGGCGTTGGTACCACACCAGCAATTGTGGCGGTTTGCTGTGTCATGATATGGTGGGTGGTATCTTGTCTTCCCCTGGCTGTTGATGGCTACTGCCGTGGTCAGTGGTGTTAACATCCTGGCGGATGGTGTGGTACATTGGCTGTCTATGGGAGTTATCACCACCATGGTCTTAATTTGTCTGTAATTACCGCCAGCCTGTTGGTGGTATTACTGCCACTTTAACAGTCACTATCAATGTCATAATGGCCACCTTTGTCCCTATTTAGCTTGGTGTGGCTTGCATTGTCCTGGTCCTATGCTTAAAAACTTTGCTAGATAAATAGACATTTGAGGAGAGCAACTCTAGAGTGTCCCTGGTATTTCAGGGTGCTCCTTACTGGAGCTGCTCTCCACCAAAAATTGGAAACTACCCAGAGTTCTCTCTTCTTTTATGCATAATGTATGCATCATTTAAACCCTGAAAGGGTTTTGTTTTGACTTACACTGTGTGCTCCCTTGTGCCTGGACAAAGCTAAAGCCCTCTGAAGAGCTATAATGATAGTGAAACACATGTCAGGGGTTGCTTCTACTCATTCCAGATTGGCTTGGGTGGTATTTTACCAGTCCAAAGCTGTATCACTGCTTCGTGAATGGCTTTTGTCATTTTACAGCTCGGTGAGGATGTCACTTGTTAGACCTCTCATCCTTGGCGTAGTCTCCCCTGTCTTTTTGGCTGTGCTTCCTGTGTTTTTGACTTGTGCTGGACTCTGTTTTTGCTGTTTCTGGCACTCTGGGCACTTTACCACTGCTGACCAGTGCTAAAGTGTAAGTGCTCTCTGTGTAAACTATATGGGTAATTTGCTTTTCCATGACTGGCATATTTGATTTACTAGTAATTTCCTAGTAAAGTGCACTAGAGGTGCCCAGGGCATGTAAATGAAATGCTACTAGTGGGCCTGCAGCACTGATTGTGCTACCCACATGAGTATTCCTGTAAACATGGCTTGGATCTGCCACTGTAATGTCTGTGTATGCAGTTTTAAACTGCCAATTTGACCTGGCAGGTGTACTCACTTGCCAGGCCCAAATCTTCCCTTTTTGTACATGTAAGGCACCCCTAAGGTAGGTCCTATGTATCCCCATGGGTAGAGTGCAGTGTATGTTAAAGGTAGGACATGTACAGATGTGTTTACATGTCCTGACATTGAAATACTGCCCAATTCGTTTTTCACTGTTGTAAGGCCTATCTCTCTCATAGGTTAACATAGGGGCTGCCTTTTATTATCTTTTAAGTGCAGTTTCCAATTCGGAGCAGATAGAGAACTGGAGTTTGGGGTTCCTGAACCCAAAATTTAAAAATGCATCTTTTGGTAAAGTTGTTTTTTAGATAGTCAGTTTAAAAATGCCACTTTTAGAAAGTGGGTATTTTCTTGTTTAACCATTCTGTGCCTCTGCCTGCTTGTGTATTCCATGCCTGGATCAGACTGACAGTTAGGCTGCTCTGAATTCCCTCTAGACAGTGACACCATGGAAGCTGGGGTGTAGCCTGCATATCCTGATTAGTCTCCTGGGTTAGAGTAGGGAGGGAGGAGCTGAACCCTACACCTGAATGGGCTGTGCCTGTCCTCACACAATGCAGTCTCCAGCCCCCTGGGGTGTGTGTCTGGGGCCAGACCTGGGCATGGCAGGATCTTGTCAACAATAGAGACTTCCCTTTGAAGTTTGTCTACTTCAAAAGCAGAAAGGGGTATAAGTAGTGGACCCAAAACCCCAAACTTTTAGAAGACTTCTGGAACCAAGAGGAACGTTTGCCAAGGAGAAGAGCTGAAGAGCTGGAGGAGGAGTGCTGCCCCTTTGCTGTGTGTGCTTTACTCGATTGGTCTGCAGTTTCTGCTTCTGCCTTCGAGAGGACAAAGACTGGATTTTGCTGTGCATCTTGCTTGTGAAGTTTCTCCAAGGGCTTGTACTGACCTTGCCTCCTGTTCTGAAGTCTCAGGGCCGTCAAAGACTTCCTCTGCCAGCACCTGGACTCTGTGCTGAGACTGAGACTTCTACCCTGCCAAGCGGTGCCTAATCCAGTCCCTGGGTCCTTGAAGGAAAAGCTGGTGAAAAACCAAGAAGAACCAAGTGCACCGACTTCTGACGACTCTGGACTGACGTTGCTGCCGGGTACCGCAATGGCAGCCATCGTCCTCACTGAAATGTGATGAACATGCAGGCCCGACGCCACTGCAGCCTCACTGAAGTCCCCGACTCCGTGAGTCCAGAAGTGCTGTGTCACTGACGTCCATGACACCCAACTCTGCCGGAAGTTCAAGGATCCAGCCCATCGCATCGACACACCCTCACCTCCACAGCTCTGCAGCAAGGACCTGACGCCTCACACCGATGCTTCTGCTCTTTCCTTCTGCAGCCACATGACCAATGCCACATTGGATCCAGCCCCGACTCCGTGCAATGGTTTGTTTCCTCATTTTTACAACGTACTGTACCTGGGAGTTTGTGCGACTCTGTGACTGGCGACATTGGCATTGGATTGTTGGGAATAACGCCATCAGAAAAGCATAACAGCACCAAATTGAAGCATTTGTGTTTTTAAACGCTATATTGAAGTTCAATCTTTAAAAATTCATAACTTTGCTTGTGTATGTTGTGTTTTTGTCTTTGTGGTCCTGTTGTATTCAGATAAATATTGGCTATTTGTCTAAACTGGTGTTGAATCCTTTTGTGGTGTTTTCACTGGGTTACTGTGTGTTGATACAAATACAAATTGACACCCAAGGGGGTGAGCAGGGGTTATCCTAAGTTTGACTAGAGTGAGGGTCCCTGCTTGGACAGAGTGCAAAATGACTGCAAACCAAAGACCCCATTTCTAACATTGGTGATCAGTGGTGAGGCTAGAACTTGTATTTGTACTTGACATGCAGTGATTGATGTACACTACTGTTTTATTGCACACCACTAAGCAACCACATACTGTTTTTTTTTTTTTTTTTTTTTCCTTTTTTCCTTTTTCTGGGGTTTTCCTTGCCTTCCTGAACTTTGCATTCTTGTTAACCACAAGCATTTCTCCATCTGGGAAGCCTTCAGCAGTTGCTATTAATATGGTTTCTGAGTCGGAGAAACTTCAGGAATACACAGTGCCTCAGCTTAAGCAGTTTTGTAGGGAATTAAGATTTCCAATTAAAAGCTCTGCTAGAAAAGAGGAGCTCCAAAAGATGCTGAGGGCCTGGTTGGGAGTAGGCTGAGGGGCACACAGAGTAGGAGGAGGTTGTTGTGGATGAGGAGGTTCAGAGTTTACATAATGTTGTGTTGAACAACCCTGACCTGCCTGGAGGGAAGGCCTCCAATGCAGGCAGCAGTGTTTCATCCAAAGGCCTGACTAAGAGGAGCTGGAGGACAGAAGAGAAATCAGGAGGCTCCAGTTGGAGATGGAGAGGCTCAGATTACAGCATGAGAGAGTGCTGCAGCTGTGTAGGATCAAGAGAGAGGAGGAAAAGTACAGACTTTCCATGAAGAAGAAGAAACTGATCTTTGCACAAGAGCTGAGTCTAAAGGAGCTAGATCTGAAGGGCAGTTCCAGCACAGATGTTGGCAGCAGTACCTCAGCACAGCCTGAAAATAAAGTACACATTCCCAAAGACCTGGTAAAAGATTACAAGAGGGAGGGTGACATACATCTGTGGTTCACGGGGTATGAGTCAGCTCTTCACATGGGATCCTCACAACTCACTTACTCTATTATGAATGATGCCCTACTCACTAAGTATGGTCTCACTCCTCAGCAGTACAAAGAGAAGTTTAGATCTTACAAGAAGGGGGATTCTCAAACCTTTTTGCAGGGCATTGGATGGTTGGATGAAGGACAGTAAGGTAACAGATTAGGAGGGGCTGTGCAATTTGATTACGTGGGAACTCTTCTATAGTCTTTGGTTTCCAGAGCTGAGCCAGCACCTAATTGACAGCAAGCTCACTGACCCCAGTAAGCTTGTACAGGAAGCTGACTTGTGGGAGAGCACCAGGGTCCAAAAGAGGTATGAGGGAGACTCTGCCAAGGGTGGGCAGGGTCCCCATCATAAGAGGTAGAGGGAGACGTTAAAAGGGGGAGTTCTCTAAAGGACCCCAACCTAGTTCACTGGGTAAGGACTCCAAGGGGGTCATTCTGACCCTGGCGGTCACCGACCGCCAGGGCCAACGACCGCGGAAGCACTGCCAACAGGCTGGCGGTGCTTCCTGGGCCATTCTGACCGCAGCGGTAAAGCCGCGGTCAGAAAAGGGGAACCAGTGGTTTCCCGCCGGTTTTCCCCTGGCCCAGGGAATCCTCCATGGCGATGCTGCTTGCAGCGCCGCCATGGGGGTTCCGACCCCCTTCCCGCCACCCAACCGACAGGAACAGGATGGCGGGAACGGGTGTCGTGGGGCCCCTCGGGGCCCATGCACTGCCCATGCCACTGGCATGGGCAGTGCAGGGGCCCCCTAACAGGGCCCCATAATGATTTTCAGAGTCTGCTTTGCAGACACTGAAAATCGCGACGGGTGCCACTGCACCCGTCGCACCCCAGCAACTCCGCCGGCTCCATTCGGAGCCGGCTTCATCGTTGCTGGGTCTTTCCCGCTGGGCCGGCGGGCGGTCTTTTGGCGGTCACCCGCCGGCCCAGCGGGAAAGTCAGAATGACCGGCGCGGTCATTTGACCGCGGTGCGGTCTTTTGGCGGTCTACGCCCGGCGGGCGGCGCCCGCCGCCCGCCAGGATCGGAATGACCCCCCAAGTCCTTATTTGAAAAGAAACCATGGGTCTCTACAGGGAAACCTTCAGAAAGGGGTCCCCACAAATGTTATGCATGTGATGAGGTGGGTCACTTGAGGGAGGTTCCCAAATGTCCCAAGGGCACACAGGCACCCACTAGTGCTCAGTCACAGGGTTTGGCTAGTGTAGCGCTTGGGGAGGATTTAGTTCCAGGAGAAGGGTGGGAGTCAGCTGAGATGACCCTTTTCTTCCTAGGGGACAGTCAGATGGTCCAGATGGCCTTCGTGCCTAAGAACACTAAGAAGTGCAGGTAGTGGGTGACCATCAATGGGCAGAGGGTGGAGGCTCTGAGAGACAAAGGAGCCAGTGTGACAACTGTGAGAAGTCACGTGGTTTCTGAAGAGCAGGTAGATCCCCATGCACTTCACCAAGTAGTTGTGGTAGACAACTCTGAGCACCTGTGCAGTGGTGCAGGTTCCCTTTGAGTGGGGGGTACAGGGTACAGGTTCCTTGAGGGTAGCTGTGTGTCCAACCATGCCTGTTTATTGTCTGCCAGGCAATTACCTGGAGGATTCTTCTTAGAGTGAGGTAGAACACAGGTCACACTTGGAGATGTTGGGTCTGCCTGGGTTGGTGTCTGTGACCACCCAGTCCATGGCTGCCCGTTAGGGTGATTAGGAGGCCCTGGAGCCTGAAAGAGTGGCCCAGGTGCCTGCCAAAAGAGGAAGGGCAAAGGGCACGGGAAACCCACCCAGAAGTTCCCATAGTCTGGAAAGAGGCTGAACCTGAGGGGGACGCCACAGAGCCTACAGGGTAACAAGTGGCGGAACTGGGGGAGGTGCCTGAGCTGGCCCAATGGCAGCAGCAAGGGGGTCACACCAGGGAGGATTCTGTGAGGCACAGAAGTCATGCCCTACTCTGGAGGGTCTGCAGCAGCAGGCTGCACACCGGACATCTTGCAAGGAGTCTGGATCACACTGGATTGATTGAGAGGATGGCCTCTTGTGTAGTGAGCCTAAGGATCGATGAGCCTGGGGCAGCCCTTGTGCTGATGGTACCCCAGTGCTTCAGAGCCTTCCCGCTGGGTTTGGCTCATGATGTTCTTTTAGCTGGACATTTTGGGCAGGACAATACCTTTGACATGATTGTCACCCACTTCTACTGGCCCACAACTGCGCTTGCAATCTGATGCATATTGTAGGCCTTGCCAAACTTGTCAAGCAAGTGGCAAGAGTGAGGAGAAAATGCAAGGTCCCCTTCAACCTTAGCCTGTGGTCAGCACCCCCTTTGAAAGGATGGGTACTGATATTTAGGGCCTCTCAGTCCCAAGAAGCAATGGACAACAAGTTTATCCCGGACTTGGTCGATAATGCCACCCGGTACCCAGAAACTATCACTCTGAGATCAATCACAGCCACTGTGGTGGGTCAGGCATTGATGGAGGTCTTTACCTGCATGGGGATCCCCAAGAAGGTGGTATCTGACAGTGGAACCAACTTCATATCTACTTATATGAAGTCTTTGTGGAAGGAGTGTGGGGTGACCTACAAATTTACCACTCATTACCACCCCTAAGGAAATGGTTTAGTTATCAGATTCAACCCAACCCTGAAAGGCATGATCATGGGCCTGTCAGAGCCCATGAGGTGTAAGTGGGACATCCTTTTGCAATGTCTTCTGATGCATACTGGGAGGTGCCACAAAAGAGACTTGGTTTTAGCCCCTTTGAGTTGTTGAATGGCCACTCTGTGAGAGGACCTCTGAGACTGGTGAAGGAGGGCTTGGAGGGCCTCCAGTAAGCACCCCCTGGATGTGTTTAGTTACATACTGGCTTTTAGAAACCAGACAGCACGTTTCAGGAAGCTCATTCAGGAGAACCTGGAAGCTAGCCAGGAAGACATGAAATGCTGGTACGACCAGAATGCCACTCTAGTTTAGTTTCAGCCTGGCCAGAAAGTTTGGGTCATGGCCTGAGTGGAGCCTCCTGCTCTCCAAGGTAAGTGGACTGGGCCTTTTGAGGTGGTGGAGCTCAAGAGTGAGGTCACCTATCTGGTGAACTTGCGGACTTCAAGGAACCATTTAAGGGTCCTGCATGTAAACAGCCTCAAATCTCACATTGAGAGGTCTGAGTTGACAATGCTCCTAGCAACAGATAATGGGGTGGAGGAAGAGAGTGAGCCTCTTCTTTACCTCCTGTCTGCCCAGGAGAAAGATGAGGGTGTAGAAGGTATAAACCCCTCCCCCTCACTGACCCCAGAGCAATAGAGGGACTGTTGCCAGGTGTTGGGACAGTTTGCCTCCTTGTTCTCCTTGACCCCAGGGATATCTCATCTGTGTATACATGATGTGGACACTGGGGACAGTCCACCTGTAAAGCACAAGATTTACAGAGTGACTGACAAGGTCAGGGCTAGCATCAAGAATGAGCTGCCCAAGCTGTTAGTGTTAGGGTTAGTGAGTTTTCCAGTAGTCCTCGGGTCAGCCCAGTGGTCTTGGCCCCAAAGGATGCTGCCCCCAGTGCCACCTCAAAACTCAGGTTCTGTGTAGTCTACCATGGACTCAACACTGTCACAAAGACTGACGTGCACCACATCCCCAGAGCTGATGAACTCATTGGTCATTTGGGAGCTGCCAAGTTTCTCAGTGTGTTTGATCTAACGTCTGGGTACTGGCAGATTACTCTCTCTGAGGGAGCAAAGGAGAGGTCAGCATTTTCTACCCCAGATGGGCTCTACCAGTTCAGGTGTGATGCCATTTGGGATGAAAAATTTCTCTGCCACCTTTCAGAGGTTGGTCAACCAGGTTTTAGCAGGCCTGGAGGATTTCAATGCAGCCTACCTGGAAGATATTACAGCGTTCAGCTTCAGCTGGGAAGAACACATGCAGTACCTCTGCAAAGTGTTGACAGCTCTGCAAAAAGCAGGCGCCACGATTAAGGCTAGCAAGTGACAAATAGGGTAGGGTTCTGTGGTGTACTTGGGACACTAGGTGGGGAGTGGCCAGGTGGCACCCCTGCAGCCAAAGATTGACACAATTCTGGCTTGAAGCCTCCCAAGACCCAGACAGAAATGGGAGCCATTCTAGGTCTCATAGGATACTACAGGAGGTTTGTCAAGAGGTATGGGACTATTGTTACCCCCTTGACTGAGTTAACCTTCAAGAAGCAACCCAAAAAGGTGATCTGGACTGAGGCTTGCTATACCGCTTTTGATGCCTTGAAGACAGGCATGTCCACAGCACCTGTGCTGAAGGTGCCTGAATTCTCCAAGAGGTTTGTCCTGCAGACTGATGCATCACAGCATGGTGTGGGAGCCGTACTTGCACAAATAAATGAAGAGGGCCTAGACTAGCCTTCAGCCTTCATTAGTAGGAGGTTACTTCTCCAGGAATGTAGGTGGAGTGCAACTGAGGAGAAGCATTTGCTGTGGTGTAGGCACTGAAGAAGCTAAGACCCTACTTGTTTGTGACTCATTTCCTGGTTCACACAGACCACAGGCCCCTCAGATGGCTAATGCAGATGAGGGATGAGAACCCAAAACTGTTGAGGTGGTCTGTCTCCCTACAAGGAATGGACTTTACCGTGGAACAATGCCCTGGTGCTGAACACTCCAATGCTGATGATCTGTCCAGATTCTTCTGCCTCTGTGATGAGAACTCCTATGAGGTTAGGCAGTTCTCCGCACTTTCAGATGGGGGGACACGTGTTAGACCTGGTATCCTTGGCATAGTCTCCCCTGTTTTTGTACCTCTGCTTCCTGTGTTTTTGACTGTGCGCTTGACTCTCTTTTTGCTGTTTTTGGTACTCTGGGCACTTTATCACTGCAGACCAGTGCTAAAGTGCAAGTGTTCTCTGTGTAAACTGTATGTATAATTGGCTTTTCCATGACTGGCATATTTGATTTCCTAGTAAGTCCCTAGTAAAGGGCAGTAGAGATGGCCAGGGCCTGTAAAACAAATATTACTAGTGTGCCTGCAGCACTGATTGTTCCACCCACATGAGTTGCCCTGTAAACAAGGCCTGCCACTGCAGTGGATGTGTGTGCAGTTTTAAACTTCCAATTTGACCTGGCAAGTATGCCCACTTGCCAGGCCCAAACCTTCCCTGTTGATACATGTAAGGCACCCCTAAAGGTGGCCCAGGTAGCCCAATGGGCAGGATGCAGTGTATGTTAGACGTAGGACATGCACTGATGTGTTTTACATGTCCTGACAGTGAAATTTGGCTTTTACTGTTGCAAGGCCTATCCCTCTCATAGGTGAACTTGGGGGCTGCCTTTTAATATCTTTTAAGTGTAGTTTCCCATTGGGAGTAGATAGAGATATGGAGTTTGGGGTCCCTGAATTCACAATTTAAACATACATCTTTTGACAAAGTTGGTTTTTAGATTGTCAGTTTGAGAATGCCACTTTTAGAAAGTGGGCATTTTCTTGCTTAACCATTCTGTGCCTCTGCCTGCTTGTTTATTCCACGTCTGGGTCAGACTGATAGTTAGGCTGTTGTGAATTCCCTCTAGACAACTATACCAAGGGAGCTGGGGTGTAGCCTGCATATCCTGATGAGTCTCCTGGACTAGAGTGTGGATGGAGGCGCTGACACCTACACCTGAATGGGCTGTGCCTGTCCTAACACAATGCGGCCTCCAACCCCCTGGTGTATGTCGGGAGAAAGGCCTGGGGAAGGCAGGATCATGACAACAACAGAAACTTCCCTTTTAATTTTTCCTACTTCAAAGGATTTAAGGGGTATAAATAGTAGACCCAAGACTCCAGACTTTTAGAATACTTCTGGAACCAAGAGGAACCTCTGCCAAGGAGAAGAGCTGAAGAACTGGAGAAGGAGTACTGCCCCTTTGCTCTGTGTGCTTTGCTGGGGTGACCTGCAGTTACTGCTTCTGCCTTAGAGAGGACAAAGATTGGACTTTGCTGTGTATCCTGCTTGTGAAGTTTCTCCAAGAGCTTGGACTGAGCTTGTCTAATGTTCTGAAGTCTCAGCGCCATCAAAGACTTCCTCTGCCAGCAACTGGACTCTCTGATGAGACTCCTACCCTGCCAAGTGGTGCATAATCCATTCCTTAGGCCCTTGAAAGGAGAAGCTGGTGAAAAACCAGAAAGAACCAAGTGCACTGACTTTGAATTACTGCGGACTGATGCCGCTGGAGGATGTAATTGAAGCAGTGGTCCTTGCTGGAGTGCGACAACCCTACAGGCCTGCCGCTGCCACAGTTTCGCTGAAGTCTACAACTCTGTGATTCCCAAAGTGCTGTGTCACCAATGTCTGTAACACCTGGCTCCACAGCAAGGACCTGACACCTCGCACTGATGACTCCACTCCTTTGCTCCGCAGCCCCATAACCGACACCGTATTGGATCCAGTGATGCTTTGAGCCCTGACTTTGTACAAAGGCTTGCATCTTCAGTGTCACAATGTACTCTACCTATTGATTCATGCGACTCCATGACCAGCGCTATTGGTGTTGGATTGTTGGAAAATACTCTGTCACGACGCAGTAATATCACCAAATCGAAGCATTTGTGTTTTAAGCGCTATATCGAAGATTAATCATTAAAAATTCATAACTTTGCTTGTGTATGTTGGACTTTTGTTGTTTGGTCTTTACTCAGATAAATATTGGCTATTTTTCTAAACTGGCGTTGAGTCCTTTTGTGATATTTTCACTGTGTGACTGTCTGTTGGTACAAATACTTTATACATTTCTTCTAGAATAACCATGACTGCTTGTGCCAAGCTACCTAGGGGGTCAGCAGGGGTTATCCTAAGTGTGTATCTCCATTACCCTAACTTGAGTGGGAGTCCCTGCTTGGACAGTGTGCAAACAGACTGCCAACCAGCGAATCCATTTCTAACAGAACTATGTCAATCCTATACTTAATCCTATACTTAAAGAGGTGCTAAATATTATTTAATGCCTGGGTCAGACCAGACGTTAAGGGACTTGTGGACCCATTTCCATGGTTAAACACCATGGAATGGGTCCACAGGTGCTTTTCTCAAGCCCCAGGAACACCCCCACCCACACCAGAGGGACACCGGAGGACGGGGGACCCCATCCCAGGAATTTAGGGTAAGTATCAGTAAGTATTATTTTTTGTAATTAAAGTGCCATCGGGGGGCAACTTGGGGCCACCTGCATGGCACAGGGTGCAATGGCCATGGCCAGGGGACACTGGTCCACTGTGCTGGCCATTGGGGTAGTGGGCATGACTCCTGTCTTTTCTAAGACAGGAGTCATGAGGTATGGATGGATTTGTGTCAGAAAATGACGCTAGGCTGCTTAGAGTCATCTTTTTTTACTCTAACCAGCCTAACATACTTTTTTGGTGCACAACCCCCTTCTCCCCTATCGCCAGCCCCACCTGGCTAAAGTAATTGTTTTTGTTATGTTAGCCCACCCTTTGCACCGGCTTGCGCCATTCCATAAATATGGCGCCCTGTTAGTGCTCTGGAAACTGCACAAGCCGGTGTTAAACCTTTTGGAGCAAAACTGCATTAGTGCAGTTTTGCACCGAAAATTATAAATATGCCCCTTTGTCCTTACCTAGCTTGGCATGTATAGCACTGTGCTGATCCTGTGCTTAAAAACGTTGCTAGATAAACAGACATTTGAGGTGAGCAACTCTAGAGTGTCGCTGGTGTTGCAGGGTGTTCCTAACTGGAGCTGCTCTCCTCCTAAAGTTGGGAACTACCCAGAGTTCTCTCTTCTTTTTTGCATAATGTATGCATCAATATAACCTGAAAGGGTTTTGTTTTGACTTATACTGAGTGCCCCCTTGTGTCCGGACAAAGCTAGACCCCTCTGAAGAGCTATCATGCTAGTGAAACGTGTCAGGGGTTGCATTTACTCATTCCAGTTTGGCTTGGGTGGTATTTTACCAGTCCAAAGCTGTAATACTGTGCCTGGGGTGATGAATGACTTTTGTCATATTCCAGCTCGGTGAGGTTGGCACTATGTCAATCCTATGCTTAAAGATTTTGCTGTACAAACAGCAAAATACCATATGGCATATTTAAGAACCCCTAGTGCCACCTTAGAGCTGCTATTGAGTCATTATTTTGCTGCTAAGACAGTCCTAAAGTGCTGTTTTCCTTGTGCCATATTTACAAAGTGGTGCAATGCATGCATTGTGACACTTTATAAACCCTTGTGCCACATTATGACTGTGCCGGAGATGATGTATGTAAGGAGGACATTCTCCCTTTAAGGGGGCTGAAAAAATGGTGCAAGGAAATCAAAGAGATTTCCCTGCACCATTTTTTTCGGTGCTTTTAACACATGCTAAGAGCAGGCGTTAAAAGGGGGTGTACCATTACTCATAATAGGCCCCTATGTACTATGTACTATATCTAAGATACGGCGCACCATGGCGGTAGTTAGGTGAACTAGCTCCACAACTTTTGACGCTAGTTAAGAGCTTTGCAGGATTAGTGTCACAAATGTTGCATTTTGGACCCCCTAATGGAGGAATGCACCCCTTTGCATACATTATGCATGGCGCAGGCATAATGTAGCACAAAGTGTTACAAAGTGTTGTGATCCATGCATTGCACCACTTTGTAAATTTGCTACAGTGATTTTGGCCTCATTTTGTGCATTTGTGTATCACCACCAATGCTCAAAAGCTGAATGGCAATAGACAGCCAGTGCAGTCTCTCAAAGATTCAGCTAATGTTCTCACAGTGATTTTAAACTTTGATCTCTCTAGATGCAGAGTTCTCTATCTTATTTTATACACTCCAGCTCTTTATAAAAAGTACTGGCAAACATGGAGCACCACTAGTCCAAACTCCACAGATGTTCTGAATGTGGTGCCTATTCTCATCTGAATAGGGAAGTGTAATCTTCACCAGATGGTGATCATATTGACAAGAAACCTAGGCTAGAAGATTGCTATTGCCACGGCTTGCCACAGGTGCTCACCCCTGCTCCCATCCACCTCTGGCCCATGGCATTATTGGTCACTCCTTCCAAAGGTCAATTATCATCCATGCTGACGTGACAGAAGTCATATCACCCCGAACTGTGGCTGCCACTTGTGTACTGCCCAGTTGTGACACCTCCTCCCTTAACTAGCAAAGCAAATCGTGCTCCTATGCAGGCAGCCCAAAAGCTGTCATAGTGTCACTGAGTGGCAGGCTATAGTTGTATTCAAGGATACACTACAGAATTACAGGACCCTGGACTTACTGATCCAACCCAGGAATAAAGAGTCTCATAAATTAAGGATCTACTGCGAGATTTGAGGATTCTGCAGATTGTAAAAGCCACATCCATGGCTCAGCCAGATGGTTGATTTCCCTACCTGTTGATGCGAGGAAGTCTCTGCTTGGGCTCTGCTGTTCACCTCTGTTCCCAACTTTTCAGCTAAGCCAATCTTCAAGCTGGTTAATAAGGGCCTGATTTAAGAGGCTCTAGCGCCAACTTAGCACTGCCATAACTTCATTTTTTACGCCAAGGCGGCGCAAAAGTGGCTGTTTACAAGTGCCATATTTACGAAGTGGTGCAATGCATGCATTGTGCTACTTTGGAAATCCTTGTGCCACATTATGCCTGCACCAAGCATAATGTATGCAAGGGGGGTGTTCTCCCGTTAAGGGGGCTGGGAAAATGGAACAAGGAAATATATGAGATTTCCTTGCGCCATTTTTTTCAGCACTTCTAACACCTTCTCAGAGCAGGCATTAAAAGGAGGCATGGCATTAAAAACAATCAGCCCCTATGTACTCTGCAGGAGTAGCACCGACATTTTAGCGCTACTACTGCAGAGTACATCAATAGCGTCAGGATTTCTGATGTTATTGCCCATTACCCTGCACCATGGTGTGCTCTATTTTTAATACGGTGCACACATGGTGGTAGTAGAGGGGTGCTAAGGGGCACAAGGAAAGTGGCACTGCACTGCGTGCAGCACCACTTTTGTTACATCTGCCCCTACATTTATCTTCTAAGACGTTTTCTGCCTATGTGCATTTTGGAACTTTTTGCAGCGTCACTTCAACGACTTTTCTTGTTCCTTGGAAAAGTTTAAAGAATTTCCTAGCACCCTTGAAACTCTTCAACCTCTTCCAGGGCTCTCTTTAAAGGTTTCAGGTTAGTCATTACCTAGGGAGAGTTAGGTTTATTTGCACTGTGAAGCTACGGATTTTTGAACTTCCCCTTGCACTCATGTACTGAAATTCTGCCTTATCTTCTAAGTTGTGCTGCTACAAATGTCTCTTGGCCCTTTGTAGAGTTATATACAAATCCAGAGGGAAACTGTGTTTCTGTTATGGGGATGAAGTGGGGAGCTTTAACTACAAATAGGTCATCAGAATAGAATCAGTCTCACAACAATTTCTTTGGCTCTAGCAAGGTAAAGTTATTATGACATTGATAACTATAATGCATGTGCTTCTATAGTGATTCTTGAGTATTCTTTCAGTTTCTGTAGAATGTTGTTATTCATATGAAACCTACAGAGAAGAAAAAGCTGCATGCAATTGAAATCGATGTATGAGAAGAGAGTAACAGTTCTGTTGTGTTCTATTTAGTACAAAAGAGCCATCACTCATGAGAGACTACAGAACATCTGAGAGAGACTCCATTTGATGATGTCTTATATATGCTTTCTTTCATACCACTATCCCTGTCTCCCTCTCTGCCATCTAAATTGAGCACAGCCTTTCTGCATTTGGCACTGTCCATGGGGAAGGAAACTGGAGGGTTTGACATTGTTCCTCCAGCAACATTCAAGTCTACAAGTTACTCTGACAGGCATGGGCCGCCATTGACAAATAACTGCCAACATCTGCCCAGAAAGTTTTAAATCTAGAGGAGAAACCAAAAACTGCACCTTTTCCTTTTCAAATGTTTTAAAACCTGACAATTTTTTTATGGTAGACATTGAGCCCACAAGAAACAGCGTAGCTTAGTTCACATTAAGGGCCTGATTTATACTTTTTTAGCGCAGCGTTTGCATCATTTTCTGATGCAAAAGCGGCGCAAACTTACAAATTCAATTATATTTTGTAAATTTGCGCCACTTTTGTGTCAAAAAATGACGCAAATGCAGTGCTAAAAAACTATAAATATGGGCCTAAGAGTGCACCAGAATTGCTGCAATTAGTCTTTCATCTATTCAACAATGACGGCAAAACCATATTATTATCCAAACTCAGTGGAAACACTGGGGGGCATATTTAAGAGCTGTTAGCACCACTGGAGCATCACTTTACGTGACGCTCCAGTGGCGCTAACCTTTGCTCCGTATTTACAAGGAGGTGTGACGCCAATTTTTGGGGCATTATGCCTCCTTGTAAATATGTGCACCTCTGATGCAGTTTTCTATGTCAGTGGGGGGTGCAATAGTTCTAGCTGTGGGCATGCCACAGAAACACCTGTTGCATTTTGATGCTGCCTCGGATTTACGAGATTTTGTAAACCTGGGGCAGCACCAACATCTAATGCCACCCTACGCATTAGTAAGGAGCAATGAGGAGGAATACTTTTATTCCTCCTCGTTCTTTGCTGTTTCTATGCATGCTACATTCTGCAGCACGCATAGAAAGAGCAAAATGCCAGACATGATTTTTTATGAGCGTGAAGGTGTCCCTTCCTGCCCATAAACAATCATTTCAAAATGATGCTTTGGCACTTCTGTGTGTGCTGCATTGTGCAGCACACACAGAAGTGCCAAATCGCCATTAGTCATTGTTTATGTGCCGGAAGGGACATCTTCTTACACATAAACAATCAAATCTCTCAATGCAGGTGTCCTTGCACGATTGTGCAAGGAGGCCTGCGTTGACTCAGGCAGCTTAATTTAGCCCAAGTGCAGGGGACAACACAGGAGTGCACCATATTCAATTAAATACAGGAGCATCCCTGCATTTTGAAAATGACAGAGCGCAGCCCTGCCAATTTTGGCACAGCGTTGTGCGCCATCATTTTCTTTTAAACATGGGCCTAGTTGTGTGTACTCCATGTAGATGTGAAAATCTATGGACCGTGTGTTGAAGCTGCCCCTTATTGCAGGGTTACCCCAAACTTTTTTTTCCTCCTTCTCTTTTTCTGATCTTCTTTGTGTTGGCTTTAGGACTCTAGGCAATTTACCACTGGTAATCAGTGCTAAAGTGGAAGTGATCTCTAAACATGGTATAATTGGTTTACCCCTGCTTGGCATATTTGATTTACTTGGATGTCCCTTGTAAAGTGGTATATCATATCATGAACGCCTGAACAACAACGCACACGACAGCAAAGAACTCTTCTGCATCGTGAAAGAGCTCTTCAACCCCAGCGCCAACGTCAACGACATCCCACATCCCAAGAACTCTGCGACGCCCTGTCCACCTTCTTCTATCAGAAGATCACCGACATCCACGACAGCCTTAACACCACGCCTCCGTCAGACCCCACCCCCGACAACTCCACGTGCGCCAACTGCTACATCGACTGGACCCACGTAGATGACGCTGAAACTTGCAAGATCATGAACTCCATCCACTCAGGATCCCCTTCAGACCCATGCCCCCACCGCGTCTACAACAAAGCCGACTCTACCATCGCCCCCCAACTTCGAAAGGTCATCAACTTATCCTTCGAAACCGCAACCTTCCCGGACAGCTGGAAGCACGCCGAAATCCACACCCTCCTCAAGAAACCCAAGGCAGACCCCAACGACCTCAAAAACTTCCGCCCGATCTCCCTCCTCCCCTTCCCGGCGAAGGTCATCGAGAAGATCGTCAACGCTCAGCTCACCCACCACCTCGAGGACAACTCCATCCTGGACCCCTCCCAGTCCGGTTTCAGACGCAACCACAGCACCGAGACTGCTCTCCTCGCCGCCACAGATGACATCAGACAGCAAATGGACAACGGCGAAACTTCAGCCCTCATCCTCCTGGGCCTTTCCGCAGCCTTCGACACGGTTTGCCACCGCACCCTACTAACACGCCTCCACGAAGCCGGAATACAAGAAAAAGCCCTCCACCGGATCTCCTCCTTTCTCTCCGGCAGAGCCCAGAGAGTCCGACTTCCACCCTTCCGCTCCGATGCCACCAACATCATCTGCGGCGTACCCCAAGGCTCCTCTAAGCCCAACGCTGTTCAATGTCTACATGGCCCCCCTCGCACAACTGGCCCGTCAGCACAACCTCAACATTCTCTCCTACGCCGACAACACCCAGCTCATCCTCTCCCTCACCAAAGACCCACACACCGCCAAAGCCAACCTCCACGAGGGATTGAAGTCCATCGCCGAATGGATGAGAAATAGCTGCCTGAAGTTGAACTCCGACAAGACAGTGGTCCTCATCCTCGGACGCACCCCCTCGGCCTGGGACGACTCCTGGTGGCCCACCGCGCTGGGACCCCGTCCAACGCCAGCCAACCACGCACGCAACCTGGGTTTCGTCCTCGACTCCGCCCTCACCATGTCCAAGCAGGTCAACGCAGTTTCCTCCTCCTGCTACAACACCCTCCGCATGCTCCGCAGAATCTACAAATGGATCCCGACGGAAACCAGAAAAACGGTGACCCAGGCCCTCATCAGCAGTAGACTAGACTATGGTAACGCTCTATACACAGGCATCCCAGCGAAAGACATCCGACGACTCCAACGCATCCAAAACGCCTCCGCCCGACTGGTCCTCGACGTACCCCGCCGATGCCACATCTCCCACCACCTGAAAGACCTCCACTGGCTCCCCGTGGACAAGAGGATCACCTTCAAGCTCCTCACCCACACTCACAAGGCACTCTACAACACCGGACCAGCCTACCTGAATAACAGACTCAACTTCTACGCCCCCTCCCGCCAACTCCGCTCTGCCAACCACGCCCTCGCCATCGTTCCCCGCTTCCAACGCAAGACCTCCGGCGGCAGATCCTTATCCTACCTCGCCGCCAAGACCTGGAACACCCTCCCGACCCCCCTGTGACAGACCCAGGACCTTCTCACCTTCAGGAGACTCCTCAAGACCTGGCTCTTCGACCAGTAGCAGCAGCCTCCCCCCCCACCCCACCCCCCCACTTAGCGCCTTGAAACCATAACGGGTACGTAGTGCGCTCTATAAATATTGTGACTGATTGATTGATTGATAGCCAGGGCTGGTTAGTTGGTCCGCAGCCCTGCTTGTGCCACCCACAGAAGTAGCTTTTCAAACCTGTCTCGGCCTGCCACTGCACGGCCTGTGTTCTGCGTTTACTGCCACTTTGACTTGGCATTTAAAACTACTTTCCAAGCCTCAAAGCACCACTTGTTATTACACATAGGTGACCCCAAAGGGGGAAACGTCCTTAACCACGCACCCTTAATGACGCAAACATTTCCCACGGAAGTGTAACCATGCTTGGCGGAACAAGGCATGGCTTTATCTGTGGCTTAACCACGCATGTGCTAAACTACACATATGTGTGGTTAAGGCACAGAAAAAGATATGCTTAGTTCAGGAGAGGATGTGGAGGACGCGGTACGGTAAATGGGGCTGGGGCATGGGTGGGGGGGTGGATTAAGGGATTGGGGTGGGTGGGATATTCAGGTGTGGGCAATTATTTGTTGAAGGGGTGTAGGAGGCTGGCGGGGTTTGTAGTGGGTACCTAAGGTACTTACAGCTTATACCAGGTCCAGTTATCCTTTATTAGTTAAATGTAGGCAGTGTTCTAGCAGCTTAGGCTGTCTAGAGGTAGCTGTAGCAGAGCAGCCAAGGCTGAACTAGGAGACATGCAAAGCTCCTGCAATACCACGATAGTTACACAGTACTTATACACAACAAAAGATATTCAGTGTTACCAAAAATAAAGGTACTTTATTTTAGTGACACAAGGCCAAAAATATCTTAGAGTCAATACTCCTTCTGGAGGTAAGTATTATACACAATATATACAGTAGTAACCAAAATCAGGTATGTAAACATTCATAGAATAGTGCAAACAGTAGAAAATACAATAGATTGCAATGGGCCTAGGGGCAACACAAACCATATACTAAAATAGTGGAATGCGATTGTGGAATTGCCCCCTAGGCAAATGTAGTGTGTAGGGGGCACTGGGAGTGTAGGAAAACACCAAAAGTAAGTAAAGTACCCCACCCCAGAGCCCAGGAAAGCAGGAGTAAAGTACAGCAAGTTTCCTCGGAACACACTATAAGTTGTGATGAAGAATTATGCAAGAACCAAACAAGACTGCAAGCAACAACCAATGGATCCCTGGACCTGAAGACGTGTGGAGAGAGGAGACCAAGTCGAGAAGTCGAAGATGAGTCCAGGAAGAACAGGAGCCCCTGCCCACCTGGAAGAAGGTGCAAAAGTGGATTCTCCAGTTGGAAGAAAAGTACAGAAATGCACCAAAGAAGATAGCAGCGGGTTCCTGCTTGGTGCAAGAGATGTCCCACGTCGAGTTGTTGGATGCAGGCTGTTTGCGTCACTGTATTCTGCCACCAAGCCTTGGTTCAAGCAAGTGTGTGGTTTGCGTCAAAGAGGAGCTGCCCGGACCCAGGAGGGATCGGGAGGTCTCTACTCAGACTGAGGAGACAGAGGGGGCTCTCAGCACTTCAGAGAGCCCTCAGAAAACCAGGCAGCACCCACGGGAGTCCCAGAACAAAGGGACAAAGTAAGTGCAAAGTGCAGTTGTCGCAGCACTACACTGGAGGATCCCACGCCACCGGAGAACAACTCAGGGAGCTGTGCATCACAGGATGGAGTGCTGTAGACCTGGGCTATGCTGTGCATGAAGAACCTTTGGAAGACGTGCACAGAAGGAGTTGCAGAAGATGCAGTGCACAGGGGTACTGTCGCAGCATAGGGAGGCAAGCACTTACCTCCACCAAATTTGGACAGCTGGACCTTTAGACAGTCTGGGTCAGTTTGGTCCACCACCTGGGTTCCAGGGATCATACTTGTCGACAAGAGAGGAGTCCCATAGTACCGGTTGTCGTCACAGAGCAGTGCCTGCTGAAGCAGGGAAGTGACTCTTTCACTCCACGGGAGATTCCCTCGGTTCTTCTGGTGCAGGGTGAAGACAGGCAGTCCTCACAGCATGCACACCTTGGAAACTGTTGCAATTGCTGGCTGGAGCTGAAGTTGCAGGTCACAGGAGTCTTCCTGGATACGTTGTTGTAGTTACAGTGGTCCCTGGAGCAGTCTGCGGTTGATCGGACGGTCAGAAGCTGAAGCAGAGGATGCAGAGGAGTCCTGGAGGAATCTTGCAAACCGAATCTGAGGAAACACCCAGAGGAGAGACCCTAAATAGCCCTGACGGAGAGATTTGCTACCTAGCCAGGTATGCACCTATCAGGAGGGGTCTCTGACATCACCTGCTGGCACTGGCCACTCAGAGGTCTCCAGAGGGTCCCCAAACCTTAGAATCTAAGATGGATAATGCCAGGGATAGTCTGGAGGAGCTCTGGGCACCACCCCTGGGGTGGAGATGATCAGGGGAGTGGTCACTCCCCTTTCTTATGTCCAGTTTCATGCCAGAGCAGGGACTGGGGGTCCCTGAACTGGTGTGGACTGGATGGATTATGCAAGGAAGGTACCGTTTGTGCCCTTCAAAGCATTTCCAGAGGCTCTGGGAGATTACCCCTCCCATGCCTGTAACACCTTTTTCCAATGGGAGAGTGTGTAACACCCCTCTCCTAAAGGAAATGCATTGTTCTGCCTTCCTGGGATTGAGAAGTTCAATCCCCAGGAGGGCATAAACCTGTCTATGAGGTGGCAGCAGCTGGAGCTGCAGTGGAAACCTCAGAAAACTGGTTTGGCAGTACTGGGGATCGATGGTGGAGCCCCCAGGGTGCATGGGATTGGCCCCCTAATACCAGATTTGGATTGGTGGGTAAATTCCATGATCATAGACACTTCACATGGCCATATTCAGAGTCACCATTGTGAAGCTACATATATGTATTGACATATATGTAGTGCACGCTTATAATGGTGTCCCTGCACTCACGAAGTCCAGGGAATTGGCCCTGGACACCATGGGGGCACCTTTGCTAGTGCAGGGGTGCCCTCACAAACAGTAGCTTTGCACCTAGCCTTCAGTAACTGAAGGTTAGACATATAGGTGAATTATAAGTTAGTGCAGTGAAAAATGGCTGTGAAACAGTGTGTGCACTATTTCACTCAGGCTGCAGTGGCAGTCCTGAAAAAAGGTTTGTATGAGCTCCTTATGTATTGCAAAATAAATGCTGGAACCCATAAGGATCTCCTCGAACCCCAATGCCCTAGGTACCTAGGTACTATGTACTAGGGACTTATAAGGGGGGGTTCAGTGTGCCAATCAAAATTGGAATATGGAGTCACTAAACTGTAGTGACAAATTTGGTAAGTATTGAGAGCATAAGCATAACTCTTGTACTTTGCTGCCTGTTTCCAATCCACTTCTGACCTAGGTGACAGCTACTCTGCGATTATAATCTCTAGACAGTCACAACACAGGAAAGGCAGGGTGTGACAGGGGATACATCTGCATTCATCCTCATACTGAGAGTTTTACAGGGCTGGAAGAGGGAGAGGTGGGTCATACTTACATGTCGATAGCTGGTGGCCTACCCTTACACTGATCGTCTGGAGCCAGGGCTGGGTAGAAAGGAATTTTTGTGCACTTCTAAATTTTCCTTTCAAGTCACTCCTTCATCAAAGACATTTTTAAGTATAAGTATTGGGAAGCTGACCCATGTTTTTAGACACTGTGTGGGACTTGTAACCAGATGCTGCTGGATCTAAAATCTGCACATTGTCAGAGGACTGTTGTGCTGCCAGGAGAAACTCATTCAGGCTAACTGCTTTGTTGTGTTGACCTGCTGAATGCTGAGCTACTAGAGGGATTATCACTCTGACATTTTCCTGGATTTTCTGGCCTGCCACTTGTTTTCTGCTTTTGGGCCCTCAAGTTTTCTCCAAGGTTTTCTTGGCTTGCCCCCATTCTTTCAGAGTCTCAGCCCATCAAAGACTCTACAACATCTCTATTGCTGTGGGACTGAGTCCAGTATTTGAAGAAACTTCCAACCAACAGAACTTCAATTCTATGAGTCCTAGGAGATTAAATTGATGTTGCAGTGCTGAAGGAAGCTGGGCAGCACAGCCCGCACTGTGATGACCAGGGATTATGGGCGTGGGGAAGTTAGCACTGCCTGATTGCCAGTTGGGCTCTTTGCTCCATTAGTGTTTCCCTGAAAATGTCACAGGCTCCAGTGTTGAACGGGGCAGCATCCCAAGCAATGACTGCTTGTCAATTTCTGCCATCCAGTTCAGAGGTGTTACCAGGGAGATTCTGGGTCCCACTTTCTCTCCTGCAAGAGACCGCTGAAGTGCCACCTGAGTCTATCCAGCCCTGAGAGAGGACAGCACTCTCGAGGTCCATGGCGGTGACTCTTCCCAGTGGCTACCCCGTGCTCAGCCCGACCAAAAACCCACACTGATTTGTTGAAGGAACTTCCTGTGCCAAGGAAACTGCACAATGCCCCCCTGGTGGGTGGCTAATTTGACAAGTGAGAGAGAGCAAGGGAGTTCTCTTGTGCTTGCGCTGGGCATTTTGTGTTGCGAGACAACCAGGCCACTCATCAGAACTGTTCGGAGCTCTGTTTCCCTGCTCCTGTGTCCAGAACATTCAGTGATCAATCCCCGATTGGGATCATTGTCTTCTAACAGTTCTCACAGTAATTTCTGTATATAGCCTAATAGAAGTGCAGGTTGTCCTGTGCCCTATGTTTCCCTAATGCAACTGTCGCGATTTTTCTACAACAAATTAAATTCACTCTAATCCTGCATTACTTGCATTAATTACATGATACCTATCCTTTGGCGCTATAGTGTAGAGATCTATTTTTATAAACCCTGTGTGAAGTCTCTTTTTGTGGTATATTCATTGGGTTGCTGTGTCTCTGTTACTCAAATGCTGTACACATTGCCTATGAGGATAACTCTGCCTGCTCTGCCCCGAACTACCAGAGGGCGAACACAGTTTATCTTGGTGTGTAACTGACTTGCCCTGAATAGGGAGGTGGGTTCTACCTGGCTTAAGTTCATAGCCTAGTGTAGGAAAGTACCCTCTTTCTTGGCATGGGTACCCCCACTTTCTGCCTGTTGTTAGTGTGTTTGACTGTGTTCACTTGGATCCTGCTAACCAGGACCCCAGTGATTATGCTTTCTAACTTGGTAACTTAGTTATTTATACCCCACATTTGGCATACTGGTGCCCTCATGTAAGTCCCTATTATATGGTACCCAGGGAGCCAGGGGATTGGGGTACCAGGTGACTGCCATGGGCTGTAGCATGTATTATGGCATACGTGAAAAGTGTATCTGCAGGCCTGTCATTGCAGCCTGCATGAAAGGGTGCATGCGCCCCTTTTCACTACAGGTCACTGCACCAGGTCACTATAAGTCACCCCTATGGCGGGCCTTCCTAGACCAGAGGGCAAGGTGCAAGTACCTGTGTGTGAGGGCACCCCTACACTAGCAGAGGTGCCCCCACAAACTCCAGTTCCATTTTCCTGGACTTTGTGAGTGCAGGGATGCCATTTTATGTGTGTACTGAACATAGGTCAATACCTATGTCCAGCTACCTCTTG
This sequence comes from Pleurodeles waltl, assembly GCF_031143425.1. Classification (NCBI taxonomy): domain Eukaryota; kingdom Metazoa; phylum Chordata; class Amphibia; order Caudata; family Salamandridae; genus Pleurodeles; species Pleurodeles waltl. The sequence goes on from NC_090447.1 coordinate 554,753,535, forward strand.
GTAACTCCAAACCTAGGCATGTTTGGTATCAAACATGTTGGAATCATACTTCAATACTGTCACCAGTATTGGAAGTATGATTCCATGCACACTGGGGGTTCCTTAGAGTGTCCCCAGCATTGCTCCTGCCAGCCTTCTGGGGTTTTCCGGGCAGCCCAAGCTGCTGCCACCCCTCAAACAGGTTTCTGCCTTCCTGTTGCTTGAATGGCTCAAGCCCAGGAAGGCAGAACAAAGGATTACCTTTGGGAGAGGGGGATAACACCCTCTCCCATTGGAAATAGGTGTTACATGGCTTCAGCGGGGTAGCCTCCCCAAGCCACTAGTATGCTTTGAAGGGCACATTCGGTGCCCTCTGTGCATAAACCAGTCTACACCAGTTCATGGACCACCACTCTGGTGCGAAACTGGACAATGGAAAGAGGAGTGACCAATCCCCTGTCCATCACCACCCCAGGGGTGGTTCCCAGAGCTCCTCCAGAAAGTCCCTGGGTTCTGCCATCTTGAATTCAAGGTTGGCAGGGACCTCTGAGAGCATCTGAGTGGCTAGGTCAGATAGATGACGTCAGAACCCTCTCCTGAAAGGTGGTCACCTGGCTAGGTGACCAATCCCCATTACAGAGGTATTTAAGGTCTCTCTCTTGGGTGGGTCCTCAGATTCAGCTTGCAAGATTACAGGAGGACTCCTCTGCAACCTCTACTATGTCTTTTAGCCACTGGAACAACAAAAGGACCCTCCGGGAGCCGACAATCTGCATCCACGAGAAAGACTCTGCTTGCAATTTGTTTTCCATGGCTCCTTCCAGCTTCTGCAACATTTCTCTGGCTGTGCATCTTCTGAGGGTGGCAAGTCTTCAGCCTGCATGAGAAGGAAGAAGGAATCTCCCTTGGAGTGATGAAGTCTCTACCCTACCTCAACAGGCACCAACTGCAATGATGACGGGCTGTGTGGATCTCCTCCCATCCTAAGCTGCATGGATCCTGCATCATGGATGGTGGTCCGGAATAGTCCTCTTGGTCCTCTCTGCCAGATTGGTGGATGTAAGCCCTTGCCTGCCCACGCAGGACAGTACCCTGGGCACCTTGTCTCTTGCAGCTAGCAAGGCTTGTTGAAATCTTCTCAAAGGGAGCTTCAGGCTTCATGTAGCCCCAGTCCCTATCACTCCTTCCTGTGATGCCCAGTCCACCGCGTGCTTCTCCTGCGGCATGGGATCCTTCTCCAGTTGTGCTGCATGGGCTCCTCTGCAACTTTGGGTTCCTCATCAAGTGGGTCTCCAGTGGGGGCTGCCTCTTCTTCTCTGCCTTGCTGAGAGTCCCTCTAGGACTCCCCTCATGGATTGAGTTCTCCTGGATCTTGCTGGTCCCCTGTAGCTTCACTTGTGCTTCACCGTGACTTCTGCCTTTGCCAAGGCTTTTTGGTGGCTTTACCACTCCACTGACCAACTACAATCACCTATCCAGCACGTCCTCCAGGAACTCTTCATCTGCTCCAGGTCTGCATTCCTGACCATCTTCGTCCTACTGTCGACCAACTCCTGCAATCACAGCTGGGTGGGTAATAGCTCCTGCTCCTCCTGGACCCTTCTGTGACTTCTGGACTTAGTCTCCTTCTTCTACAGGTCTTTCTTTTCAGGAACCCACTGCTAGTTTCTTGCAGTCTTGTCTGGGTGTTACATTATCTTTTCCTCCATTTTGGGTGGTTTTGGGATAATCCAGTAACTTACTCCTTTCTTCCTGGTCGCTAGGGGACACTGTGGTACTTACCTTTGGGGTTTCCTAGTACCCCAGCTTCCCTCTACACATTCCACTTACCTAAGTGGGGGACATGTGTTTGCATTCCATTTTTTTAGTATATGATTTGGGCTCCCCCTAGGGTCACTATTGTCTGTGTGCATTTGCTGTTTTCTATCACTTTCTATGCCTATTGCTGACTACTAGTGCACATATCTTATGCGCTACTTACCTCCTATTAGAGGGTTACCTCTCTAGTACCTTTTGGCAATTGTGTCACTAAAATAAACTACCTATATTTTTGTAACACGCAGGCTCTGATTTATACTTTTTGATGCAAAACTGCACTAATGCAAATTTGCACCAAAATGTTTATCACCGACCTGCACCATTTCTGTGCACCAGCCGGGCACCATATTTATGGAATGGTGCAAGCCAGTGCAAAGGCTACGATAGCGTAAAAAAATGACATTAGTCAGGTGGGGCCAGCGGTATGGAAGAAGGGGGTTTTGCACCAAAAAATTACGTTAGGCAGGTTAGAGTAAAAAAAATGACTCTATCCTGCCTAGAGTCATTTTCTGACGCAAAACCATCCATACCACATGATTCCCGTCTTTAAAAAGACAGGAGTCATGTCCACCACCCCAGTGGCCAGCACAGGGGACCAAGGTCCCCTGGACATGGCCCTTGCACCCTGTGCCATGTAAGGGGGGGGCATTTCAGGGCCCCCAATGGCACTTAAAAAAAATACTTACCTGTACTTACCTATACTTACCTGGGATGGGGTCCCCCATCCTCCGCTGTCCCTCTGGTGTGGGTGTCCCTGGGGCATGAGGAGGACACCTGTGGGCTTATTCCATGGTGTTCCATAATGGAAATAATCCCACAGGTCCCCTAACACCTGCCCTGACCCAGGTGTTAAAAAATGGTGCAAAGCAAGCTTTGCACCATTTTTTTAACCCTCCTCCCTCCGTGTGTGATTTTTGCACAGGGGAATAAATAAGGCGCTAGGGCCTTAGAGTCATTTTTTGCCTGGGAAGGCCTACCTTGCATCTCATTGACGCAAGGTAGTTTTCTGCAGGCAAAAAATGACTTTAACTCCAATATTTTGGCGCTTGACATGTCTAGCGCCAAAATATAAATATGGAGTTACGCTTGCGCCGGATTTGCATAAAAAGAAATTACTCAAATCCGGTGCAAACAGAGTATAAATATGCCCTAAGGGCCATATTTATACTTTTTGACGCAAAACTGCACTAACACAGTTTTGCGTCAAAAAAATTAGCGCCGGCTAACGCCATTCTGAAGCGCCATGCGGGCGCCGTATTTAATCAATGACGTTAGCCGGCGTTAGCCGCCGGCGCTGCCTGGTGTGCGTGAAAAAAAACAACGTACACCAGGCAGCGCCGGCGTAGGGGGATATGGAGCTTGGGCGCCAAAAAATGGGGCAAGTCAGGCTGAGGTAAATTTTTCACCTCAACCCGATTTGCGCCATTTTTTTCGACTCCCAACCCCCATAGAAATGACTCCTGTCTTAGCAAAGACAGGAGTCATGCCCCCTGGTCCAATGGCCATGCCCAGGGGACATCTGTCCCCTGGGCATGGTCATTGGGCATAGTGGCATGTAGGGGGGCACAAATCAGGCCCCCTATGCCACAACATTTTTTACAAAAAATACTTACCGGAACTTACCTTCATGTCCCTGGGATGGGTCCCTCCAGCCTTGGGTGTCCTCCTGGGGTGGGCAAGGGTGACAGGGGGTGTCCCTGGGGGCATGGGAGGGCACCTCTGGGCTCCTTCCGAGCCCACAGGTCCCTTAACGCCTGCCTTGTCCAGGCGCTAAAAAACGGCGCAAAAGCGGCCGTACGTCATTTTTTTGACCCGCCCACTCCCGGGAGTGAATTTTGCCCGGGAGTGTAAATACGGCGCACATGCCTCGGAGTAAATTTTTTAGACGGGAACGCCTACCTTGCATATCATTAACGCAAAGTAGGTGTCCACACTAAAAAATGACGTAAACTCCTTGGACTTTGGCGCTAGACGCGTCTAACGCCAAAGTATAAATATGGAGTTTGTTTTGTGTCGGAATTGCATCAAAAAAACGACGCAATTCCGGCGCAAACAGAGTATAAATATGCCCCTAAGTGTTTTTGTTCATGTGTGTAAGTGCTGTGTGACTACAGTGGTATTGCATGAGCTTTGCATGTTTCCTAGATAAGCCTTGGCTGCTCATTCCACAGCTACCTCTAGAAAGCCTGGGTTCTAGACACTGCATACACTACACTAATAGAGGATACCTGGACCTGGTATAAGGTGTAAGTACCTCAGGTGTCCACCACACACCAGGCCAGCTTCCCTATTTCTAACACAGCACAACTTGCAGGTGATGCATTTGTTTCCTCAAAATTTAATAATCAAAACATTAAAAACATTAAAATGCACAGGGGAGAGGGGGAGGCCTGTGAGACCCACAATGGAACAAGTTAGCTCAAGCACTTGAACTGCCATGGACAACCTACCAGATAATGTAAGAGAAAAAGAGGGAAACCACAAGAGAGAGCCATCTATTTACTCTGCCACAGATTGTGGCGTGTTCAGGAGGTCTCTAAATGGTATCAAAATAGGCCCCAAAAGGCTTTAAAAGTATTTGCAATCTCAAGAAGATTCTTTGGAACATGGGACACGACAATTCCATTTGTACAGTGCATTCTAAATCTTAATTATCAGTTTGCCATAAAATTGTAAGCTTCCAAAATTTACCTTGATTTTGTCACCTCCTTCTCTAAGACTTTAAGGAGAAGACAAGTCCCTGCAAAGGGCCCATTAAGGTAGCAGGTGTCACAGGATTGAAGATGGCCTTCTTTAGTAGTTGTGTCACCCACATCTGCTTCAAAGATCTACACTTAATTTTGATGATAAGAGGGGTTTCATGGAAATGAGAACCTATATCATGAAAAAAGTGCAAGGGTCACCCAGACTTTGGGTAACATTCATACCCTCCAATTTAGTATCTTTTTTAACAGCTGTTATCAGAGTAAGGAATAAGACCAGACTTCTGAGTGCAACAGTGTCAAATACTTGAGAAAGAGAATCACAATTGAAAGTAGCAGGTCGCAACTCACCTACCACAGTCAAAGCAATTTACTCACCAACAGTGTCAACCTTATTTATGGAAAAGTGTTAAGAAAGCTCACAAATAATGCTGCCTGCGAAAAGCTGAACAATTCATTCAGGGATCTGCCTGCAGTCACTTTGCTCAAAATCCCAAAAAGATTTTGAGTATGATATCTGGCTGCCTCCACACAGAAATTGTGATTGGCAGATTTAGCAGCCTAAGTGTTGTTCTGATAAGCACTGTGATTGGTTCAGGACTTCCCCTTAAAATTCAAATGGAGAGGGTAGCTGGATTATGTTATTGGCAACTAAATTTGTTGAAAATTCTACTCAGTTTCCTGGAGAAAAATCTTCATATCCTAGTTATACACAGCTCTCCACAACCTAGGACCCACCTACCTCAACCACTGCATCACTTTCTACTACCACCCAGACCTCTCCACTCTGCTTAACATACACTAGTCACTGTAACCTGCATTCAGATTAACTCGGCTGGAGGAAGATCCTTCGCCTACCTCAAGGCAATGAGCTGGAACACCTCGCCTCTTCACCATTGTTACCTCAATTCAGGAAGGACCTTAAGACCTGGCTTTTTGACTGAAGCACAGAGGACTGAACGCCCCCCTCCCCTCCAGCACCTTGAGACCCTTACAGTTGAGAAGTACGCTCTACAAATTCTGATTGATTGACTGAAATTCATCCAATCAAGACTGGTCTATGGTAAGGCTATTTATTTGGCTGCTCAGGGCATGCTCATCCATCAACTGTAATTAGTTCAAAATTCAGCAACATACCTGGCAAAAAAGCTTTCAAGAAGATCACGTACCACTTCAGTAAATTTCACTGGTTTTCAATAAAATGAGAAATTACCTTTAAGTCAGCTGTTCTTAATCATTGAATCCAGTATCACTGTGCCCCGCTGGTCTTAGCAAAAAATTCCAGTGATGTCTCCCTTCTTGGAATATATTATCTAGAGGTCAACTGTTAGTGTCCATCCCTAAAACTAGGACTGACAAAATTTGAAATAATGCATTTTCAGTTGCAGCAGCCAAACTTTGGAACACCCTCCCTTTCCAATAGTCGAACCTTGCAAGAATTTAAACATTACTGAACACACACCATTTTCTCTCGTAGGGTAGCACACAGTAGTTTGCCAGTGTGGAAATATGAGCTCCAAGATGCTTTGGCGATCATTGTGTCATACAAAAGCCACACCATAGATTGAAGACAATGTGTAGGGCATTTAAAACTTTATCATTCATATCAGATATAGAATTCACTATGTTTTTGTAACATGTAGTCGTTTATATTTGGATAATGTTAATTCTTTGGCAAACCTCTTTTGAGAGACTTGGGCTGTATGCCTCCCTAAAAGTTATTTAAGTGGAGTCAGCAAATCCTTTTCAAACTAACCATTTTACCAGTTCAATCAATCACCCACAATCCTTGGCTTCTATTACCTAACAGCTTTGTCTAGCAAATGTTCAGAGGCTGGTTTAGTCAACTTCCTATTTTTTTTTACTTTCTTATAGTTTCTTGTTTAATTGGATTCCCACCCTTGAGGTCAAAATAAGTGAGACAATTGCATTATCCTTCCAGTGGAAAACAAACTCTCAATATCAATAGGAATCAGGTCCTCAGACATTACTACCCAATCAACAATATTCCCTTTGCTATATGTAGGGGTGTGTGAAATTTTTATGCGTTGCTTTTGCTTACTTATGTGAAATTTGAGGAAAATTATGTGACATTTTTTTAATTATGTAAAATGCAAATATGTCCATCAACGCTATAGTTTAGCATAAAATGATTTGTTTTGTCATGTTTTGATGCAAGGACACATTTTGTGCTAAAAATACAGCAGTTTGTATTCTTGTTGCTTCTCTTGTTCCAATACATCTTTGCTGTGAATCATGGTGTAATTGTGCAACTTCATTACGTAATTTAGGGAATTTTGTGAATCAAGCATAATGTGAAATTCCTGAATTTATGAAAATTACGTCTACATAATGTAAATTGTGTCCATTACCTAATCATGACTCACATTAGATTTCAATTGTTTGGGCGCCAGTCCTCCACATGCCATAGAAAGAAGGGCATTTCCAAATTATTTTTTTGGTCAACCGATCCATTGAAATTTCTCAGAGCTGGCAGCCGAGGGGAAAGGCAGGTCAGGTCACAGAACATAATTAAAACAGCTGTTTTTACAACAAAACCATGGCTTTTCTTTCTTCACCTTTGTTTTTCTACCCCTACATTGGGGAGCAGAAAGGAGATACCTATAGTAAAATGTCTATTTTATGCACTCCTTTGGTAATTATAGAGAAGTTAAAATCTTTCTGCAGGTTTCAACACATTTCAAGGTACTGCACTTTTAATTTAATGACTTGTGTTAAACTTATTCTAATATATTTTTAACACAAATATCGAACAACTTTTTCAATGTGTTTATTGTGCACTCGATATTCAATTTTTGTTCCTCGTGTTAGCAAACATGCTTCCTCTTTCTTATGAAAGAGTTATCTACCAAGGATTTTAGTCATTTGCGGGAAGGTGATGGTAATAAAAGGAAAAAAACGACCCCTGGCCATGTACGTTAAGGATATTACAAGTCAGCTCGGAATTCCATAATCTTTGGTGATGTGCATATATATTTACATATGCATGTGTATATATGTATATACATGTCATGCACAATTTCTCATCAATAATCTTGTTGCAAATGTTGGATTTTTATTATAAAAGTAGTCATAGAAAATGTCATTACTGATGTAAAATGTGGGATAAGTATCAGTGCATGGTAAAGGTGCAAGTTATAGTTACCTTAGAGCATGCGTTATAGTGTCTTTAGGTAAATATAACTGTTACATTTCTATGGTTTTGTGCACGTAAAATCTGAATCTAACTTTAACGTCCCTCTAACATTTGTTTTTTATTTTATTTCTAAGGATATTTCAATTCTATTTCCTAACTATAACGTCTTTGCAGTGTTTGATTTTTTCAGGTAAATTTCTAGGGTTTTTTAACCGTAAATAATATTAACTTACCTTACACTTACCCAACCCTCGCCACTCACTTCCTTTACCTTCTGCGGTCAACCCCCTGTAAATACCCAACTCTGCCCATGCACGGCATTTGCTGTGTATATATATATATATATATATATATATATATATATACACATATATACATAAATATATACGCACGTCACCAAGGAGTTCCTTTTTAAAGGTATGGAATTCTGAGCTGACTTGCAATTTTCTTATCATATATGACAATGGGTAGTTTTTTTCTTTATAATACATGGTCACACCATCACCTTTCCGCAGATTATTAAAATCCTTGTTGTTGGATAGCTCTTTCATAAGAAAGATAGAGCATGTTTGCAAACACGAGGAATGAAAATAGAATTTTTTGTGAACAATAAACATATTAAAAAAGTTCTAGATATTTGTCGTAAAAAGATATTAAAATCAGTTTAACATATGTCATTTTTTTTTAAACCCAAGGAGTGGATAAACTAGACACGTTGCTACACATTTCTCCTCCCCAATGTAGGAGTAGACAAACAAAGGTGAGGAAAGAAAAGCCATGGTTTTGTTATTTAAATAGCTGTTTTAATTACTCTCTGAGAACTGACCTGCCTTTCCCCTTGTCTGCTGGCTTTGGCAGCAGGCATTGAGATGTCTGAACTCAACTGTAATAATTTATTACAGTTGATGTCTCTCATTATTTCTTTATTATAGGAAACTAGGTGTGTCACAAGTCACCTATCATAAAGAAATCAGTGACATGTTTTTACAGAGGATTTGCACCCATGATTATACCTATGTTCAGTTACTGTGTTGATATTTTGGCTGTAAAATTTCTGTGAACAATATTAAATCAGATATATTCTGCTACCATACCATTACATCAACAACATTCTGCTACTGTACCATCTCAGAATTAAGTTTTGCAAATATAGTTCTGTGGCCAACCCCCCCATAGGCAGCCAACCCCATGCCACACATAGCCCCCCATAGGCACCCAACCCCATGCCACACATTGCAGGGGTTGGCCGCAGGGCATGGCAATAATACTGAAACTTATATCAAACATAGAATAACTTGTGAGTCCAAATTTACAGTATATGTTATTGAATGCCATTGTGGTCTCGGATACATTGGAAGCACTACATGTATACTCAGGAAGAGGACTTTGGAGCACATAAGGTCAATTACACATAATGATCAGATGTATACAGTGGCTAAACATTTACAAACACATGAGATGATTAATTGGAAAATGCTGCGCTATTATGCCATAGAACATGTACTGGATCATGAGAGGGGAGGAGACAGGACAAAAAACTGTGTCAACCTGAATCAAAATACATTATTCAATTACGAACTAAGATTCCTTCTGGATTGAATTATGATGAGGAGCTTTATGTTCTATTTGTATTTTAATGTTATTTTATCTATGGCTTGGTCCTATATGAATATTGGGATGATAATTGATATATTATATAAATTGGACACTTAAGGACATTTATTGATAGTAACATTATATCTGACAATGTACATATCTGTTATGGGACTATACCAAGACTAAGACAGTTACGATATGAGTTGGAATGTGACGCTAATTGTTATGAAATATTATAAAATGATACAGAGATCGAATAATGCATAAGTTGAGCTCATATAAACTGTTTAATAATATTCATTCCTTATCAATAGGACTAAGAAAGATCAAATGTTTTGTTTACTATTTTGATCAATATATTTGGATTTTAATTGTATACTGCAGGTCCCAGAATGCCTCATAATGGGTAAAATGGACAAATAGTATAAAAGGTAAACACAGTTACTTTTGATTGCAATATATGTATATATATATATATATATACACCTATACCGATATCTATATATCTAAATCAATATATCTATCTCTCTCACTATATATATACTATATATATGTGTGTGTATATATATATATATATATATATAGTTTCAAGGTATGCAGTTGTGGAATTGTGGAGATAAGAATATATATATATATATATATATATATATATATATATATATAGTTTCAAGATATGTAGTTGTGGAATTGTGGCGATAAGAATAATAAACTTTTATTCCCCTGTATGTACTGTCTGTAAATATTTGGTGATATTTTGGTAGTCAGCATTTGGGCTTTAGTATTCTTAAAGGCAGATATTAGTGGGACGAATAAGAGGCAGAAAAAGGACGATGACTCGATCAGATTTATTACAACTTATAGCAATCAGTCTTACAAGATACGGTCCATTCTCAGCAAGAGTTGGCACATTTTGCAGACCGATCCTATTTTGAATAACTGGATCGGGGACAATCCCCAAATAACCTTTAGGAGGAATAAATCTCTCAAGGATAACTTATGTCGTAATTATATTACGTTGAAAGGACATATGAGTAGTACCAGAATGGAGGGCTTTGCCTGTTGTATGAAATGCAAGGCCTGTAGAACCAGTAACAGTTGTATGACTGTCAATGTTCCAGGAAGGACAGAAAGCTTTGTAATTAGAGGAAATTACAATTGTAATACAACTTATTGTGTTTACTGTCTGATATGCCCATGTGATAAACTATACGTGGGGAGTACGATACATAGTGCAAAAAAAAGAGTTCTGGAACATAGATGAGCTATTAAGAACTATGACAGGAACTACCCGGTAGCTAGGCATTTCTTTACTCAACACTTTGGCAATGAGAATTTGTTACAGTTTGTAGTTATTGATCAAGTAAAGATTAGTAAAAGAGGCGGCAACAGAGAAAGGTTGCTGCGTATTTTGGAGTCCAAATATATAATAGACTTTGAGTCTTTGGAACCCGTGGGGCTGAACTCGAGTGAAGAACTGAGTATCCATCTAGGGTAATCAATATATTTTTAAACATGTTGGGGGAATGTGGTGGCCTTTTTGTGAGTGTTGGTGATATCTTGGTATTTATGTATTTAAGGAATTAGGTGTTGGGTTTTTAGTAGGTCTTTTTATAATTACAGAGTTTGTATGTCTACCCACTTGGGTTAAGAAGTCTCAGTATATAAGTTGGATGAAGTTATTTGTGAATAACATCGGAAACGTTATGATATCCTCCAGAAAAGCCTTTTGCAAGTCTGCATGCCCACCTTGGCGTCAGAAGATTTAAGGGTAGCAATTTAGACATGGGTATGAGTATTAAATGTTTACATGGAGTATATTGGATTTTAACTTAAAAACATATACAGATATTTTACTCTAATGTCATAATTAATAATTTAATAATTTAATAATTTTACAATTTTGTAATAAGTATTTATCTGCTGGATAGTAACATCATGATTAATTTGTTTGACTAATTTTAGACAACTTTATGAGAGATTCTTAATGAATTTTAGAGACTAACATGATACTAACTACTGTGTATTTTGGTTTGAATGTGCACTTTAAAGATGGCCGCTGCATTATGTGCCTTTTGGTGGATGAATTAAGATTTGTCTGTTTTTTATGTTTATGATTAATTTGGGTTATTTATGTGGAGCACTCCAGCAATGTTGTATCCATGAGTAAGGCTGTTGCCGAAACGCGTTGGATATTTGTGCTGAAATAAATTGAATTTTCATATTGGAGGTTTCCTGGTTCTCCTGATATCGAAGGGAGCGTTGAAGGTTATATATATATATATATATATATATACACCTATACCTATATCTATATATCTAAATCAATATATCTATCTCTCTCACTATATATATATACATGTGTGTGTATATATATATATATATATATATATATATATATATAGTTTCAAGATATGTAGTTGTGGAATTGTGGAGATAAGAATATATATGTATATATATTTATATATATATATATATATATATATAGTTTCAAGATATGTAGTTGTGGAATTGTGGCGATAAGAATAATAAACTTTTATTCCCCTGTATGTACTGTCTGTAAATATTTGGTGATATTTTGGTAGTCAGCATTTGGGCTTTAGTATTCTTAAAGGCAGATATTAGTCCCCACAACAACCCCCTGAAATGTATTCTTTTTGTAATAGCCTTTCTTCTGCCCACTGAACTTTCTTATAGATCAGCATAATAATGTTCTGCAATCAGAAAACATCATATCAATGTGTAAATATGTGCATTTCAAAGGAGTTGAAGCAGAATATGGGGAAGACATACAATGACAATCCAATGATACTCTTACAAATGTGTTAGCTTGGATAGAGTATGATTTAAAAAGGGAATCACCCTTACCTATCCAGATAGTGCTACAAGTCAAGAAGTCTCACAATTACACCCACCCAGCCCTCAGGTAAAACACAGACTAAACACATTAACCCAAGGGATTTGTAATAGAACTGCAGAGATCAACGGATGCAGTGAATCACACATCAATAAGAGATTAAAGAAATTGGGCCGTAGGACAACAAAAAGACTTACTGCAAAGTATTAGCCCACAAAATCATACAATACAATTCTGTAATTAAATGCAAAAAATAAAAATATAATTTGACAGTGTGATGCTTAGCAAAATACATGAACATGCCCATAAACACATAAATGAAACAAACTTGTTAGCATATTTCTAAACACAGCACAACACTTAAAACATTATTCCAAACCCCTGCCAATAGCAATGCACAACAACTTGGAAACACTCAAATTAATCTCCAGCAAAGAAGGCAGTGCTTATTGACCATAACTGTTCCAAACCCAATCCAGCTACAGTGAATCTAACCCGTGGTCAATCACATCTAGGTCTGTACCATAAGTAACACAACCACAGATTAAACAAACTTGCCATGATGATGGTGTTTTCTTTGTATCATTGGTTCTAATTGTGAGGAGTCTGACATAGAAGAGAGAGGATGCTCAGGAAAAAAATCATCTTCTGTAGTATGGCTAAAAAAAGATGTTGGGAAGATACACTTTCTTTCTACATGACCCTGGCCATGGTATCAGAATGAGAACTGGGTCTCATTTCACCACCAGACCATTTCAATGCCGTCCCTGCCTACGACAAGGTACTTGCTGCACTGTGCAAATTGCCTTGCAACATGCATATACATGATGTTGACTCTGCCTTGTGCCAAGCCCAATCAAGCTTCTCCTCAAATGCCAGTGTACAAGGACATAATCTGCATGTTCAGCATCAAATTGTGGCCCTACGTTTCATCTGAGTCACATATCTGTTTGTAGACTCACACAGAACAACAGTGTAGACCCAGCGAAAATATATGGAACATATCTCAGCCATATATACCATCCTGAGACACCACTATCCTCTACACACAAATGCATTTGAATTCCATACTAATGTAAAATCCACACATGTTAAAAAAACATACATGCATGTTTAGAGATGTCCATACACCTGAGTGCCTCCTTAGTTATATGGACATGGATGGTGGAACTTACAATTCATCAAACACACAAACAGTGATGGGAGGATGCCATGTTTTCATAACTGTACAACAATTATATATGCAATGTCTTCAATAAGATAGTTACACATGTCCTTTGTATGCAACTGTATCAATCGTGTTACACAGGAGTCAGACTTCCATTGTTATTGTTCCTAGATGCTGATGAAAAGCAGGCAGTCTTCTTTAGGGTTACACCCAGGAGACTTGAAGCATCACTTGCATTGAAAGCAGGAACTCCTGAGGACTCTTGGAGTGCACACAAAGGCCCAAGGCATTAACCTAGGAGGTAGAGAAGATGTTCCCTGCCCTACAAGAATCTCATGCTCCCCATCATAGGAATATGAATAGCCTCATGTCATCCTGAACTGGCTTCCAATCTTCATCCTAGACCCTCATCCATACCCACTGGTTGTGATCATCAGCCATTCCCATAACACCATCATCCACCCCCTGTGCCATATCACTCACACTGCATCTATGCACATAGTCACCTTTTATACACACCGTTACAAGCATCACACATTTTTAAAAGGCCACACAAAGACAAATATCATTGACAAGCGCATTTTTGGTTGTGAGTACATTTAATTATACAGTGAGTTGATGGAAAGTGAACAGTAAGAAAAATGTAGAATACATACATACACACAGATCACAGGCAGTTTGGTCGATTTGCGAGATGTTCCAGGCACTACTGTGAACCCTATAAGTGTGAGCAGAAGCATACTGTCAATAATGCTTCTTAGTTGCAGTACCTTATTGAGCCTATATGTGATCTTCTGCCACACCACCAGGAGCATTAGCCCTCAGAAGTGTCATTTGTTCCTGTAGGTAGGTGCCCAGGTTATACAAATGAGTGTTAGTGGAGGTTAAGGACCACTCCTTGTTGACACAACCATGTCTATCTAAATTTGTGGGGAAAATACATACTGCCATAGTGCCGGATTGCAACATTGATGTTGCTCTCTATTTACAAATGATACAGGAGGTTCAACCATGCCAACTGGGGGAATGGATAATCTGGTGAATGAAAGCTAAGTGACAGCCATAAGTCTCCTAGGGAGTCTGATGTGTGTTTACCAGTCCTGAACTTTAGATTTGCATCATGGGGTGCATGTGAAATAGGAAAAACAACAGCGATACCTATAAGCTAAGTAGATTGATTTGTCAGTGCTGAAGATCATGGACAAACACCCGTAGCATTGGTCTGAGCACCTGTAGATCAGCAAACCAGAAGAGTACCAGGTGAGGGAGACTGTGCACCAGCAAAGTGCTCTAATAACTTGGCTGGTGGATGAAAGCTAAGTAGTTGATGGCAGTTTACATTTACAATGGAAATATTTAAAAAAATGCTATGGTGATGTCTTGACACGTGGTGGAATTCGCAGACAGTATTTTGAAATCTAACAGAGGCAATACCTTCAGCCCATGATGCTATTGACCAGCATATGGAGAACAACAGGAGCAGAACCTAGCAGTGCAGGCATATGATGGGGATGCTTGAGCACAATGTGTCAGTTACCAGTGTGTGATGTCGGTTTCCTGGCATACTGTGGGAGAGGATAAGTCTATACATAATGGCAATGATTGGTGTGTAAAGTGTAATTTAACAAACAATGGCTATTTATCACCTATGATGGGCATTCGTGTGAAAATGGTCCTCATTCTTTGAGCTTTTCATGTGTAATTAGACACTCACGTGCAATTAGCTTAATTTGTGAATGCAAAACCATCTTTCAAATTTAGAACAGTGAGGGTCATATGTAAGAAAAGTTCACTGTGCACAGTGCAGCGCCACTTTTCTTGCACCATTTAGCGCCCCCCCCCACTGCCACCATGTGTGAGCAGTATTTAAAATACGGCACACCACTGTGCAGGGTAAGGGGCAATAGCATAATTTTTTAACGTTATTGATGTACTCTGCAGCAGTAGCACTAAAATTTTAGCACTACTCCTGCAGAGTACATAGGGGGCTACTGTATTTAATGGCATGACCCCTTTTAAAGCCTGCTCTGTGTTGGCATTAAAAGTGCTGAAGAAAATGACACAAGGAAATCTATTAGATTTCCGTGCGCCATTTTTTTGGCCCTCCTAACTGGTGCAGGCAAAATGTAGCGTAAAGGGTTACAAAGTGGCGCAATGCATGCATTGTGCCACTTTGTAAATATTCCATGGCGGATTTGGCCTTCTAACGCCGCATCAGCATAAAAAATTATGCTAATGTGGCATTAGAATGGAGCTAGGAGCTCTTAAATATGCCCCTTAGGTTTACACTTGCAAATATATTTACTCACAGAGGAATATGTGAGCAAATCTATTCCTATGGGTGTGTGGGGGTGTTCCTGAGATGAAACGTCCCTGAGGTTTGTGCACAGTCATGAATTTAAACTTCTGGGTATTCACAAACACTTTTCCTATTTCTTCCCATCCTGAAAGTGGCCCGATATTTACTAATGGCAAAGGTTGGAAGGAAAAGAGGTCGGAAGGGGAAGAGGCCAGAACCAAAAAATGTTGGGGGTTTATGGAGATAGGATTTTTCTTTGGGGACAATATTTTCACTGTAGAGAGAAAAAGCAAACAATGTGAAATGCATTTTTATAGGGAAGCTTTTTATTTCGAGTGACATAGACAATTCACGCTTTGCTTTTGTTGTCTATTTGATGTCACTCAGACCCCCACCCCTCGGTGAAAAATATTACCCTTGTTCAGTGTTACCCATCTTTATTTCTCTATATTATTTCTTGTTTTGACTGAATTGATAATTTATGATGTGCTTTTAGGACTTGTTTATAGATGTGTACTTTTGTGAGGTCTTAATCATTTCATTTGTTGCATATGGGGAAGAGTTATGATTTGCAAAGATGTTCTATTAGGTATCGTTTGAGGAGTTCATCTAAACTGATAAATGTCAGTTTTTTTTGGTTTTAATATCTAAGCATAGCTTTATTTTAACTTTTAACTGTGTATTTAGGTAAATTTCAATGTTTTAACCATGTCTTAAGACTGAATAATGAAAGTTAACTCAGGCAACATCTTTAGGGCAAATTGGGAGGTTTACACCAATCTGACCACCCCAGGTAGACCGAAAACCCACTGGGTTGAAGAGAGTATGGGGCATATTTACAAGCCCCTTACGCCACCTTGTGTCACATTCATGTTTTTCACGCTAATGTGGTGTTAATGTGGCCTTTTCATCGCACCATTTTTACAAAGTGGCGCAATGTATGCATTGCGCCACTTTGTATCCCCTTGCACCACATTATGCCTTCACCAGGCATAATGTATGCAAAGAGGGGCATTTCCCCATTAGGAGCCTTTAAAATTGGTGCAGAAAAATGTAAAGGCTTTCATTGCACCGTTTTTAGCGTCATATTTAACCCCTGCCTAAGGCATGCATGAAAATGACGCTCCCATTGTTTTCAATGGGCTTCCCTCTACTTTGTAGGATTAGCGCCATAATGTTTGGTGCTAATCCTGCAAAGTGCCACAATAGCATCAAAACTTGTGATGCAATAGGCTTATTGACCACTGCTGGAAAATGCCCTTCTTGCAGGGTTATCCCCAAACTTTTTGCCTTCTTCCTTCTATTTTTTCAGGTCTTTTTTTGCTGGTTTATTGTCTCTGCGCACTTTACCACTGCTAATCAGTGCTAAAGTGCAAGTGCTCCCTATAGAGATTGTGCTGTTGATTGGTTTATCCATGATTGGCATATTTGAATTACTGGTAAGTCCCTAGTAAAGTGCACTAGAGGTGCCTAGGGGCTAGTACATCAAATGCTACTACTGGGCCTGCAGCACTGGTTGTGCCACCCACATTAGTAGCATTAACATGACTCAGACCTGTCATTGCAGTGTCTGTGTGTGCAGTTTTAAACTTCCATTTCGACTTGGCAAGTGTACTCACTTGCCAGGCCTCATCCTTCCCTTTTTCTACATGTAAGGCACCCCTAAGTTAGGCCCTAGGTAGCCCCATGGGCAGGGTGCAGTGTATGTTTAAGGTAGGACATATACTAGTGTGTTTTATATGTCCTAACAGTGAGATACTGCCAAATTCGGTTTTCCCTGTGCAAGGCCTATCTCTCTCATAGGTTAACATGGGGGCTGCCTTTAAATATCCTTAAAGCGCGGATTCTCTTTGAGAGCAGATAAAAATGAGGAGTTTAGGGACTCCGAGCTCACAATTTAAAAATACATCTTTTAGTGAAGTTGGGTTTTAGATTGTTAGTTTGAAAATGCCACTTTTAGAAAGTAGACATTTTCTTGCTTATTCCAATCTGTGACTCTGCCTGTTTGTGGATTCCTGGGTCAGTTTGACAGTTGGGCTGTTCACACCTCTTCTCTAGACAGTGACACAAAGGGGGCAGGGGTGTAGCCTGCTTATCTTGATTGGCCATCTGTGCTGGAAGGGAGGGGAGGAGTGGTTACTCACACCTGAAAGGACTGTGTCTGCCCTCACACAATGCCAACTCCGACCCCCTAGCGATTGTCTGGGGCCTGGCCTGGACAAGGAAGGATCTTGCAAACACTTGAGACTTTGCTTTGAAGTTTGCCAACTTCAAAGGCAGAACCGGGTATAAGAAGAAGACCCAAAACCCCAGACTTTTAGAATCTTTCTGGAATCAAGAGGAACCTCTGCCCAGGAGAAGCGCTGAAGGAGGAGTACTCTCCCTTTGCTGTGTTGCTTTGCTGGACTGGCCTGCAGTTGCTGCTTCTGCCTGAAAAGAGTGCAAAGGGTGAACTTTGCTGTGTGTCCTGCTTGAGAAAGTTCTCCAAAGGCTTGGAGTAGAGCTTGCCTCCTGTTGGAAGCCTCAGGAACACCAAAGACTTCAGTTTCCTCGACCTGCAGCACTGGGAACTGTGTGTTTTGTGCTGTTCAAGAGGAGAAACTACTGCGACGCCGCCAACGACGCTGATGACCTGCACCATGACCTGACGACGACACACGGAGTTGCATTGCCCCGCTTCGCACCGCGACCCTGGTCTCACCAATGCCGTCATTGAACGACTTCACAGAGCCGCTGCTCGCACCGCGACCTGTGGGCCCTGCACTCCAGCATCGCCTGCTCACACCACATCCTGGGCATCCCCGACGATGCCGCTCCTGCTGACACCGGCACCGCTGCCTGCACCGTGGCCTGTGGACACCGCTCGTGAGGTACACAAAGCACTGTCCCATCCTGCACCGATGCCCCGGTCCACCAACGCCAGCACCATCGACTCCTGTGTCGTCACCAGGCATCCTCCCTTCACTGTGGCCTGTGGACACCACTCGTGAGGGTCACGAAGCACCATCCCGTCCCTCACCGCTGGCTTAGGCCTACCGATGACACCGTGTTTCAGCAACGACGATGCCACTGCCTGCACCGTAACCTGTGGACACCGCACGTCTTACCGCCCCGCTTCACACCGCAGCCCCGGTCTTACCAACGCCGCTGGACGCCATCACCAAACCGCTGCCTGCACCGTGACCTGTGGACACCGCATGTCGCATCATCCCACTTCGCACCGCAGCCCCGACGCCATCCACGCCGGTGCACCTGACTTCATCAGCCTGGAGGTCGATCTGCAACACGTGTGACCTCAAGGGCCCGACAACACCTGCACCGACTATGGAACCAACACTGCATCGTCAGTGATGCCCCTCTCCGGAGCTTACCGCGAGGATCACGATGCCCCGGAAAATCCAAGGTACTGTTTGCGGGTCTTTCCGACACCGTAGCTGGCCCACAACGCCGCGGCCGGCCTGAACTGTTGGTTTTGTTGATGACGATGCCGTGATAGCCCCAGGTGGAGCTATCGACTTCAAGGAACTGTAGTTTTGAGTAAATCTTGCAGAATTCATATTTTTCTTACTGTATGTTGGATTTTTATCATATTTGGTCTTGTTTTATATAGATAAATATTGGCTATTTTTCTAAAACTGGTGTGGTGTCCTTTTGTAGTGTTTTCACTTATTACTGTGTGTTACATGCAAGTGCTTCACACATTGCTTCTGAGATAAGCCTGACTGCTTGTGCCAAGCTACCAAGGGGGTGAGCAGGGGTTATCCTGACTAGAGTGGGGGTACCTACTTGGACAGGGTGCAATCCGAATGCCAACTAGAGACCCCATTTCTAACAACCACCATGGTGCACCGTCTTGTAAATACGGTTCAACCATGGTGCCGTTAGGTGGTGTTAGGGGCACCCATGAAATGTGGCGCATCGGGAAAGATGTGCCTCTTTCTTGTAAATATGCCCCCAAATGTATGGTAATCATTGGGGGGTTGGCCCATCATGGCATCAGGTTGCACCCCTATTTCCTGGGGCTAACACGGTATTTCAGTCCCCCTGTTGGGGCAGATTGGAGAGAATATATATTTAAGGGTAGAGAGGGCTTATGGCTTGTCCTGGCATTGGGTCGGACATCCTACCCATTCCCAGGAAACCAGGCAGTCCTTCTGCCAAGCAGGGGGGATTATAATGGCCACTAGACCCCAAGTTTTTTTTAAATAAAATCCTTATGGAGTGGTGGTTTAGCCCACCCTGGCATTGGGTGTCCCCAATTTCTTGGGCTCCGTATAGTTGTATGCTACTCTGGGGCAATTTGGGGGCTTATCCCCAATCTGTCTACATATTAGAGGCAAACAATCCACTAAACATCATGGATGATTTTAAAAGGATGGAGTGGGGATCTGTCCCATCCTGACATCAAGCTACACCACAATCCTTAATCCCAGGCAATCGTTTTGCTCTCCTGGATGAATGTGGGGTTTTATCCCAATCTGCCAATCCCATAAATGCAGAAGGCCCACAACACCAACAGGGAAATAATTGTGCAAAAAACATATCGGCTGGGGGGGGATTGGTCCTGTCTGTCCTGGCATCGGATAGCACCAAAATGCCCCAGGCTCCATACAACTTTTATGCACTACTGGGGAGTAGAGTGGTGGGTACACCCCTCAATCAGCCTACACCAAAGAAACAGAAAGACCACCACACACCATTCTTTTTAAAAACAGGAATAGGGTGAACAGTTGTTCCCATTTAAGATTATAAATTTACATCTTTCTGATTTTGACAAAAAATGTGCAGTTGCAAATGAAGGCATTTGTTCATGTAGCTAAAACATAAGTACACATATATCTTTGTGATTCGAACCCCATGCACTTAGCATTAGATTTATGACAATTTTATGATGAATTAATTTCATGTTTTACAAATTGCACACTTCTAACAGAAAGCAATGTCACTTAAACTTGATAAAGAGTATTTATGTAAGAGTAACTACAAATATAAGCAGAGTCAAAATTGCTGCTGCAGAACAGGTGATCTAGTATCAGACCATGGAATGTGACAGAAAAAAGTGCTCACAACATAGAAGACTTGCTATCATCCGTAGATGCAGGTTGAGAGGAAATCTTGATATTGTTTGACTTGCCAACTGCATACAACACCATGAATCCTCACATTTTAATGGAGTGCATTGAGAACTAGACGAGAATCTCTAGATGGCTCTCCAGTGTTGTCACGTTTTCCTGTGCAATTGAAGTCAACAAATAAAAATTGGCTCCTCAGCACTTCAGCTTTAGGCCCTGGCCTCTCTAGCATCATATTGATGCTGTCAGTGTGCCAGGGGAGTGTTGACATCATCATCCAGGAGCATGACACAACCACTGATGTAAAGTGAGCCTTGCAGCCTCTGTCTAGGGGGCTATACCCTCACATTAGGTGCCTCCAGAATGTGATAGGCACCAATTGTGCTTCTCCTCAAAGGATTTCTGCCTTTGGAACGTGGATGGGCAGGAGTCCTACATTGGCTCAAGATAATTTTTGGGAAAAGATAGCTACCTTGAAAGTGGGGCTGGCCAAGCTCTTGAAACCCCAAATGAGTAAAATTAATGTTAACCTTTTCCCTTCCCTAGGTGTAGGGGCGATTGAAAACGGAAGAAAGTCATTCCTCTAGACATGATGAAAATTGACAGCTACCTTTTTTTCATTGCTGTTCACACCTCTGGGGACTTTCACCACCCAAGGAGAAAATGTTTGCAATGTGAGGGACAGCTGGAAATGGGAGAGTCTCCCCTTTCCTTTGGTGCCTCTCTCCAAAGGATTCCAGCTAAGGGACTGCACCTGGACCCGTGATCCCCAGGAAAGAATCCTTCCACTAGGACATCAGGCTTGTTTGGAATGAGGATTCAGATCCCCATCACAAGGGGCCACCAAATAGAGGTAATTTTAGTAAAGACTTTTCTGTTGTCTGGAGAGCAGATCTAGCCTGGTGCTCTCTGATTGTACTCCTTAGGAAGGGAAAAACCCACCAGCTTCCAGGAATGAATGGTCAGGGTAATTTGCTTTAGTTGCAGCCCATGCATGGAACTGGGAGCATAATGCTGCCCTCCAGACAAGAAAACAAAGAGAAAAAAAAGAGAAGCGACCCCTTTCCAATAGTGCTCCTAACCAATGAATTCCTGTTAAGAGATCTTGGCCAAGCCATAATTCCCCCAAAGGATTCTTCCTCTAAGGCAACAGGGACTTTTTAATGAGAGGGTAGTCCAAGGGCTGAGTCCAACAGTTAATTATAGGTAAGCCTTCTTCCTTCACTGGAGGGGCTGATTCGGCTGTATCCCCATGCCCCAATAGGCACACCCGGGGAAAGGAAAAGCACACTGAATGATAGGGACGAATTACAAATGCCACGTTTTTCAATTGTGGTCAACGCATTTGAGCATAACGCACCTGGGGATAGGTAAAAAGGGGAAAGCCACATTTACAAATGGGTGAGTCTCCCCTTTCAACATTGCCCTTCCACAGAGGATTTCTGCTTGGGGATAACAGCCAGACCACCATCCCTGAGCTGGAATCCTTGCACTAGTCCACCAGGGTGTATTGATTTTATCAGAAGCAGCCCCCGGCAAAGTGGCAAATGGATCAGGGATTTAAAGTTTAAGTGAACATTTTCCCTTTCTGGGGGGGTGGAACCATCAACCCCCAGCTTCTCCCTGATCCACCCCCCATGGAATAAAAAATGTCAGACAGCTGCAGCCAGTGCCTCGAGATATATCACTTTTCCCTGAGGAAATTATGGGCCTTATTTAGATTGTGGTGATAGAGTACTCCCTCCGCCAAGATCCTGGTGGAGATGAATACTCCATTGTATATCCCATGGGGATCGTAATAAGGTGGATGGGATATCTGACACATTTGTGATGGAGTATTCTCTCCTTCAAGATCTACATCAGCCCCTATGTCACTTGAGAGGCAACATTAGAACAGGGAGACTCTTCCATTTCCAACAGAGTTTCTCCTGTGGTTCTATATCCTTGGGGGTGGCATTATGCCCCTGGGCATGGTCCATAAACAAACAAAATGTCAGCCTTTTTTCAACTTGACCATGAGGCAAAGCAACCCTTCTGGGCATAGGAGATGATGTGAGGGCCACCATTCGAAAACGGGAGAGTCTCCTATTTCAAATGGTTCTCTTCTCAAACGTATTCCTGTTTAAAGATTGTGGCAGGACCCCTACAGGTTGTTTAGGTACGCACAATAAAACAAACCATACCAACAAAATTTCAACAAATGAGCAAACAGTGATAGTAAAGCACAAGCACATTCAAAACAGTAAATCCCAAACACCCTCAAGAGGGCAAAGCACAAACTGTTCACTTTCTAAGGGCCTAATACACTTTGAGCAACAAAACTCCAGAGTAAATTGCGCACCAACAAATTTGCAAAAGCATGGTCTGCGAAAACATGTGCACGATTAAGGTTTGCACATCCAGTCCAGTAATGGGGAACTGCATTAAATATGTATATGATTCTACCCATTACTTGGTGCACATAACATCATTTTGTGCACTTTGTTTTGGTGATTTGCTTGAAGACTTTCTTGCTGCAAATCATGGACACAATCTCTAGTGTTTCACATCCAGTGCTAAAATTGCACTTTAATCATTCTGCGATTTGTGCGCAAATGAGAGTTTGCATCAAACACAGGGTTTGCAGTACATTCATAATAAAAAATTAAGTGAAAATCTACTTTCCCTCCTTCAATTCAGATGACGTGACCAAAACGTCTGCTGCTTTACCTCTATAAAGGTAATGATTTAGAGGTTTTGTCCAAACCTGGGGTAAATGGAAAAGCCATGTGTTTGCATAATGCCCCTATGTAAAAAATTCCTGCCTTTGTGTGCAGTTTTGAACTGCAATGTCGACCTGGCAAGATAACCCTCTTGCCAGATCTAAACCTTCCTTTTAACATACATGTCACTCCTAAGGTAGGCCCTGGGCAGACCAAAGGCAGGGTGCAATATATTTAAAATGTAGGGCACTTATGTCTAAATTCTACATGTCCTAGTAGTGAAAAACTCTTAAATCTATTTTTCATTCCTGCAAGGCCTATCTGTCACAAAGAATCACATTGGGATTACCTTATTACGTTTTATATGTGCAATTTCCAATTGGGAAGGGATGGGACTTCCAGGATTGAGGTCTCTGGAATTACAATTTAAAATCACAACTTATGCAGAAATAAGATTTTAAATTGTAATTCTAAAAATGCCACTTTTAGAAAGTTGGCATTTTCTTATTCTAGCCACTTCTGCCTCTCTCTAAAGACATGTCTGGGGTGGGTGACAGCTGCACTTTGTGCATTCCCTCTAGATAGCCAACCACAAAGAGAGCTTAGGTGTGACTGACCGGCCTTTCACATCCTGATGGGCCATGCTGGGCAGGATCGGAGGGAGGAGCTTACACTTACATCTGAATAGACTGAATCTCCTGTCTCCACACAAGGGGCTGCATAACTCCCTGTAGCGAGTCTGGAGCCAGTGCAGGAATGGCAGGGATTCTGTACAGTTCAAAGGCATATCTTTGAAGTCACCCCCACTTCAAAGGCACAACTAGGTATAAGTACTGGACCTCTGACACCACCAATTCAGTACACTTCTGGACCTTTTTATACTCTGACAGGAAGAAGAGCTTCTGTTCTAAAAGGAAGGTCTGCCACTCTGCTGGACTACTACTCTGCTGAAGTCTTGCTTTGCTGTTTTGACCCGCTGTCTGCTGCCCTTCTTGTCTGGGAGTGAGAAGGACTGGACCTGAATATCTCCAACCCAGAGGCAAAGTGACTCCAAGGATAGATGGCAACACCACCTCCCCTCCCTGCTCCTCCCATATCCCTCGATGCTGACACAAACAAGGTACTTTTGCAGCAGGCCAAGACTGGTCCCTCTATTTGACCCGTACTCCATCACAGTCGGCCTGAACTTTTAGATTTGACATGGTCTAGTGCAACCAGATAGATCCGGTTGGCACTTTATGATTGAAGTTCTACATTTCAGTTTATTCCTTAAAAATTAAGATTTTAAGTTTTACTTATTGGAGTTTTATCACTTTCTTCTTGTTTTGTTAATTAAATGAAACTCTATTTTTCTAAAGGGTGGCATATGTTTGCGTGGTGTTTTCACCGTTTAACTGTTTGAAGGCTTGCACAAATACTTATCACATTTCCTCTTAGGTTAAGCCTGACTGGTCTGTGTCAAACTACCAGTGGGTGAGAACAGGTTAATTTGGATTGCTGACTTTCCCTGACTAGGACTGAGATTCTTTCTTGGACAGGGTGCATACCTCTGCCAGCCAGAAACTAAATCACAGCAATGCATATGAGCAGTTTTCAATTATGCATGTGTTACACATTTTCTCTCTTCTTAAACTAAGTCATGTGAGCTTGTCTTTGGCATAGTATAATAATGTCTCTATTTTAGAAATAATCCCAACTGTATAAATGTGAATGTTGGATACCAATGCAAGTTAACAGCAGATTTTGTTACCAAATTAACTATGAACTGTTTTCTATTTCAACTGTAAGAACTTGAATTATGATTAGAGGTGGGTATTTACCCAGTTAATGGAATTATCACAGCCCTTCTCAGGGTGAACCTTGAAAGTCACTAAATTGACCTGACACCAACCCCCTGGTACTATGGCACAAAGCAGACAGGCTTAGCTTGGGGGAAAATGTTAAGTATTTAACCAGTACTAAAACAGAAACAAAGTCAAAATGCAAAATAATAAAAATG
Source organism: Pleurodeles waltl (assembly GCF_031143425.1). Lineage (NCBI taxonomy): Eukaryota > Metazoa > Chordata > Amphibia > Caudata > Salamandridae > Pleurodeles > Pleurodeles waltl. The sequence goes on from NC_090447.1 coordinate 554,778,881, forward strand.
TCAAAACAAATTTAAAAAAAAGATTAACATTTAATAAACAAAATGATACTAAAATAATGATAATCAATGGTCAAGGTAGACTAGGACCTACGTGTGAATTGAGGGTGACCACTATCAAGCATGGCTTGGATACACCAACCAGGTTTATCCTGGTGAAAAATGTTACCTTCTGACTTAGTGATTGATTCATATCTTAGTGAATGTATACTCTGTTGCAATGAAGTAAACATACCACCAAGATAAGGGTTGGCCCGCCCAATTGTGATGTGAGTGGACCTCGAGTGTGGCTATCACAGTGACAATTTTGTCACCGCTGTAGCCAAACTTCTCTGACAGTCCTACTGAGGTAGGGCCATTAGAGAAATGGCTATATGTCCCTCCACCTAAGTACGATGGTTGAACAAAGCCATTTATTTTTACATTCTGTCACCTCCAGGCAAATCTTGGCAGTGAGGGACAGTAAAAAGTAATAATGTCCCCCTGACCATGGAAGAAATCTTCCATGGTGAGGGAGGCATTTTATTTTTTATGTTCATCCCATTGTGGGATTTTATTTTTGAAATTAATTATGTAGCTGGAGCCTTGCACCAAACAGAGGAGAGCACTGATAGGAACCACCATGAGTGATTCCTGCCAATGCTTTTAAATGACCCCCTGCTCGGGGGTGATTTATAAATGTGGCGGGTCGTCCCTCCACCAGGGGGATGGAGTAATTTACTCCATCTTGCTAGCAGAATGCCGGGACATCTGCCCTTATATAAATCGGTTTCTTAGATTATTAAGTCCCACTCTACACTTCTAGTTCACCTGCAGACCTCAGGAAAGGCACTTAGAGACTCACATGGTGACAAGCAAAGGCAAAGAGCAGGGTCCAGTTCAGATCTAGTTGCCACTGGTCAGCTGGGTACTTCCAAGAAAATATCCTTTGCAGTGTTTTGTCTCCCTGTAGCCAAACAGGAAGTCAGGCAACTGACCCTTAGAATCCACTTATTTGTCCTGGATACAAGAGGGCACAGGTTCAGTCTTTCAGCTCCTGTTCCGGTGGCCTACTTTGATCTTCCAGGCCTCTGCCCTTCATTTACATTGGTGATCCTTAATCAGGGCGGTAAGACGGAGGTTGGGCTGGGCCCCCGACCCCGTTATCGAGTACGCACGAGTTATTGGGCCTGATTCTTGCATGATAAACAATTTTACTCTTGCGCGTGTAAATGTGCGCTTGGGCGTTTCGTGGCATTTGCATGCTGACATTTGAATCAGCAAGATGTGCGATTCATGTTCTTGTAATTTAACCCTTGATATTCATTGTGCTCTACCATTCCTTGACAGTTACATGGTGGCATTCGAATCGGCAAGACACGCAATTCATGTTCTTGTGATTTAACCCTTGATATTCATTGTGCGCTACCATTCCTTGACAGTTACAAGGTGGCATTCGAATCAGCAAGACGCGCAATCCATGTTCTTGTGATTTAACCCTTGATATTCATTGTGCGCTACCATTCCTTGATAGTTACATGGTGGCATTCGAATCGGCAAGACGCGCGATTCATGTTCTTGTGATTTAACCCTTGATATTCATTGTGCGCTACCAATCCTGGGCAGTTACATGGTGGCATTCGAATTGGCAAGACGCGCAATTCTTTCCTCGTGCTTAATTCATGTTATTCATTGTGCGCTACCATTGCTTGACAGTTACATGGTGGCATTCGAATCGCCAAGACGCGCAATTCATGTTCTTGTGATTTAACCCTTGATATTCATTGTGCGCTACCATTCCTTGGCAGTTACATGGTGGCATTTGAATCTGCAAGACGCGCAATTATTTCCTCGTGCTTAATTCATGTTATTCATTGTGCGCTACCATTCCTTGGCAGTTACATGGTGGCATTCGAATAGGCAAGACGCGCGATTCTTTCTTATTTCCTATTTATTAAAAATGTGACTTCATCATTGAAGTGGATTTTTAAAAACATCTAAAATTAGTTGTTTAATTATTTTTTCAGCTGTTCACATGTCTCAGGTACTCTGGCCCATATTTATTCTTTTTGACGCTAAACTGCGCTAACGCAGTTTAGCGTCAAAAAGTTTTGCGCCGGCTAACGCCATTCTGAAGCGCCATGCGGGCGCCGTATTTATTGAATGGCGTTAGCCGGCGCAAGCAGACCGGCGCTGCCTGGTGTGCGCGAGAAAAACCACGTACACCAGGCAGCGCCGGCGTAGGGGGAAAATGGCGCATGGGCGTCTTAAAATGGGGCAAGTCAGGTTACGTCGAAAAAATCGTCGTAACCCGACTTGCGCCATTTATTTTCGACGCCCATCCCCCATCAACATGACTCCTATCATTGTAAAGATAGGAGTCATGCCCCCTTGCCCAATGGCCATGCCCAGGGGACTTCTGTCCCCTGGGCATGGTCATTGGGCATAGTGGCATGTAGGGGGGCACAAATCAGGCCCCCCTATGCCAAAAAAAATTATTTAAAAAAAAATAAAAAAATACTTACCTGAATGTCCCTGGGGTGGGTCCCTCCAGCCTTGGGTGTCCTCCTGGGGTGGGCAAGGGTGGCAGGGGGGGTCCCTGGGGGCAGGGGAGGGCACTCTGGGCTCATTTTGAGCCCACTTGTCCCTTAACGCCATGCCTGACCCAGGCGTTAAAAAGCGGCGCAAATGCGCCGTTTTTAGCCACGCCCACTCCCGGGCGTCTCTTTTGCCCGGGAGTATAAATACCACGTAAAGGCCTGGGAGTCATTTTTTAGACGGGAACGCCTCCCTTGCATATCATTAACGCAAGGAAGGGGTTCACGCTAAAAAATGACGCACATTCCGGGAACTTTGGCGCTATTCGCCTCTAACGCCATAGTATAAATATGGCGTTAGTTGGCGTTAGTTTAGCGTCGAATTTGCGTCGAAAAAAACGACGCAAATTCGGCGCAAACGGAGTATAAATACGGCCCTCTGTCTTTCTACAAAGGACAGTGTTAGACCTGACATCCTTGACATGTTATGCCCCCAAACCCTTTGCCTTCAAACCGCCTGTTTGCGTTTTTGTTTTTGTTGGCCCTAGTTCTCAGTGACCTTTACAACTTCTAACAAGTGCTAAAGTGCTAGTGCTTTCTGCTTCAAACATATTGATATAGGCCTATACCTAACTGGCTACTTAACTTACTTGTAAGTCCCTAGTAAATGTAATACATGTATCAGGGTCTGTAAATCAAATGCTGTTAGTGGGCCTGAGGCACTCTACCACAGACTAAAGTAGCCTTCCATGAACATGTCTCCGGCTTGTCACTGGAGACTGCAGTGCAGTTTTAAACAGCCATTTCAACCCAGCAAAATAAACCCTTGTGCCTGACCTAAACCTGCCTTTTTAATACATAAAAGCCACCCCAAGGTGGGCCCTAAAGACTCATAGGGAGCAGGTACATTGTGTTAAAAAAGTAGGACACATGTACTTACGTTTTACATTTCCTAGCAGTGAAAAACCCCAGAGTGTGTTTAAGAGACTGCTTAATCTGCTTTTTTGTTTAAACTGTGTTCGGAAAGTATATGTAGTACTCATTTTTTACTAGAAATAGTGTTTTGTTTAAGTGCATGAAAATCAGAATTTTTAGTGACTATATTTGGGCCTTACCTACAGACTTGAACAGGAACTACAAAGTGTGGATTGAGCCTGTATGTATATAAGGAGATTCTGAGTTCAGGAATACCTACCTGCCCCCTGCCCCTCAGCCTTGCTTTTCTGATTGGCCCTGTAGCTCCCAAGGAACCCTTAGCCCTCCTCTCACACCTGCACAAGTCCTTACTTTTGTAAAGAGAAAACTAAGAAAGCCACCTCCATTTTGTATCCCCAGCTTCCCTGTGCCCTAAACAGCCCAGTGAGCAAAAGCAAAGAAGGTGATGAGAACACAGACTTAGTGCTGTGTGTTTTTGAAACTTTAAAACTGCTTTTTTCCTCTACCATGACTGTTCAAATGTATCTCTTGGTTACTGTGCAATGTGTACTTTTAAAGCTGCTGTTGTTTTCTACCAGTGACTATTTAAATTTCTTTCCTATTTTGCTCATATATTGTGCCATGGCCTGTAAAAGGCAAACAGCTCCCCCACTTATTTTTCAAGCTAAAAAGGCAAAATACACCACAGAGGGTAACCAGAGTGTGTTTAGGAGTACTTAATCAGCTTTTTGGTTTAAAATGTGTTTGGAAAATGTATGTAGCACTTGTTTTTGTCTAGAAAAATGTATTTGATTAAGTGCACGAAAAACAGTATTTTTACTGGCTTTAGACTTGGGCCTTACCTGCCAGGTTGAACAGGAACCACAAAGTGTGAATTGAGTATGTCTGTATCCAAGGAGATTCTGAAATGAGGAGCATCTCCCTGCCCCCTTTCTCCCATGCTTGTGCTTTACCAATTGGCCCTCTGGATCCGAAGTAACCCTGAGACCTCCACTCACACCTGCACAGGCCATTACGTTTGTAGAGGAAACCCCAAGACAGTCACCTCCATTTAGTAGCCTCAGCTCTCTGTGCCCTACTTTGTGCTGTGTGTTTTTGAAACTTTGAAACTACTTTTTTCCTCTACCCATGACTGTTTAAATTTACCTCTTGGCTTCTGTGCAATTTGTACTTTTAGAACTGCTATTTTGCATCCAAACTGTGCTACACAAAAACAGGTGTCCCTTAAGGCTTGATCAGCTTACTCATACTTTTCAACACCTCCATCAAGTCACTTCCGGCAATGATCAATTCATTTCAGCTCACCATGCTATAACTGTGCTATAAACTAGAAAGCCAAAACACTGGAAATTCATAAATCTTTTGTTGCCTCTAAGCCACTGATCAATGAATGACAAGGAGCCATCTCAAATTGTATGCGTCCAATACTGACATACTCACTTGCGGCAATCGGAAAAATGCTGACCCACTCTGTGCCTGACCTGACAATCTGATATATAGATTCACTGAAAAAAACAAAGGTTACAGGAACGTTATAGGTAGGTTCTGAATTTAGTCGTACTAATCCATAGAAATTTAGCAGTTATAGTTCTTTCAAGTAACTAAAATTTGCGCCCTAAGGTAACTACAACTTGCACCTCTGTGTGCTGTGCAGGATTAGCACCAGAATTTTTGACACTAATCCTGCAAAGCACCGGACTAGTGTAAAAAATTCTGACGCTTCTCCCCCAACTACTGCATTTGTGTGCCATATTTTAAATACATCTCACACATGGTGGCATTAGGGGCACAAGAAAAGTGGAACAACAATGCGTGCAGCGCCACATTTCTTAAATATGCCCCCACAGGTTACAGAGACGTTATAGTTAGGCTCACATTTTGAGCATACAAACCATAAATATTCACCAATTATTATATTTAGAGTTACCTCAAGTAACTATAACTTGTGCCCTAAGGTAACTATAACTTGCACCGATGCCATGCACAGTTTTTTCATCAAAAATTTTACTGCCAATGTTACATTGATATTATCAATGATGTTATGAAAGATGGCATGAGTGCAGTAATTTGTTGGTTAATTAGCAGTGCGTGGCGAGGGAGCGAGTGATAGTTACCTTAGGGCACAAATTATAGTTAGTTGAGGTAACTAACTACAACTGGTGAAGTTCTATGGTTTCGGATGTTTAAAATGTGAGCTTAACTGTAACATCCCTGTAACCTTAGTTTTTTAAAGTGAATTTCTATGTTTTTTTAAAATTCTATTTTCGAACTATAATGTCCCTGTAACCTTTGTTTTTTTCAGTGAACTTCTATGGTTTTTTCAGTGTATAGTAATTTTAATTACTATACATTAATCCAACCAATGCTGTGTGAGTCTTTGGCTGTCAGCGGCAGTGGTTGGCCAAAGGGCCAACTATAAGCACCCAATTTTGCAGCATGCATGGCCTTCAGTCATGCACAGGGGAGGTTGCCCGCAAGACCTGGCCTGCAGCCAGTCCCTGCTGCCAACACCCTCCAATCACCCAAACCCATGTTGTGTACAACCCTTTGGCTGTGAGCAGTGGGAGTTGGCTGCAGCTTCTCTAGGTGTGAGAATAGGTGTGAGAGGGTGTGTCTGTGGGTCAGAGTGGCTGTCAGATTGTCTATCCGGGTGTGACAGTGCATACATCAGTGTTTTAGTTGGTGAATCAATGTGTGCACAGGTCTGTGAGTGGGTGCATGAGAGTGCTAGTGGGTCTGTGAATGGGTGCGTGAGATTCTGAGTGGGTCTGTGAGTGGGTGAGTCAGTCCCTGTGTTAGAATGGATATGTGTGTGGGAGAAATTGATTGAAACAGAAAGAAAGTGGGAAAGAAAGAGATAGAGGTTTTTTTAGGCTTTAACATCTCATAAACTTAGAATGAGATATTTGTGTTCGATTTAAAATAAAAAATGTATTTATCATTAAAAAAAAATCATTTGTTTAATTAAAAAAACAAAAAGAGGGAAATGTGTCCCGCTGGACTCGAACACCAAAAGCTCAGTGTGAAGGTATGCAACCCTCACACTGAGATAAGGGTTTTTAAATGATTTTTTAGGCCTTTGTGGGCTTTCTGGGAACGCGAGGGAGACCTCAAGGACTCCACCGTGATCCTTATTTATTTATTTATTTATATATATGTTTTCAATATTTTGTTGAATAGAAGCCCTTACTGGTTTCCTGACTTAAGGCTTCCTTCGCAGTGACATTGCTTCAGGAAGTACAGAGCTCCTTTGACAGCAGCTCCATGCTTGCTGAAGCATTTCTTCTCTGTCCTCTGCACACATACAGGGGACAGAGATGAAAGTTTTGGGTTTTGACAGCGGGACCTGCTTTACTGGTCCTGCTGTCAAAACCTGAAGTGTTTGCTGTGGGTTGGCTGCAGCTGTCAAGTAGGCAAACTTCAAAGGAAAGTGTCTGTTTTTCATAGGATCCTGCCTTGCCCAGGTCTGGCCCAAGACACACACCAGGGGGTTGGAGACTGTCTTGTGTGATGGCAGGCACAGTCCATTCAGGTGTAGGTTTCAGCTCATCCCTCCACTCTAGCCCAGATGACCCATGAGGATATGAGGCTACACCCCAGCGCCCTTTGTGTCACTGTCTAGTGGAGATTCACAAACAGCCCAACTCTCAGTCTGACCCAGACAGGGAATACACAAGTAGGCAGAGTCACAGAATGGTTTAAGCAAGAAAATGCCCACTTTCTAAAAGTGACATTTGCAAACAGACAATTTAAAAAACAACTTTACCAAAAAATGTATTTTTAAATTGTGAGTTCGGAGACCCCAAACTCCAGATTTCTATCTGCCCCCTAAAGGGAAAACTGCAGTTAAAAAATATTTAAAGGCAGCCCCCATGTTAACCTATGAGAGGGATCGGCCGGGCAACAGTGAAACTGAATTTAGCAGTATTTCACTGTTAAGGCATGTAAAACATGTTAGTACATGTCCCACCTTTAACATATGCTGCACCCTGCCCATGGGCTTCCTAGGGCCTTCCTTTGGAGTGCCTTACATGTACAAAAAGGGAAGGTTGGGACCTGGCAAGTGAGTACACTTGTCAGGTTGAATTGGCATTTCAAAACTGGAGACAGTGCTGTGGCAGGTCTGAGCTATGTTTACAGGACTACTCATGTGGCTGGCATAGCCAGTGCTGCAGGCCAACTAGTAGCATTTGAATTTCAGGCCCTGGGCACCTCTAGTGCACTTTACTAGGGACCTACTAGTAAATCAAATATGGCAATCATGGAAAAGCCAATCACCAATACAATTTACACAGAGAGCAAATGCACGTTAGCACTGGTTAGCAGTGGTGAAGTGCCTAGAGTCCGAAAGCCAACAATTGCTGGTCAGAAGAAATAGGAGGAAGGAGGCAAAATGTTTGGGGATGACCCTGCTGTGTATACATATATGTATGTATGTATATATATCTATATATAGTGTGTGTGTGAACTCTCAGTATTTCCCAAGTTTAGGGTTTAGGTGGAGAGCTGCTCCTGTAAGGAGGACCCTGCAATATCAACGACACTCTAGATTTGCTCAACTCAAATGTCTGTTTTTCTACCAATGTTTTAAAGCATAGGATTAGCAGAGTGCCATCCATGCCAAATTATAAAAGGACAAGGTCTTTAGCTATTTGTACAGCAAAATCTTTAAGCATAAGATTGGTCAGTGCCATCCTCGCCAAGCTGTAAAATGACAAAAGCCCTTCCTTCACTTCTCCAAGCACAGTATTACAGCTCTGGATCAGTAAATACCATCCAAGCCAACCTGGAATGATCAAAAGCAATCCTGACATATGTTTCAATATCATTATAGCTCATCAGAGAGGCTTAGCTTTTTCGAAACACAAAGGAGCACCCAGAATAAGTCAAAACAAAACCCTTTCAGTTTTAGAGTGATGCATACATTATGCAAAAAGAAGTGAGAACTCTGAGTAGTTCCCAAGTTTAGGTAGAGAGCATCACCGGTAAGAAGCACCATGAAACACCAGTGACATTCTAGATTTGCCTACATCAAATGTTTGTTGTTCTAGCAATGTTTTTAGTTATAGGATTAGCACAGTGCCATCCTCAGCAAGCCGGAAGGGGACAAAGTCTTTTGTGATTGGTACAGCAAAATCTTTGAGCATAGGATCGGCCAGTGTCATCCTTGCCAAGCTGTAAAATGACAAAAGCCTTTCACCACTCCATGCACAGTATTAAAGCTTTGGATTGGTAAAATACCATCCAAACAACCTGGAATGAGCAAAAGCAAACCGTGATACGCGTTTCACTGTCATTATAGCTCATCAAAGTGGTTTAGCTTTGTCCAGACACAAGGGAGCACCCAGTATAAATCAAACCAAAACCCTTTCAGGGTTAGAGTGACCCATAAATTATTAAAGAAACAAGAGAGAACTCTGGGTAGTATATTCTATTATTTTATGCTTAGCATGAATATAAGTCACTGCTTAGTTTTCATATACGTTTTTTGATTAGACACTTTTAGGTCTCTGTTTTATTTATCTATTGCAATATGTAAATGTTATCATAAATGTTTTAGCTACAAGTACCTTACTATTGAAATATTGAGGAAAATGCAAAACTAAAATAAAATCTATGAAACGTAAAAATACACAAATAAATGAGTTTCAATTACAGCAAGACTTGAATGTCTGAATTTATACATTACAACTTATTGTCTCTAATCTTCTGTATACATGTATACCCTTTCTATGAAAGTAGGTATCTATATATGTACTACTTTACTCCTACTGTTGAAGACAAATATCTTTGATTCGCTCCAATGCACTACCCTTCCTATGCTTCTATTAAACTATCCAATATCTCCACTCTCTGATTCATCCCGAACCTCATTCTACGTCTATGATCTCCACAATAATCCTTTCTAGACTCTTCCTTCTTCCATCCTTCCTTGACTCACCCCAAATCTCATTTTACTACTATGATCTGCCAAATAACCCTTTCTAAATTCTTCTATTATTTATACCTCCTTTGTCTCACCCCAACCCTCATTTTACTACTATGACCTTCCTTAGCCCTTTCTAGACTCTTCCCTCCCATCTCTCTTTTATTCATCTCATACCTCATTTTACTAATATAACCTCCAAAACAACTCTTTTGAGACTCTTCCCTCCTCTATCCCTCCATTACCCTATTCAATCCATCTAACAGACTTGCATGTCCACCACTCAAATTGACTCATGCTTCCCTATACTAATCCACCACTAATCCCTGTAGGGTTCCAGAGTAGCGTGCTACTTGCTGAAAAGTACTTCAGCGCCTCTGCAGAGGTAGTAAGTGCTATAGGAATCCAATTACAATTACAGTGGGGAATATATTGATCTCTTGGGGGGGGGGCTCCATTCCAAACATAATCACATTAGAATTAATGTAACATATTTAAAACAATAATAAACACAAATTTAAACATAGAATAATATGATAAACATTTCAACTAATTATATAAAAGACTAAATATAGTTCATTTCAAAATAATAATATAATAACATTAGAACACTTATCAGCGAATAATATTAACGATCTCAACAAATAAGCAAACCTAATTAAATAAAATAACTGTTTGTTCAAATATTAAAACATATTGGCAATATTTAAATAAATAAACAAGAACAACTTTTACAATTTTGATGTTTAATTAATGACAACCATTAAAACAATAATTTGATGCATTTCTTGTAATATTTTTAAAATAGAAAATTATAACTTTTAAAATAATGCAACTCATTAGAAAGTCCAACAATATGGCTTAGAACAATTGTAACACTGATGAATGAATAACAGTAATGAAAATCATAGAACTCAAAAATTAAAATCGACAAATCAGCAAAAATAATTTCCTCCAGAAAACATTAATTTGAAAAATAACATTTCTATAAAGGTAACAGAACAAATCTATGATATACATATATACATAAATTATATTTGAAAACTCTTTAAAAATATCAAAATGTAACTAATTTACATGTTTTAGTAAATTAACAACATTAAACAATAATCAATTAAAACTATGAGAGAAGAAATAAAACATTTTTGAACACTTCCCAACATACTCTCCTACAAGATCTACAACCTGCAACTAATATGGTATCCTAAAATAATTTAAATTAAAAACTCAAAAACGATTTAAAACAAAATATAAAAACAACAAGCACTTCAACTAAAAGAAATGGCCTTATATCCTACAACCAAGAATCATACCAACTGTTAAAAGCTCTGAACCTTAATTATAGCCATGAACCACGGGCAATGGCCTATAATGGGGGAAAGGGCCTTTAACTACTGGTATAGCATGAGACACAAGGGATGTAA